>NC_056734.1:900943543-901263543 GCF_019279795.1 Protopterus annectens | reverse complement strand
ACTGATATCTGCAGTACTGCTAAAGTGGGAAATAGGAAGTATAATGGGTTTCAATGGACCCAAAAGCTTTAACTTGCAAACACACACACACACACACACACACACACACACACACACACACACACACACACACACACACACACACACACACACACACACACGCACACACACACACACACACACACACACACACACACACACACACACACACACACACACTTTTACATTTGCTAGGACTGGGACTAGAACTCTTACCTAACTAGTTATTTGTACTACAGTATTACACAGTTATCACATGCACCACAGAGCTTATAGGGCTGAAGCCTGATGAATGGGACTGCTATGGTGACAGACATCTTCAGCACTGCTAAAGTAGGGCAATGGGAAGTGCACTGGTTGGGGAAGGCCTGTTGATTCCTAGATCCTACTGACATTTCTCTAAGTGCATGAGCATGCCCAATGTGACCTTCTATACTACATGTGGGACTCCATTCCAGGGATTGTTGTACTCCAGTCTGGTTTGTTTTGTGCTACAGCCATGTACTCCAGTCTGGTTTGTTTTGTGCTACAGCCATACCTCTCAACCTATTGATGTAGGGTATCTGGAGATAGCCTATCAAAATGAGAGGACAATGGGCCATACAATGATTGTGACTATTTCTCTCAGTAATATATGGGTTCATAGATTCATAGGTGTGTACTAGGCCAATGGACCTGAGCCTTTACAAACCTAGCCCATAGGGGTGCCCTGACATCTTGCCACCATTAGTTCCCAGTGCCTCTATCAAGTAGAGCCACTGGAGTGATCCCCATGTTGAAATGTCTATTTCACAGGGCTTGTTTTAGCAGACATCTGACATATATGCTGTTTAACACTGTCATGTATTGTTTCAGTACCTCGTGATATACCTCCTCAGATCATCTCAATGATTTACCAGAGGAATACAGGATGGATGATGCACACACCAAAATTATGGGCCACATGCTATGCATTCTTGGACAACCCAGCCTGTTGATAGGTGTGCCTATGAGCAATTGACTGCTAGAGCTGTGGAAACAGTCCAGCACCTTGGTGATATATTACAATGGTGGAATCGCTGTATATTTATGTTCTGGCCTGGTCTGATTTCCAGTCCACGGTTGGGTAATATAAGTCAGACAGGATCAGGGTGACAGGCAGACTCCAGATAGATTTGTAGGGGATATGATATGGGGGGTGTCCTGGGTCAGATATGTTTGCCTATAGCTACCAGTGCTTTGCATAAGGGTCTGCTAAAAAGTTGACTGCACATGGAGGGTCTTGTGTGTATCGGACTGTTTGACCAGCCAGGAGGTGTGTGTTTGTCTGACATATATGTATGGCCCACCTCATTCTGCTTGGATGGCCACATTTTGGGGTCAGGATGTTGCATAGGATGAGTGATCAGGGAAGATTGTGTTACTCCCCATGGTTGTGAGCCAGGGTTCTGTGAGTGCAGACATGTCGCCATCTTCCAGGGTTAGGACTGCCTGCAATGAGTGCATTCCCACATTTAGACTCCTAGCCCTCCCTGTCAACTGTACAGAATATCAGAGAATGTCCACATTCATGACTCATATATCTTGTTGGTTATGAAAATGAGTGTGGTTTTCAAGGAAAACTGTTTTGCAAGTCACTCAAGGTTGAAGTCAGATATTACTGACAGTTGACATTGCAGTTTCTGACTTCGTACCCATCAGACATTCCATGCTACTACAATCATTCCATCAACTTTATTACATTATTGGAGCAGTATTTCAGACGTGTCCTTCTCTTTGACCTTTTTCACCCCATTATTCATGGCGTTGGCCAGATTTCTGGTACTCTGACACTGGCAGGTTTTTTCCTAACAGTTAGCAGCATGACCTTTCTTTGCATTTTGTAGACTGTGTTATGTTGGTGTTATGGACCCCATGTCACTTCCTAACAGGGAACTGTGGGTGAGGCATGGGCATTTGCCACAGGCCTGTAGGCCAGGTGTGACAGATGTAGGCCATCTGTAGCAAGGCAGTGCATTCTGATGATCATATGTTCCCAGTCTGCCAGCAGTGGACAACCCTTTGATGGCACCAGTAAGATGAATGTGGGTGTTACTGACAATTGCTTTCTGTTTGAGTTGAGCCATCACTCTAGTTGATGACTGGATGCTGCTTATGGCTAGAGACATGTTACTACATTATTATGGGACTACGGGGGGGGGGGTGACACATCTGTACACAATACACATTTGAAGAGACTGTGCTGATATTTGTTTAACATTTTGGTCCCATTTGGCATAGTGGTGTTCCCTATCTTTCAGACTACAGACATAAAAATATCGACCACAGGTCAGATTGTTCTGGCATAGACATTTGTAGTTTCAGACTTCTTACCTTTCAAAACCATACTGCCACTGCCAGACCTGCTGCAATATCACTGTGTAAAAGTCTGTAGGTAGAGATTTCATGGATGTCACCATGTGGGGGCCTTTGCCAGGCATTTCTGCATGGTTTTCTACAGCTGATCCGCTGGGTGAGACTGGGGTTGCGTATGGGACCCCCACTTTGACATCCATGCATGTGACCCATGAACCCCCCCCCCATTATTTGGCTCACCATATATACTGTAGTGGTACTTGTCAACTAGGGTGGTACTGCACGGTGTAGGTATACCAGTACTGGAAATACACTTCCTGCTGTCCCACAGAGCTGTCAGTTGTCTGCTATTATCTCAGTAAGTCACCCCATTCCCTTGCATGCTTGAATCAATTGTGTTAAGGAGACTGACTTACTTTGTGCCTGAGGGTGTTGTGAGGATGGTGATTGAGGGCTGAGTATGTCAGATGCACACAGTACACTGCCTATACATGGTAGGGTATAGGTGGTGTGTTGTTTGGCATCCATTTTGCTGTGTGTGCGAGTCAGAGAGAGAGAGCAGTCCCACGGGTCCTACAGTGTGAATGTATGTGCTATGCATTGCCTCTTTGCCAAGGACAGGGCATATTGGACATGCCTCCATCTGCCTACAGGGGCAGGCTCAGGATGTTTCTCCTCCAAGTCTCTCTGTGCCTGTGGAGACCTTGGCAATGGTGGGGGGCTGATTGGTTCTTCCTCGTTTTGTTCCTGCTGCAGCTGTTTCACAGGATCATATTGTCTGACATGGCACATACTATGAAGATGTGTGCACATGTGGCTGGAGAGTACTGTAAGGCTCCACCAGATATGTCAAGGCAGCCAAACCATGACTTCAGCATCCCAAACACATGCTCTATAATAATCCTGGTTTGTGCATGTGCCTCATTATGGTGTTCTTGTGTGAGTGTGTGTGCATTTCTGATGGGTGTCATCATCCATGGCTCCAGTGCATAGCCAGCATCCCCCACCAGATGGCCATATGGGATGTCCTCACTGGCAAATGTGCAGTACAGCTGTGACAAATGCCAGATGTGGGCATCACGAGAACTTCCAGGCTGCCAGCACACGCATTCATGATAATGTCCTGGGTATCACACACTACCTGGCAGTTGATGGAGTGGAACCTCTTGCAGTTTAGGTAGACCCTACCCTGGTCAGCAGGTGGTGCTTTGATGTGGATGTGCATGCAGTCTATGGTACCCAGTACCTCCAGGTATTCTGCTATGCTGTGGAAGAGACACATATTGCTGGTCCTCTCTTCACGGGTGCTTGGGAAGTAAATCTGCTCAGCAGCATGCAGTGGCATGGCATCCAGGAACTGGTGGGGTATCCTGGATGCAGATGCCTGTGAGACCCCTATGATATCCCTAGTTGGTCTTTGAAAAGTACATATAGCTAGTATTCTTAAGGATACACATACTTTGGTGTCCACTGCAATGTGTTCCCCTCTGTTGGTTCTGGGTCTGAGGCGAGGCTGGCACAGCTCAACAAGTTGCTGAAGTATTTCCCTGTCCACCCTGTAGCACTCTACCATCTCCAGATCATGTAGCCCCTGATTGGTTATTCTGGGTCTAAACACTCTTCTCCTCCTCCTTGGTCTAAGTTGGTTGTCAGCATTATCCTCCTCACCACCCTCAGTCTCTAGCACATACTGATAAATCAAAGCAACAGCAGCCCCTAACATGTTTTGTTAGTTTTTCTCAGTGTAAAATTTCCCCGAATGTGTACACCAGTGGTGTACAGTCTCTGGGAAAAACACACTGAAAGGTGTTTGCATAGCTTATAGTAGTGTGTTGGGCTGCTGCCTGTGTAATTGGTGGATTCTGATACATTCTACCTGCCAGCTATGGTAGTTCTCCTTGACTGCCTTCCTTCTGCTGTTTCCCCTTCCCATTTCCTCCCCATTTAAGTCCTGGTGCATGCCATGCATTCCCGGTGCTCAAATGTACACAGTTCTGCTATTCCTTGTGTTTTTTTTTATGTTTTAGGTCCAGTGTGCACCAAGCACACCCATTTAGCTAAAGTAAACACTTTTAAGCAGAACTGGCCCTTCCTGGATGTGAACACACTCTGCATTTCATTGAATATGAAAATACGGCCTCAGACACACCCCCTTTGTTAGCTGTGCTTAGCTCCGGGCAAACACGGGCCATTGAGCTCCAATGTGCTTACAGCAAGCATGACACACACCCTTTTCATGTTAGCTGCTCCTCCTGTCTACACGGTTAGGTACAATCTGACACTTAGAAGAAATTTTATATTCAGTATAAATCCCCTCATTTGCATATACCACTGCCTTACTCCATAGTTACCACACTTACCCTGTCCCTTTCCCCTTAGCAACCGCTATTCCATAGTATTGTTTTCATTCTGCATGCCATTGACTATAATGGTAAAATGCAGATTTCTGTAAAAATTGACTTTTCCCCTTTATTCTTTACTTTTAGCACAATCCCGTTTGCGCGCCACTGACCTATGCTTAAACGACTGAGATCAGCCAAAAAAATAAGTTTTATTTTAAAATTAAAACTATTTTTCATGCCAATGGACATATATTTGGCCATTGGCATGCCTACTAAATATAACACATGCTATTTTTTGAGCTGTCATGCCTCGGTTTTCTCATTTGCAGAAATGCATTCAGTTAGTAACTGAATACATTTCTGCAGGTTACACTATTCCTGCACGAACACCTGTCTGCTTGCTGAATCACTAATTCACCTCATTGGCATGGTTTTCACCAGCAAATGATGTAATTAGCATAAGGCAGTGGTGTTCGTGCAGGAATAGTGTAGGACCACTTGTGCACATCCCGGGAGCTCTATACTGAATCGCTCAGTGGACATATTGCATGCAGCAGCTCCTGCACTATTCCTGCACGTAGTGCATGGCTTAATGAATCCCGGGGATATTTAGCATTCTTGGTGCTATACATGTACCTTTTAGTTATTTCCACTATTTTTGCCTGAGCTACTCACTTATTTTGGTTGCAGTTTGATGACGGTAATGTTTCAGTTGCAGAATAATCGAGACACTATTTACCTTTGATTTGTGATGTCTTACTTTACCTTTCTCATTCTACTCATATCTCATAAACAACACTTTTATCTGAATTAGGGAGATCACTTACTTCTTTAAATTCTATTATTCCTTTTCACTGTAACAAATACTTTTATTGGATCTTCTTTTATTTAATTCTCTGTTTCAACTGCAAAACAGTATACTTTCAATCTGTCTCCCCAGTGTATTTATCCAATTTAAAGTTAGTTTTTCTCATTTTAATAAATGAGTTTCTCATCCAGGTGGATGCAATTTATTCTTCTTAAACTTTTTAAGAAATATGAACAACCAGATGAACAACCTTTGGAAATATTCTGTACCTACAGATATTTGTGAAATTAATTTGAACTCTCCCTTACCTAGTCCAACTAAGAGTGGAAGCTAAATAGTAAAACTTGTGGTTTGCTTAATTCATGCTATAAAGATTCCAGTATACTGACCATTAATAAGAAGTACTCCATAGGAACAGGTGCATTAATCCCTATTCTTGAGAAAGAGTTATCAATTATAGCTGCTTTCTCTGTAATTTAAAAAAGTTCAACCCCTTGCAGGATAAAGTATGTCAATTCATTACTAAGGCACCTAAAGGGTAAAGCACGTTGCTTAGTCATTACATTTCATTTTCCTTCAATCATGAATTGACATCTTCTCAGATGTGTTAGTTCATTCATTAACACATTCCATCAACTCTTCTGCTAAGAAATCCTCAGCTGTCTGGAACTCCCGACCAAGTCACCTTAGTTACCAAAGCATGTTATATTCCTTCATTAGGGAACTTAAAACCTTTTTAAGAAAATGCAAAGAACAATGGCTTTTGTAGTGCAACTTAAAAATACTTCCTGACATTTCTTTTTTCCATATATTAAGCTACTTGTGATTGCTTAGAGACTAATATTGTACTGAATGATGGTAGTTGTTGTAACTTTTTCCCTTTTTATAAATTTATATGACTCATGCATTTTTCTAATTATTTATTGTCTTATGTATTTCCTCAACCTTTTTAATTTTTAATCTGAATTTAATTTCTTTTCCTGTACTTTGTAAATATTTTATGACTGAAATGATGTTCTTATAGTCCATCCGACTTACCTGTCAATAAGTAAATACATAAATAAAAGCATACTCCATGCATGGAAGATATTTTTCCCCATAAATGTAGAGTCTAAACTTTTGAGTCACTAAAGCAACAGTGCATGTTGTACCAGTTCGACTGCATGTAGACAATGACTTCAGAATAGGTATACAGGGGTAACCTCTACTGCTGCCAGGATCACTAGTATACAATTGTTTATGTGTATAAGACTATAGAACATCACAATAAGCAAGGCTTCACTTATTTTCTTAAAAAGATAAATCTAACTTGAATCGACAATAAAAAGAGAATTTTTTTAATACACATGTATATTCCCTGCACCACCCATGTAGTAGACTTTATACCCACAGCGCCCTTGCTTATACATACCAATTTCATAATTATAAAGTATGAAAAACATGTGTGTGTGTGTGTGTGTGTGTGTGTGTGTGTGTGTGTGTGTGTGTGTGTGTGTGTGTGTGTGAGATGTTAACTGCAAACTATGGCAAATGGCAAAAAGATGCTCATTGTAACAAAACTAATCAAAGTACAAGATGACCATGTAAGACATGTATGTGTGAAGGTGCTGGAATGGTTACTTATCATTATGGTTTGTGAACAGAGATCTCTGTAATTTGTCAGCCTCAGTATTAAACCATGTGTACTAAAGAAAGTACTTAATGCAGATGCAGTGCTGCTAACATACGTGTAGTATGACTACTGACTTGTAAAGAAATGTTATAGCACATACACTGCTTGGAAATGAGGAAATTTACATATTTGAATAACAGCACATATTAATTTTGCATGTGGCCATGCTAAATGTTCATGAACTGTCCATGAGAACTTGCTGAATTAAAGTAATATAGTGAATTGTTAAATAACCCAGCCAATGGGGGGATGCACAAGCCAGTGCATTTCTTTGTGCCGGTCCCAAGCCCGGATAAATGGGGAGGGTTGCGTCAGGAAGGGCATCTGGCGTAAAACTTCACCAAACCTTTTCATGCAGTCACCAGTTACTATTTACATACCGGATCAGTCGAGGCCCAGGTAAACAACGACCGCCACCAGTACTGTTAGCCAACAGTGTGCTGGCGGAAATTGGGCTACTGTTGGCCGAAGGAAGAGAAGAGGCGGAAGGCATGGCCGAAGGCAGGAAGAGAGGAGAAAGTCTAAGACTGTGGTAGTGAGGATCGGAACTTTGAATGTTGGTAGTATGACTGGTATAGGGAGAGAGCTAGCTGATATGATGGACAGAAGGAAGGTTGGTATATTGTGTGTGCAAGAGACCAGATGTAAGGGGAGTAATGCTAGGTGTATCGGCGGTGGGTTCAAATTGTTTTATCATGGTGTGGATGGGAGGAGAAATGGCGTAGAAGTTATTTTGAAGGAACAGTATGCGAAAAGTGTTTTGGAGATGAAAAGAGTGTCTGATCGAGTGCTGTTTATGAAGATGGAAATTGATGGTGTAATAATGAATGTTGTTAGTGCATATGCTCCACAAGTTGGGTGTGCAATGGATGAGAAAGAAAAATTTTGGAGTGAATTGGATGAAGTGGTGATGACTGTACCCAAGGGTGAGAGAGTGGTGATTGGAGCAGATTTCAATGGGCATGTTGGTGAAGGGAACAGAGGGGATGAGGAAGTGATGGGTAGGTATGGTGTTAAACAAAGGGATACAGAAGGTTAGATGGTAGTGGATTTTGTGAAAAGGATGGACATGGCTGTGGTGAATATGTATTTTAACAAGAGGGAGGAGCATAGGGTGACATACAAGAGTGGAGGAAGATGCACACAGGTGGATTATATCTTATGTAGGAGGGCCAGTTTGAAGGAGATTGGAGACTGTAAAGTGGTGAACAGAGAAAGTGTAGTTAGGCAGCATAGGATGGTGGTTTGTAGGATGACGTTGGTGATCAAGAAGAGGAGGAAGAGTGTGAGGGCAGCACCAAGGATCAAATGGTGAAAATTGAAAAAAGGGTAATTGTGAGGTGGAGTTCAGGAATGAGTTAAGGCAGGCACTGGGTGGCAGTGAAGAGTTATCAAATAGCTGGGTAACTACAGCAGAGCTAGTAAGGGAGACGGCTAGAAAGGTGCTTGGTATCACATCTGGACAGAGGAAGGATGACAAGGAGACATGGTGGTGGAATGAGGAAGTACAGGAGAGTATACAGAGAAAGAGGTTGGCAAAGAAGTGGGATTGCCAGAGAGATGAAGAAAGTGGACAGGAGTATAAGGAGATGAGGTCCATGGCAAAGAGAGAGGTGGAGAAGGCTAAGGATAAGGCATATGAAGAGTTGTATGAAAGGTTGGACACTAAGGAGGGAGAAAAGGACCTGTACCAATTGGCTAGACAGAGGGACCGAGCTAGGAAAGATGTGCAGCAGGTAAAGGTGATAAAGGATAATGAGGGAAACATACTCACAAGCGAGGAGAGTGTGTTGAGGAGATGGAAAGAGTACTTTGAGGGGTTGATGAATGAAGAGAATGAGAGGGAGAGAAGGTTGGATGATGTAGAGATAGTTAATCATGAATTGCAATGGATTAGCAAGGAGGAAGTAAGGATAGCTATGAAGAGAATGAAGAATGGAAAGACTGTTGGCCCAGATGACATACCTGTGGAAGCATAGAGGTGTTTAGGTGAAATGGCAGTGGAGTTTTTAACCAGATTGTTTAATGAAATCTTGGAAAGTGAGAGGATGCCTGAGGAATGGAGAAAAAGTGTTTTGGTACATATTTTTAGAATAAGGGTGATGTGCAGAGCTGTAGTAACTACAGAGGAATTAAATTGATCAGTCACAGCATGAAGTTATGGGAAAGAGTAGTGGAAGCAATGTTAAGAAAGGACGTGATGATTAGTGATCAGCAGTATGGTTTCATGCCAGGAAAGAGCACTACAGATGCGATCTTTGCTCTGAGAGTGTTGATGTAGAAGTACAGAGAATGTCAGAAGGAGTTGCATTGTGTGTTTGTAGACTTAGAAAAAGCATATGACAGGGTGCCTAGACAGGAGTTGTGGTATTGTATGAGGAAGTCAGGAGTGTCAGAAAAGTATGTAAGAATGGTATAGGATATGTACGAGGGTAGTGTGACAGTGGTGAGGTCTGCGGTGGGAGTGATGGATGTGTTTAAGGTGGAGGTGGGGTTACATCAAGGATCAGCTCTGAGCCCTTTCTTATTTGCAATGGTGATGGACAGGTTGACAGACAAGATCAGACAGGAGTCCCCGTGGACTATATGTGTGTGAATGAGAGGGAGGATAGAGGAATGGTGAGGATGCAAGGAGTAGAGGTGGCAAAGGTGGATGAGTTTAAATACTTGGGGTCAATAGTTCAGAGTAACGGTGAGTGTGGAAGAGAGGTGAAGAAGAGAGTACAGGCAGGATGGAGTGGGTGGAGAAGAGTGTCAGGAGTGATTTGTGACAGACGAGTACCTGCAAGAGTGAAAGGGAAGGTCTACAAGAGGGTAGTGAGACCAGCTATGTTATATGGGTTGGAGACAGTGGCATTAACAAAAAGGCAGGTGTTTGAGCTGTATGTGGCAGAATTAAAGATGCTAAGATTTGCACTGGGTGTGACGAGGGTGGACAGGATTAGGAATAAGTATATTAGAGGGTCAGCCCAGGTTGGAATGTTTGGAGACAAAGCCAGAGATGCATGATTATGTTGGTTTGGACATGTGCAGAAGAGGAATGCTGAGTATATTGGGAAAAAGATGCTAAGGATGAAGCTACCAGGTAACAGAAAAAGAGGAAGGCCAAAGATAAGGTTTATGAATGTGGTGAGAGAGGACATGCAGATGGTTGGTGTGACAGAGCAAGATGCAGAGGACAGGAAGAAATGGAAACATGTGATCTGCTGTGGCGACCCCAAACGGGAACAGCCGAAAGAAGATGATGATAGTGAATTGTTGAATAATTGGGTATGGACAATTGTCAACAAGTAAATAAGAAAGGTGACACAATTATAGGTCACACAGCCAGTATGAGCAATGCCAGGACGAATATTGCAAAGGAAGATCCTATATAACTTTAAACAGAGAATAGAACTGGATAATCAAAATAAAAGGGAAGAAGATGAGAAAGTGAAGAAGCAGGCCATATTCAGTTCTGAAAGACAGCGACTTAACTATCTTAATGACTATAGGATAACATAACAAAGACTCGGATTATAAAATAGCTCTGACAGCGATAACTCAAAGATAGTAGAAGTAAGTAATAGTAGTATACCCTTGCTGTTCTGTAAATAGCTCAATATAAATTTTTTCCCTTTTTTCTTTTTTTACATGTATGGATGTGAGGACCGTTGAACGAAAGTTCAACAGTCCGAATGTACTATTACCGAATACACTTTAACAAAAGTGCTTTCATCGAAAAAGTGCTTTCGCTAAAGTGTGTTAAAAAAAAACACATTAACTCTACTTTTATGCAGGGGTGCAAGCACCCCTGCACCCCCCACACCCTTTCTACTTTAATATTCTCACTCCAAGATCACACTACAGTGGGGAAAAGGGAATTTTCCCTTATGCGCACCGTAGTACGACCGGCACAACAGGCATACTTAAATGAAAACCATTTTCGTCTAAGTATGCCTGCCCATTCGGTAAAGTCATTTTAATCAATAAACTCATTCCTTTGTTTGCTGGACCAGAACAGAAACCAATTTCATTACCCTGAGTTCTGATTAGATAAACTGAATGCATACATATTTTTGTTAGACTGAGTATCTTTAAAATTAGATAAAGATGGAGAAAATCTGTACTAGGAAAATTAAGAGGCTATAAATATTTTTTATACTTTGGAGTACATCAATACTAGAAAAAGGAAGGGATCATAAGTATTTTCTTATACTTGTTATAAACAATGTTTTAATGTTGTTAATCATATGTATTTGGCTGTTAATACTCCTTCTGCAACACTGTTTTGCCTGAATAAACCATGTTTGTAATAACAAAGAGAAGAAGATCAACAAAAGTATCAAACATCCAGCTATAAAGTAAAGTAAATGTTTTAAATTTCAAGTTGGGAACCGTAAAACTAGTAGTGTTCAAACAATTATATCATGAAGAAAAATCAAGAAAAACAGAAACATTCCTTTCTTGAAAGATACTCAGCCCTTTACTTGGATAATGAGATATCATAAATGGAGAAAAGACACGGCTGATACTTAAAGAAAACAATGCATAACAGAGAAATTTGAAAAAAACAAACAGGCTATAACTGAAATTATTTTCCTCAGCATAAAAAACACAGAATGTATCAGTCCTCTGAAATATGCCATATTATTATGCATGTTCACCTGACTGAGTGCAAAGATGCTTTTTGTTTTTGTTTACTTGCATTAGACTGAAGCAAGTGACACACTATAAGTAACTGTCACCTTAAGCTGCTGTACAAGAACTACTGGAACCTGAACACAAATGAACTAAGCAAGTGACTGTAAGACAAAATACAGCAACAGGCCTTCATGAGCCATAACCGCCTCAAAAAAATAAAAAAAGGAGTTGTACACATGATTGCATTATACTGTGAATTATTTATTTTAGTTGGATAGAAAGGCTAGAGGCAAGATTTCAGAGGACATGCTTTCTCTGAAAGTAAAATAACATAGTTTACCAGTAGGCAAGGTAATTTATCAAAACAGATTTGGAAATGTTCAACATGTGAGGGATATAATGGAGCATTATGTTAAGTAATGCTGCGTTGACATGGGCAGCTTTTTTGGAAAGGGGATTGGAGATGGGTATTTGGTAGACTGTAAAAGTTTTTGCTCCGATATGGAAGTAATTCAACATGGATTTTATATAGTAAGAAATGGGAAAACCTGTCCCTATCTGGTAATTTGGCTATTGCAGATAAATATGGAGTCATATACTGATATAACACAGTGAATTTAGTCAAAAACAATCAGGACGATTAAGTGTGTATGTAGGAAGTACAAGAGACATGAAAATTATAAGTTCTCTGAATAACAGAGTTTTGCTCTGTGGTAATGACAATCACAGTTAAGCAGTCAAGATTATTCATGCCCAGGCTACTGTTTAACTAATGGTTTTATATAATGGTATTTTCTGCAGTTCAGATTGCATAGAATGAGTTGCATGCATATTAATATGCTTTCAGAATTACAAACTCAGGAAGTAAGATGATTGATGAGTAGCAATTAGTAAGTGTAATCAACAGCGTTTATAAAATATCGGTGATGTTTTCTTGACTGGTTTTAAAACCTTTACTTATGTTGTTAGTAAGTGAAATACAGTTGCATGGGGTTAGGAGGAGGATCATTTGCCATCCAGTAAATTTTCCTTTGGAGCCCTCCTTATGAAGACTGGAAACATTCATCAGTTTGTCATAAGTAAAAAAAAAAAACAAAACAGAAAAAAATAAAACAGAAAAAATAAAGTAGTTCAGTCAAACCTAAAAAAAGAAGGGTATGGCTTTCAATAGTAGCCCTAGTACCCTGATGCTGGAGAAACTGCTTGGGGTAAGAGAGGAATGGTGATGGTGAACCTACTCCCCCTCAGTTAGGAGGGGGGGTTAAGGGCTTGTGCAGCATGGCATGCACACCAACTATAATCCTCTGTGCAGACCACAGATAGATGGTTGCCCCTTCCTACAAAGAGGGATAGGATTATGGTGGGGACATCACTTACGGAAGCCAGTAACAAGCCATCATAATACTAATCCATACTCAATGACTTTTACCTTGCAAATACAGACAGGGAATGTTGCGATATAAAAAGGCAATTCTTTGGTGGCTGTCTGAATGATGGCAACATTGTGGTCACGCACGTTTACCTATTCGGTAATGAGTTGGTGTCATGACTGTGGGTTGATAGTAAGCACATGCAGAGGAGAAAACTACTGCAAAATAATAATAATTCAAGTTTTTACAAAGACATTGTGAATGCAGCTGTAAATAAACACTGAAATCATTTTGATAGATTGGAACACAGATGTAAATTTACATAAGTTCATGGGTTCATACATAAACAGTAGGATAACTGCCCTTGCAAGTCATTTTAAGCTTAGCAAATTTCTCTTTTATTACTTGAATTAACCTGTCCCATTTGGTATTAAATTTGCCTTACCTATACAATAGCTGATAAATATGTATAACCCCAAATGAAAATAACTTGGATCATATTATAGATAACCTGTGAGACCCATGCATGGGATAAAGAGTTTTGGAACTTCTCCTTTCCATTAGAAGTACAGGAGGCAGTCTTCAGATAAACATTCTTCTTCTCTGTAGATTCAAGTTGCACGTGAATATGGACAGGAATGAGTTTAGTTTTATGCAGATGGAGACCCTGGTCCAGAGCACTGGTATCCTTTGCGAGATGTACCTGTCTCTCTAAACCATTCTGTTGATGTTGTTTAAGAGATTTAGTTCCCTGGACCTAGTATTGTTGATACCATTTGACTTGCTGATGTGCAGTTGGTCCATCAGTATGGGGTAGGTGGATGCCTTGTATGCCTGATACCTCTACGCAGTCTATGAGATAATGAGTATAGTAACAGAGGTTTGAGGCAGTCCATGTAGGATATTTTGTTTAGGCCTTGTATTCTTTTACCAAGGTATCTCTGTGGGCATTCCAGTTGTTTAATGTGTCTGGACAAATACATGCCAAAGGGGGCATTTTACTCAATAATTTGTCTAATGAGGGCTGAGTAAAGGGGGACAATGACATCTCTAGATCTAGATGCAATAATTTTTTTATAAACTGTGCAATACAAAAGGACTTGCATTTTACAGTGGACACATGCTGGTCGAAAGTTAGATCACTGGACGCATTTATTTTACATTTGTTGACTGGGATAATGTGACAGGATACATATTCCTTTACAGCGGAGGCCCGGGGAGAAAAGCTGCAAACATACATACAGCAAAATTTCAATTGTACATGTTCATCACAAATTAACAAATTCCTATGAGTATTACTATACATTAAAAGCAAAAAGACATACAATCACTCATATTGGGAAACAAGTAGGTTATAGTTAACATTAGACACTCATTCTAAGTGAAGTAAAAAGCATAAGGTTAGAGGGAAGCACATGGTTTTAGATTAGGGTTAGGTTAGGTCTAGAACAGGGGCATAGCCAACATGTTTTAAATTATTGTTTAAGACCGTTTTTGAAAAGTGTTATTGAGGGTGCCAAAGTAAGTTCAGCAGGAAGTGAGTTCCAAGTTCTGCCAACAGAGTTAGCAAACAGAGAATTCCCAGCTAGTCTGTTGGTTTTGAATGTTTGTACTAGCAGCCTATTAGATAAACGAAGATCATAAATTCCAAAATCCTGAAAAAGTAGGTCATCTCTCAGTGACACATTGTCAATGTGGTAGTTCTCCAGGGCAATCAACTTCCCAAAGGATACATTAAAGTATTTTTGGCATTAAGTTTTAGTCCATGATTCTGGCACCAGTTATTTGTTTGGGACAAACCTTTCTTCAGGATGGCTAAATGATTTGTGGATTCAGTAACTGCTCCTAGCTTGCAATCATCTGCAAGCTTATTCAGCAAGAAACTATTGGTATTGACATTTACTGCAGAGAATTAAATGCTAAACAGGAGGGGTCCCAGCACCGAACCCCATGGGACTCCACTGGTAACTAGTCTCTTTGTGGAGATAGCTTCCCCTGTTTTGATCACGTACATCCTCTCTGTGAGCCAGTTAGCAATTCAACTGATAATATAACGGTTTATTCCAGTTTATTTAGCTTTCCTACTATGCCAGAGTGGAGGATTGTGTCAAAAGCCTTTGTCAGGTTGAGCTATGCAGTTTGTACTGGTTTACCTTCATCCATTGCTTTAGTGACATTTTTAAAGACATCCACCAAGCTGAGCAAGCATGACCTACCCTACATGAATCCACACTGAGACAGATCCAGTGTTTGGGGGTCCTGCTATGTCTTTATTGATTATTTTCATGATGTGTTTCCATAGTTTTCTGTATGAGACTGGAGAGACTTATAGGTCTGTAGAAGGTATTTTGTCATGCAGGGTAATGACTCCAGCTGACCTCCATTCATTTGCTACAGAGCCTGTATGGAGGCTGAGGTTGAACAGTGTTGTTGTGGGGGAGGGGGGATAAATCATGCTTCATGCTGTGTATGATGTATCCAGGAATACTAACAGGGTCCATCTTATTTTTAGCTTTTGATAGCAGTTTAAGGACTTGGTCTTGTGTGGTAGCTGTAAGCAAGTCAGTTTCAGATATATCTTTTGAAATAGATGGAGGGGAAAGAGGAGTAAAGTCTAAGCTAAATTTATTGGCCAGTAGGTTAGTATATCTTCAGTTGCAGTTGTTTACAATCGGCTCAGCACATTGCTGCATTGCTGCATTGTGCTTCTGAGATTATGAACATAACTAAAAAAAAAGAAAAACTCATAATTATCTTTGACTTCCGTGGCTATTTTTAGCCTCAGCCTTGGCTTAGTGGGATTTTATTAAGCTCCTTAATTGTTTGTTTATTTCAATGACAAAGTTTGTAGCATTCTGGGAATTACTATTCTTACTTTTGGTTATAATTATCTTCCTTTTATTGCAAAGATTGTTGATATTATTGTTCCAGCAAGGAGGTGAGTGTCTGGAGTTTGCCCAATGCTGGTTCGTACAGGGTACAGCTGCATCTATGATGCTGTTTGCATGCTGGTATAATGTGATGTACATTTCTGAATATTCAGTGGCATTGGGGATATGAAGCTTGCCAGTGTATCAGTTAAAGTATGTAGTTTGTTTTACAGAAACATTTAAAGGTACACTGGGTGGAAGGAGGTCTCTGGTTTCAATTTTGTTTTTGGTCAGACCTATCAGTATCAGTGACAATAATATGCAATGTATAAAGGTATAGAAAGTGAAAGAAAAAAATGTAAAAGGGATTCTGTCCCTGAATAAATAAAGAAAGAAATAAGATAAAAAAACTTTTGATAAATTTATTGTGTGAAGGCAGACATGATTCAGTTTCATAAAAAATGGAAAAGATAAGATAAAGAAAAATTTACCCACCCATACAAATATTACAAATAACTTTCTCCCCAAGCATAAAAGTGAAATATTAAAATAGGCACAGAACTCATGGAAGGGCGTTTTTTCATGATGTCCCCTTCCCTAAGTTGTATAGAATTCAAATATTACAATTCCCAATTAAAGGAAAAAAATCTAAAAATAAATGAAACTTTAACATCTATAGAAGGGATTTACTAAGGTATGTAGTTTATAACTGCACAGAGAGGAATATGCCGGGAGGAAAAAACATTGATTTTCCTTTATTTTCAATAATGAATGTTGGCTTCTGTGGTGTTAGAATTAGTAATATGGAAGGACTGTAAAAGAAAGAAAAAGAGATGTAATAGGATGGAAAGAGAGAGAGTGAGAATGAGGCAGGAAAATATGCATTGGATAGAATGTGAGATATATGAGGTTGATTATTAGAAAAGGTAATGGGTCTCAAAATGGCTCACAGGAATGAGAGCTGAATGCATGTCAGCCAGGATTCTCTGGGTGGCATAGAATGGGGGGGGTCGAAGAGGGGGTAGTGGCTTTAGTACTTTGGGAGGTTCAACAATATTTTGTTCCTCTATTGCTTTATGTGTTCATTCAATCATTTTACATGTTTAATACAGACCTTGGGAGGTATTTGTCTCTGTTCTTGCATTTTTACATATTATTTCCTATGCAAAATATCATGAAAACAAAAAACAACCAAGAGAAATAGAGAACACACAGCTAATGATGCGCAAAGTCTTTAATAGTTAAGCAGTTTCGACCTGAGTTGAGTCTTTTTCTGAACCAATTCTAATGAACAGACTAATAACTTTTATCCACACCCAACTATTTATATGACCAATCACAAAGAACAAATAATTAACAAAATAGATGTTTACATTAAGAAATAATAAATATTAACTGATCCTATTTACATTTGTTTATATTAAAATTCCTATTAAGCACTACCTATAAAGGAGGTTGGCATAATGGTTATGATATTGGCCTTACAGGCAAAAGGTGCAGCATTTGATTCTCACATGGATTAATTGGCTAGGCTTAAAATGGCCCACAAGGGCAGTTAGCCTAGTACTAATCTATTAACTTTGCAATGAACATTAAGGCCTGGTGGGGTGTATGCATTAAACATAGTATCCCGCTTAAGTTCTTTGTACTTTAACTCTCCCTTTTTGTCACCATTGAAATCAGTGGGAACAAAATCTATAATATAAAACAAAAACTTCTTGAACTGATTGTAGTCCATAGAATGTTTTCCTATGAAATTGTCTTTGTGCTTAATTTTAACAGCATAATGATGTTCATCAATATGATTTTTTTTTTTTAATTCCCAGTTACATTTTTCCTATGTAAAATGCTTCACATGACAAGCATTTTGCCAAATAAACAACATATTTGGATGTACATGTGAAATATACTGGAACACTGTTAAGTTTTGTCAGTAGTCTTATTTATGAAGTATGAACTTTCTGATATGTAAAAACTGAAAATAGAAAATGAACAAGTACAGGAATCTGTCTAGTTCCAACCTCAACAACACAAGTGCTGAGGAAAAAATAAAGAAAAAGAAAAACTAGTAGACTTAAAACTTCATTGATGAGCTCAGTCACAATAATTTCCAAACACCATGAAACCCAGGTAGTGTTCCAAAGCAACAAGCCTTTATTCATCATAGACAAGCGATCCTCAATAACAAAAAAATCAGAAATACTTTACAATGTCAAACATATCAGTTTTTATACACTTAGAAGTAGGCCTGAGCTGTAAATAATTTAGTTTTTCATGCACACTAATACATATGGATGGATATTTATTAGATATTATTACACAGATATATATTGATATTTATAGGGTTCTAATTAGATAATGTTTATGGTTAGACAGCTATGTGTGTTTTTTCTTGCATCTGTCTAGATAGCTCTTTTTACTCATCTACCTATGAATATGATTTTAGTTCTTGTCACAGACTTGATGAAGGCTTTAGTCAGTCTTTTTATATGTATGTTATGCTTTTCTTAATACCTGATTTTGGAATGTGGGTTGCAAAAAGGTAGTGTTTTCCTTAACTAGGATTTAGTTTGATCTAATCAGTAATAGTGTCTGGGGGTGGGTATTTGCTGTTCTTAAATGCACTTAAATGCAATTTTACAACCCTGTCTATATTATTTGCCTGGAATAGGCCGGTTTAAAATTAAACAATACATATATTTTCCACACATAATTCTAAATGTATAAAAGCTGATATGTTTAACATTGTAAATTATTTTCGATTGTTTGTTATTGAGGATTGCTTGTCAATAATAAATAAAGGCTTGTTGCTTTGGAACACTACCTGAGTTTCATGATTTTTGGAAATTATTATGACTGAGCTCATCAACAAAGTTTTAAATCAACTTTCTGATATGAACAACTACATATTAAACAATTATGACATTTAAAAGTACCCATATTGTTTCTGATTACCTCTGAATCTACGTTTTCTAAGATATTTTTAAGATTGCAACTTTTTTATTAATAAATAAGGGCTTCAAACCTATTGCCTTATTAATTTCCTCATATACACTAAATATTTTCTAATTGCTGTGAATGACCTTTTTGATGGCCTCACTGTCTAATGAGTGTACAAATAACATTGAAACTGCCCAATCTTTGTTTCCACTATCCTTCTCTTTTTTCTCCCCTTTATCAATGTTTTCTTTGATTTTACTTATAATCTTACTCAGATATCCTCTATACAAGATCTGTTATGTAATGCTACAGAATAACTGTCTAATTGTTCTAAATTTGTTAAATGCTTAAGCCGTACAAACTGCCCATTGATGATATGTTTCAAATAAGTGGGGTGCATACTTGTGTAATGTAAAATAGCATTCCTGGAAACATTTTTGTATTTTATAGTGGAATATAATTTACTGTTTCTTTCCTTTTTATAAATTTCTACATCTAAAAAACACATTTTGACATTGTCATAATGACTGACAGATGTTAAAAATTTTGTACTTTGATTAATACAACTTAAAAACTTCATCAATGCTTTGTTACCCCCCCCCCCTTCCAGATAAAAAAAAAAACAAACCATCAATGGTAGTAAGAAATAATAAAGTTATAACCTTCTACATGAGGTAAAATATACTGTACATTTCCCAATAGGTCGTAACAAGATTTGGAGCCATTTTCACCCCCATGGCTATGCCACTTGATGGAATAATGATCTTTCAAATGTAAAACAATCAACACTGTTTCTATACACTCTGTTAAAAACTTAATTTCTCCTAAAGTGAGCATAAGTCCTGTCCATTCCAATCTCATTTCATGTGGTATCACTTTGTACAAAGAACATATGTTGACCATGACTAATATATCATCTGCTTCTACTGTTACATCTTTAATTTTTTTCTAAAACATCAGTCCTTGATGAAAGATGGCACTTGTTTAACCATTGTCAGTAGTGGTCTGTCTATAAACTTAGAAATCCCCTCTAGTTTTGAGAAAGATGCTGACACAGTTGGTCAATAAGGTGGTGAGCAGGCATTCTTATGGATCTTAGGCACACAAATAGTTTGGCTACTTTGGGTTTTGGTGTATGAAAATACGTGTACATTTTGTCGGTAATAAGACCTTCCATCAATTCTTCATACAAGCAATTATCAATCTGTCTATAAGTTTTACATATAACACTCTTGTCAACTTTTCTATAGAATTTTGCATCCCCTAGCAAGTTTATCATACTAGATATGTAATATTTTTTGTTAACAATAGCCATTGAGCCACCCTCGTTTACCCTCATAACTCCATTCTCGCGATTGTTTGAAAGTTTTCTTAAACTTTGCTGTTCTTGTCGTGAGGGATTAAAAATCTTTTTGTTGCTTTTTTTACTCAACAAAACTCTGATGTCCTTCTCACAACAATCCTCAAATGTGTTTTATGAGGTGATGCTTTTGTGGATTGTAAGTACTGGGTGTAACAAAATCTTCAAAAGATGGAGCACTTTTGTCTTTGAAAACAAACTTTACATTTAACTTCTTTGTGTAGCTTTTTAAATCCAATATAGTATTTACCAGCCAAGATATAACAACAGGAATAAATGAAAAAACTCTTTTTAAAACACTAATTTCATTGCTTTCCAAATGTTTGTCAGTCAAGTTGAAAATGTTATAACTTAATAGAATTACCTTGTTGGCTGATGTCCTGTTTTCTGTAGAGACACCTTGCTCATATGAACCACAGGTGTTTGAGCTGCCTGCACCTCTGTCCTGTTTGTGTTCATTTTTTTTGTTTGCATCTGTCAAAGCCCTATTTGTTCGCTTCCATATGGGTGATGGGTGATGCATTTAAATTCACGTTGTTCCATTTTTGTGAGTGTTTCTGGTCCATTCTTCTTGATCTCAGAAGAAAAGTTGTACCATGAGCTTGAGTAGACTGATAAACCATTTCTCTGCTTCCAAACTTCCCTTTATTTATTTATTTATTTTACATTTGTTAACCGGGCTGGTCCAGCTGGATACATGTCCATTTTCAGTGGAGGCCCGAGGAGAAAAGCTCCACTATCTACTACATGATAATTAACAGTAAATTGTCAAATACATACACATATTCACCCATGACTGACAGTATGATACAGAATATTTAGGAATAGGCAAGGAAAAGCTCTACTATCTACTACATGATAATTAACAGTAAATTGTCAAATACAAACACATATTCACCCATGACTGATAGTATGTTACAGAATATTTAGGAATAGGCATGGAGAAAAAGTACACAGTGTAATGGATATACAAGCAAACACAGAACTTAGGACATTTGTATAAGATAGAAAGAGGAAGGTAAAAGGGATAGTGTTGTTGATAGAGTAACAGAATGGATAGAGTAATATAGTAAAAGTTGGTTATTAAAAAGAGGCAATGTCAAGTCGATTAGGGAAAAGGTACAAGATAAAGAGGGCATGTCTTAGTAGTACAGGTAGTGTTAAAAGAATAAAATTGGAAAAAAGAAAGATATGTTTATAGGAGATGGGAGCCATGATAATCAGCTTGGGTAGTCACAAGAGCAAAGCCAGTGGTTGGTTAGGTAGTGTTTTAGTTTAGTTTTAAATATAGAGATGGAGATTTGGGATGTTAGGTTGAAGTAGGTTCCATTTTTACCAATTGAGTTGGAGAACATAGATTCTCCTGCAGTATTCCTTGATTGAGAGGTATGAATTAGAATTTTGCTCGAAGAAGAAGGTTTTTTAGGTTGTTATAGGGCTTGATAAGGGTGGAGAGCATAGGAGTGTTGCCAGGGTGGTGCAGGGCTTTCTGGGCTATAGAGAGCTGGTAGTATAGAATAAGGTGAGGTAGCTCTAGCCATCCAAGATGGCGGAGGTTTTTGCAGTGGTGTGTTTTATATGGGGAGGATGTGGCAAATCTGGCAATGTTATTATAGGCTGATGTAAGTTTATTGATGTTATATTTAGTTAGGTTTGTGTATAGAGATGAGATGCGTTCTGGCTATGGTAGTTCTTGCCTCAGAAGTAAGGAAGGATTTGATTCTATACAGTGAACCTAGTTTTCTATTAGTTGTTTTTATGGTTGACTTGATATGTGAGTCAAATTTGAGTTGGTTGTCAATAGTTATGCCAAGGAGTTTGGTCATTTCATCTGGGGAGATAATGGTACCATTGTTTGATGTAAGAGAAAAGTTAATAGGGGGGGATTGGTGTGTAGGTTTGAAGAGAAGCAGTTTAGTTTTCTTAGGGTTTAGAAGTAAACAATGATTAGAGAACCATTGTTCTATGGTTGAAAAAGTTTTTTGGGTAAGGAGGTGTAAGTCATCAGGCAGAACAAATGATGGTAGTATCTGCAAGTAGATAGGGGTGACATGATGTAGATCATTGGTAAAGATGGAAAATAGAAGGGGACCTAGGATGGAGCCCTGAGGAACCCCTAGGGAGGATGGTAGGAGCTCTGAAAGATTATTGTTCCATAGCACTGCTTGTTTCCTATTCTCAAGGTAGGAAGTAAACCAGTTAAGTGCAATACTATCGAGAGATGGATTTAAGTTGGTGGTTCACCATGTAGCTTTAGATAGGTCTACAAAGAAGGCTGATGAAGGTAGATTGTTGTTTGATTAATGGATTCGATAAAGGATAGTAAGGCTGTGGTGGTGCTATGGTAGGGACGAAATCCATGTTGGCAGTTAGCTAGCAGATTATTTTGAAGGAGGTGATTGAGTAGTTGTTTATGGATACACTTCTCCATTATTTTTGCAATGGGAGAAAGAAGTGCAATATTGAAGAGTGGGATGATGTGGGAGATTTTCCAGAGTGAAGGTATGGTACTTTCTTTAATGGTTCTGTTAATTAGTAAAGAGATTGGATATGCAACTGCTTTAGCTCCAAGCTGGAGATATTCTGCTGGGATTTTGTCGTGGAAGGTTTAAGTTTTTGAAGGTATACATGATGTGGGTATAGGTTTGAGATGAAATGGTGGTGGGGTACAGTTAGAGGTGTCTAGTAAAGAAGGGTCAGGGTTTTGCTGGCTAGCTAGATTGAGTATTGTAGAGGTGAAGAAGTTATTAAAGGCATTAGCAGTGTTTAAGGGCGAGTCAGGGGTGGGGGGAGCTTGGGCTAGGGAGTTTCTATTTTGCCAGGGGATAGTAGTGAGTTTATTGTATTCCAGAATTTCTTTGGCTGGTGTTGGGAGGAATTTTGTAGCTGGATGTAAAAATCCTTTTTATCTTGTAGGATGGCTAGTTTGGTCAGGTTTCTTTTTTGTAATTAAGGTGGTCAAGTGAGTTTCTAGTGGTTCGCCATTTAGTCCAGGCTTTGTTTCTACTAATCATAAGTTGTTTAGTGTTTGTTGAAAGCCATTTTAGATTTCATTGCTGATCAAGAATGGTAAGGAAGGTGTGGTTGAAGTGGTTAACAGCGTCATCTAATGGCAGGGTTTGCAAAGGAGACCAGTTGACTAGGCTTAGTTCATTTTGAAACTGAAGGGATCAAAGATTTTTGTTACGACAAAACGGATGAGAGGTGGTTTGGCTAGAATAGTTTTGTGTCTAATTATGTATGTTAGTGAGTGGTCACTAAGGTCATCTGGTAGTGTTCCTGAAGTGTATTTTTGGTGGGGATTGTTTATTAGGATCCAGTCTAGTATGGTTTCTTTATTGTTGGTTTTATTAGTTCTAGTTGTAGAATTTATGGTTTGATGGAAACCATTTAGGTTGATGTGGGTAGTTGGATAAGTTTGTTTACATGTGTTCCAGTCAATGTTAAAGTCGCCTAATAGTATAGTTTCTTGAGGGAGAGTTGTTGAGAAGCAGTTCAGTAGGCTTTCTAATACTGGAGGGTTGTTGCCTAATATTAATTGCTTTATGTGGATTGAGGGATAGTTTGGCTATTATAATGTCTATGTTAGTGTTATCTGGAGGGGTATAGCTGGTTTTACATATTTCTAGTCCAGTTTTGTATAGAATGGCTACTCCGCCTCCTTTTTTCCTAGTGCGGTCTTGTCTAAGGATGTTATAGCCTGGCGGAATAATTTCATTGTCTTTTATAGTGGATTTAAGGCAGAGGATGTCATATTTATGGACTTCTAGTAGGGCGGAGGTTAGGGATTTTGTTACAAATGCTGCGGATATTGAGATGAGCTATAGAGAGTGATTTGGAGTTTGAGTTCTGTAGAGAAGTCTTGGATTTTGTTTGTTGGGAATTACTGGGAGTAGTGAGGGTTACAGGGCCCTGGGTAGGGCATGTCACAGTAGTGAGGTTACAGGGCCTGGTTAGGGTGTGTATGTCATCTCTCAATGAAGAAATTAGTTTGGGTGAGGGTCATAGAAGTTGATGTGCCTAGAGTGAAAGAGAATTAGATATTTAATATGAGAGAGACGATGGTATTTTGGTTCCAGATAAGAGTTATAGTATGTGGCACAAAGATATATAGTGTGTGTGTTTGGATGGTTAATTTGTGTGTGTTTGTTTGGAAAGGTACATGTGGAGAGAAGAGGATGCTCATAGTAGGTTAAGTTATAGGTGGCAAAAGTAGCTAATGTGGATAGTAGAAGGAATGGGTGGTGTATATGGGGCATGTTCTGTTAATTAGTAGAGTATGTTAATTTGAAGTATGTTGTGGAGGGAGGTGGAGATAGTAATATTAGTGGGTGGGGATAGGAAGAGTCAGTGATTGGACTAGAATATGTTGGGAGGGGTTTAGTGGGGATAAAATGGGGGTTCCAGGGGGGGGTGGGATTTGGGGGCAGGGAGGGAAGGAGTAGAAGAATGCTGAGAAAACAATCAGCCAGGTGGAAGAAACAGGTATGTAAGACAGGGATAGTATGAGTAGTGTGTTACAAAACAGATATTCAATGGACAGTGTTTATAAGGAGGAAGGTAGGCTGGTGTAGAGAGGAGGAGGTATATTAGAAGGAGCTGGAGTAGTAGTAGTAATATAGTAGGAAAGCTGTATAGTAAAATAAGATCAGGAAGCAGGTTTGTAGGGGGAGATATTGTGAGTAGGACAGAGCGTTGGAGTGAGGAGAGCAAGGGCTCAATAGAGTGAGAAGGAGAGATAATGATAGAGATGAGTGTTCAAGGGCACTAAAGGAAGGAGGGTGTAGATCATAAGATAGGGACTGGTGATGGCTGCTGGTAGTCTAGGACGGGTTGGAAGGCTAAACAGATTATTGTGTAATAATAGATTTTACATACATAGGTATTATTTACTTTATTTAGGACGATGGACACCCTTAATGTCAGGTTTAGTAGGCAGAGATCTGGATACAGTTCAACTCCGCCAGTAGGGCCAGGAGTCCTATAATAAAAGTCGCTTGGTCCCGATAGGAGGGGAAGCAGATGTATAGGTATTATTTACTTTATTTAGGACGATGGACACCCTTAATGTCAGGTTGCGGCTAGTAGGCAGAGATCTGGATACAGTTCAACTCCGCCAGTAGGGCCAGGAGTCCTATAATAAAAGTCGCTTGGTCCCGATAGGAGGGGAAGCAGATGTATAGGTATCCCTTCTGATGTAACCTTCTCACGTCGGACTTGTTGATGGTGCAAGCTGGTTTTTAAGGTGGAGTCTAACTCCCATGCATATTCAACTTTGTCCCTTTGGATTTTCTTTTCTTTTTATACAAGACATCCATTTTTTTAATTATGTGCTTTTCTTTTATTTAGTTATTTGCATTAATGTTATTATAATCATAGAAAATAACCAGCATGCAGCTGATTAGACTTACTAGCCTGGGATTTGGTGCTCAACAAATGTAACTGTTTTGGGGTATGTTTTGGATTAATGTTTTATGTATACTTTTTATTTTTACTGAATGTAGCTCTGATATGATGTGTAAGCAACAAGCACTTTTAAAATTACTGACAGCATATATTATATTGAAAGTAAAGGCATTCTGTAGTGAAAATGCTGAACTTAACAATAAAGTCCGTACTAGTAGATGATGGATCACATTCTATGTACTGTTTTGTACCTCTATTATATATTTCATCCCATACATTAATCTGAAAAAATCCTATTTAATCATTTAAATTTTAAGAAATATGATAGGACATATGCATTATTTTTGTCATCTCTTCTAAGATTTGAATGTTTTTGATTTTTTTCTGATAATTTCAGTATGTACTCCTAACAGCTAAACTTGTAACACTTGTGTGTAGTTGTAACAACAAGGCAGTACTCTTTTTCTGGCAAATATTTAGTAATACACCTGTTATCTAACTGCATAGTATTTAAAGCTTAAAACATCATGAAGGAGGCTTGTGGTTATGCAGATAATTCACAGATGGTTGGTTTCCCCTTTGGGGTCCACTCTGCACATAGTTTACTTATAATCCATGTGCTCATGTGGGTTTCTACAGGTTGCTACCATTTCCTCTCACATCCCAACGACATGCCACTAGGTGAATGAATGAATGAATGAATGAATGAATGAATGAATGAGTCTCTAAATTGCATACAGGTAAACATGTAGTAGTGAGTGAGATTGTGCATGTAAATGTGTGTATGTTCCTTCAATATATTAGTTTCATATTCAGGACTTATTCTTTGTACTTGGCATATTATGTGCCAGTGCATACCTCTCAACTGTCCAGATTTTTTACAGAATGCCTAGAATTTTGGCTCATATTTTTGGTCTGTTCTCCAAAAAATTTTTGGTTTTCTGACAAATTACTGGGATGATCTGTGGATTGAGGTCACTACATACTGACATACATTTGAGTTTCGGACTTCAGATACTTTAGAAAATGCATGCTGAATCAAACCTTGTTACTCTAGCAACTTTCTAAGTTTACAAGAGCAATATTTAGAATATGTCCCTATTTTTAAGCCTTTGTCCCCCCATTTTTTCCGGCTTTGTCCAGATTGTTTGTACTAAGAAGTTGAGAGATATGGTGCAAGGAGAGATTCTGGCTTCATCACAAACCACAATAGAATGAAACAGCTAACAGTGAATTTTCAAATAAATGAAATAATGTATGAATCACTCAGGGCTGCTGGTGCTTCCTTTATTGGACTATTACATATTACAGTGTTTCTAAATGTGCATTTATATTTATACAGACCTAAGAGTCTCTCATCCCCCACAGATATCACAAAGATGCCCTTGTTCCAAGAATCAGCTGCATTTCCTGATCAGAAACACATGTAAGAACTATATATTTACTTTTTTTCTGACATTAGATGTGCTGGATGGTAAAAGGTTACTATAAACCAGCCTGCAATTGAGCCCATATAACATTCCATATCTGCACTTTCCCTTTCGTCTCACCTTTTCTCATCACCACTTTTCTCCTTGTCTCTTATTAGAAGAGTTTCATCTCCTGTAATCTCTGGTCACATTATTTTCTCTTCATCCCACTCAACTTTTGGTGATTTTTTTCTGAAGTTGTTCCATCATCCCACTCAACTTTTGGTGATTTTTTTCTAAAGTTCTTCCATCGTGTTGATGTCCCTCATTTCATATTCCTTCAGAAGTGCTGACCAGTGTAAGCCCTCTTTGCTTTGATCATTTATCACTGATGATACACCTCTGCATGCTCTGGGATGTTACAGCAGCACAGCCACTCTGTTCTTGTTGCAAGGTGTAAGTAACGCAACTAAATCTTTTTCCCAGCTTTATTGGCATCAATTCTGACCCCCCCCCACTTACTGTTGCCCCTACATGTAGTACTTTGCAAGTCTCTGCTTTAAACCCCATCCGCCATATTTCTGTCAATTTGAAGTGTCTTTCCAAATCCTCATTAAAATCTTCTGTCCTGCCTCTGCTGTTATACCTGCCTACCTGTATGAAAACAGTAACATGGTAAACATATTGATAGATAATTAAATAAATAAATAAATAAAACAATTAAGTCAGCAATCAATAAAAACACAGGCTGACATTGTTTTCTGTTCTTTGCATGAGCCAAACTAAACATTATGTAACATACAGTGGCCCTGCAGTACTTTTTCAGTTAGTTTTGATTTTCTTGACACAACTCATCTCACCGCAATGGCCTTTCTCATACAGTTATACATTGATGCAGTTTCTTAATCTTTTTCTTATCTCATTCATTTTGTTCTGCTAGTTGTCAGAGTGAGAGTGAAGCTCAATAACACCATATCTGCCAGTGCCCCGATAAGTTCTCTCGTAACCCAGTCATAAAACTGTGCCAAGTCTGACCAATATCTCCTTCAAAACTGTGACCCAATGTTTGCAGCTGTTCTGGAGATGACTGCAAACAATAAAACCAAACATACTTTCTCTGAGGGAATTTTTCTTTGACTTTAACTGCTACTGTAGTCCCCATGCAATTTTCCTTTTCCACTGTTGCTCTAAGGTAATATACTTGCTGTCTTCATTCCTGATGTACATCTCCAGTTACAATAATCTGTTAATTTGCATCAGAATGTTTGCAGCACTCAGGAATACGTCTCATTTTTGTCCTTAATCCTTCTTAACACATCCATGCCTGCCACTGATGCCGTGACACATGCCTTAGTGCTGGCATCCAAATAAACACTGTTAAGAGCTAGTTTAAAAATGCAGTTTATATTGCTAAAAACACACATTACTGATACAGTGAAGTGATAGTTTTGCTTTAATTGCTATGCCAGGTTTTGCTTTTATGCACATAGTTTGTTTTATCATGCCACTGAATGCAGACATTTCAGTTGTATGGTAAATTGAAATAACACAGTCAGTATTGTGTGTCAGTCTACTGCAATCCAGTGAAGAACACAATATGTAGGAATGCTGCCTGCACTGTAGGATCATAAGATCACAGGAATTTACTGGGTTAATAGCCCAAGAGCCTTTTTCAGCCTCGTCATTTATGCCCCAATTTTCCCAGTTATCAGTGCTCATGGGCTAGAACAGATTTGGTATATGCCTGTGCCTTAGGGCATCTACAAACTGCCCCTGTCCGTAACAGCCACAGGTGACAAGCCAGGGATGAATCTATGATTTCTCATCCATTGGACCAAACTGCATTTGAATAGGCTTAGGGAAGAGCACTGCTTCACATGAATGGGGAGTCAGTTCAAGAGAAGTGGTAATCTCCCGAGACACATATATGTCCCCCAACATGTTTTGTTTATGTTACAGATGAAGTTTAGATCCTTAGACAAGGTTGTTTGCAAATGCATAGCAGATCCATCAGGGTTTGACTGGAGTATGCCTTGTAGGTTAGGCATAAATCACACCTCAGTAGTCTGTAGGAGACCAAGTACAGGGACATGGCTTTGAGGCAGTGTGCATAAGACATATTATTTACAATCTATATTGTTTTAGTGAAGAACCTCTGTGACCACTTCAGCTGTTGCAAATGTCTGGTCAATTACCTGCTGAAGGGTACATCGTATTTGATTATTGGTCTAATGAGGGCTGAGTATACTGGGACTATGATCTTCTTTAACCTAGATGCCATACCCTTACTTCTATGTTGTGCCAAGAGGATGGATTTTCTCACTACCATGGACACATGGTGATCAACGTTCAGGGTACTGTCAACCTGAGTTCCCAAATCCCTTACCACTGGGTCTATTCTTAGAGGAGTGTTTTCAATGTTGTTAAAGAAGAACAAAATGGATGGAAACAAATTTCAGTGACCAAATACAGAACGTTGATTTTCACACTGCTATTAATGGTAGAGAGGACAATGACAGACTTTTGAGTGGCTATTTAAAATGTCAGAGAATCCTTTTCTGACTTCCACAAGTGGCAATGTTACTAGTGCTAGAAGTTCATCTGGCACAGTGGCTGAAGAAGAAAGTAAGCTTATTAACAACCTAGTAAAAAATCTTTTTTAACTCATTCAAGCTTATAAAACCTCTTTTGTATACTCCCAGTAAACACCCATAGCTGCAGATTTTATCAAAATCTTTTTTGTGTCTGACTTCTTTAACTAAGTGATTCACCAGCTGATAAAACACAGTATTAGAAAGTGCAGGGAGGTATTAACAAAATGACACCAAGATCGTTAATCCAGGATGTCCTGCAGTAGAGAATTTTCCTTTTTATATTTATATTTTCATAACTGAGAGCCCTACATGTTATTGAAGGATATGGTATGCTATGTCGTGGTGGTAGACAGGAAAACATATTGCAAATTTCAATTTTTATCACACTTTACCTGAGGTATTGCAAGCTGCTTGTTAGTAATTATGAAAATAAACAATATTTCCATATCTAGTGAGGAAATCATTCTATGTTGTGCAACTTATAAACAAAGCTATGACATCTAGGTACAAGGAGGTCACTGTTACACTGCAATTGGCACTCATTAAACCTGTTGTATGATATCAGATGAAAACTGCCTTTGATATTTGCATTGCAATTTGTGCATCTTGGGAGAGATTCAATGTTATTTATATTGCTAATTATATAATTAAGCAAATGCTTTCATATTTTTGTGTATATCTCAATAAACCTGCACTCAAATAGTCATGTGAAACCTTATGTGTAGTTAAAAAAATAAACCAATAATGTGTGCCTAAATATTTCAATTTCCAAGATATGACTGTATGAAAGTTTAGCAAAAATATAATGTTAGGTTTGTGTATATTATATTATAATATTTATGCAAAAATTATGAATTATCACAGAAAAACACTTCTTACTGATACCATTGATATTTGTACAGTTGTAATAGCTTTCATTGTTCACAAAATATTTACATTGGTTTATCTTATGCTTTTTCAGTTAATTTTTCAAAAAATGCTCGGAATGCAACATGTGCTTAATCTCCTAAAACTGTGACATTCCTCACCAGATATGTGTTAATGAGTTAAAAATCCTTGGCTTATGATAATTTATATTTCAGTGTTTGAACTTTCATATACAACCAAAGGGTTTAAGGGTGTTAAATACCCTAATGACATTTCATAGAATGATGCCTTTTTTCAAAAGCTTAAAGATATTTTAAAAACATGGGCATGGAGCTTATGAGAATTCTGATTAAACATAATGATTCAAAGATTTTGGAACAGGCAGAAGATATTAAAGCAATTGATGGAAAGATTAAAAGCATTTGAAGTTTAATAATTTTAAAATAAAATATACATCCACTTTTTGTGTAGTTGACAACCATGATTTTAGAGCAGCAGAGTGTTTCATGTATGCAGGGGGAAATGTTTTTTGTTATTTTGGTTTCTGCCTATCTTCATAGCTGCTATGGTATTCCGGACCACTACCTGCCCATCTTGTGCCTTGTGTAGATCTCCAAATTTGAGGAGCAAAAAACAAACAAATAAATAAAAATCTCTTCTTTGCTGAAGTGGCTACACTCTCACCCTACACATTTAGCATTTCCTCACAAATGGAGTATTGCCATTCATTTATGAAGCTGAGATATCCTCGTAGCTTCAAAAATGAATGTTGGTACCACACTCCAGCACCAATGGCACTCTTGCACATCTCCTTAGTTATGGTTTTAATTGCATTAATCTATGAAACAGATAGCCATCAGAGAAGTGGCATTACTCCTGCTACAATGCATATTTCATTTTTCACTGACATCAATGTCTTTTTATAAATTAAGATTTTCTAGTGCCGTGTGCTCTGACTACTGTGCCTAAAATGTTTAGTCACTAGTTGCTTACAATGTAACACCTAGTTTCCTATCACAGAATATTCCAAAACCACTAATTCTTTATTTCTAGCATAAAAAAAGAAATTTGTACAGATCTTATTCTACGAATACAGATATAAAAATATTCTATAATGACACATCACCTTTGCTCAAATCAAGATTGGTTGTTGAAAATGCACAATATTGGTTATAATGGTATGCACACAATGTGACTGTACTGTAAAAAAATGTCACTCAGTTAAAACATTTGGAATAAAGTTACTTGCCAATTTTCAAAAATTTGCTATATGCTTATGCTTCATGCAACCTGCAATCAAATAAAAGGTTCATAGCTTCATAGGTGTATACTTGGCTGATGATGACTGGGGCCTTTGTAAACCTAGTCATGCATCCCAAAGGTCTGACAAGTACTTGCATTCTTGATAGTATAAGTAGGGGCTTAGGAAATTAAACATTTACAGAGGCCTGCAAGATGAACTATTTACTGTATGCCTGTGTCCATTCGAGACATTAATGTCAAACCAGGGGTGAATTTCAAGTTCTCCATCAAGTTGTCTAAGTTACACTTGAATTGGGTTAGGGAGGAATTCTGTTGACATGGATGGGGAGTTGGTTCTATAGCTGCAGGAATAAATATCTGTCTCTCCAGCAGGTCCTATTTATATCACAGGCAAGATTTAAGTCTTTAGAACTGGTAACTCTGGTGCTGTTTGTTTTGTGGATATGCATGAGGTCCATTAAAGTAGAGTGCCAGACATGGATCTCCCTCCAACAGCCTGTAGGCAACAGAATATAAGGATTAGGATTTGAGGTGGTCTTCATACGACATGTTATTTATGTCCTGTATTCTTTTAGTGAAAAACTTCTGTGGCCATTCCAGCTGTTGGTTATGCCAGGTTAGGTACATACCAAAGGAGGCACTGTACTCACTGATATGTCTAATGAGTGCCAAATACAGTGGAACAATGACTTCCTTGCTCCTATTCTTAAGCAGGTATAACTGTGTTATAAGTATTGTATAAACTTGTTAACAATATCCTTCTTCAATGCCTTCACACCTGAATGTTAAACTGTCTTGCTGTCAGTGGTTAATTGCCTCTTTACCAGTATAAGCGCCATCATTCAGATTCAGAAAGGCTTAGCATGATGCAGAAGCCTTCACTTGGAATGGTTCTGCTTTGTACTAAGCCCTACTGATTCTGAGACTGCTCTACCACTGAAATTTACCAGTCGCTGGAGACCCAGGATAGAGAGCAGTTTCAAAGGATCAGAGACATGCTAATGCATCAAACTGGGGGCTAATGCCAAAGATATATGTACTCTCCACCAGAAATGTCCATGACTGCAAAATTGCTCAGCCATGTAAAATGTTACTCTAGGAGGAAAAGCCGACTGCATTAAAAATACAGCATCCATTCTTTCACCCCTGTGAGAGTATTCATGATGCAGATAAATCCAGAAAAGGTGTGGGATGGGTGTGTTAGTGTATATTTGTGTGTGGACGTGTGTATATTTCTGTAGGTACAAGAATGAGGCTATAGGAATGTGTGTGTTTGTGTGTGTGTGTGTGTGTGTGTGTGCGTGCGTGCGCGTGCGTGTGTGTGTGTGTGTGTGTGTGTGTGTGTGTGTGTGTGTGTGTGTGTGTGTGTGTGTGTGTGTGTGTGTGTGTGTGTGTGTGTGCGTGTGTTTGTGTGTGTCTTGGATTGTGTGCTGAAGTATAAGGCTGGGCTTTTAGTGAGCATAGTCAACTGTAGGAGGCTTGTATGTTGATGAGTGGATGTGGGGGTAGGAATGACTGGGTGAGTGTGTGTCTGTGTGTGTGTGTGTGTGTGTGTGTGTGTGTGTGTGTGTGTGTGTATGTGTGTGTGTGTGTGTGTGTGTGTAGGGTAATGATTTTGCTACTGTAATACATCGGCCTCTAAGGAGAATACTTGCACAGTCAAGAGTGACAGTGCTAGTGTTTGATTCATAGACATGGTAATGAGCCTTTCCCATTGTGGCTATAGCTTTCTCTGAATCACATTGTCTTGCCTTAATGCTAATTGGCCAACCTGCATTGGGAATTAACATGAGTTGGGAGCATTTCTTTGAATCCTAGGATCTGTGTTTTATAACAATGTCGCTCTTTTATCTATGTATATTGTATTGTGTCTGTAAATATTATGATTGTGTACTTTGTTGATCATCTCTTTTATTGCAACTTTGTAGAGTACATTATTTCTGTTTTACTTTTTATAAATTCAAGCAATATTTTTTTTTTCCCAAGTACTGCCTGATGGGGGTCCATTTACATAATCCACTATCTCAGTTAACAATTATCATAAAGAAACAACTATATTAATAAATAAATAAGCAAATAAATAAGTAGATAAGAACAGTATCTACTATTCACCATAAGCAAATAATTAACAATTGCCTCAAATCCACATTTTTAAGGATGAAAGCTATGCTTTTGTATGGGCAGGTAATGATTATAAGTTGTAGATATCTTTGGCATGTATTTGTAAATATCTTTGGCATGCACTGGTAAATATTTCTGTTGAAATGCCTGTGCAATTTGTATTTGAATGCACTTTTTAAATATTCATATCAGCATTCCAATTTCTGAATATATTAATTTTTTTGTACGAAAAAATGTTCATTTGACAGGCAAATTATAGATTAACTATTGTTATTTCAGTGAAGCATGCCATTATATAATCAGAATTTTTTTTTTTTGAAAATGATAGATCAAGCAAAGGTGAAGTCATTTTTATTTGTTCATCTGCAATTCCATAGGGTTGTACTTATTTTAGTTAATACCTTAATTGCAGATATGTTTTGAAAATTAGTGCTTCTTTCTATTTTTAACAATTCTAATGCATTGTTATAAGACAGTTGATCAAATATGTCATCACTGGAGCTATTGCTTGCTTTTTGACAGTCTGGTAACTTTTATTCAGGAAGACGTTAAAGGATCTGACTTTGAAAATTGCTTAAGCCACACATGGAACCATACAAAAGAATGGGCCCCTTAAATTAATCACTACAAAGAGATTTAATCTCCAGAAAGACAACTGGGCTCAAGTGTATATTAGACAGAAACAGACACTTTACAACATATAAAAACAAAACTGGATTTCTGGATGTCCATAGGCATTAATCAAATGCTTATCCTCTAAGGTTATTTTTTCCCTCTGATTATTATTTTAGTTTTTTTTTTCTCTTTTCATAATATGCTTTTAGTTAACTATTATGTTTATGAAACATCATTACTTAGCATTTACCCTATTTATTTTTCATCATCTCTTGCAAAATGATTAATTTTATTTTCATCAAGTCAAATTTCTAGACATTTATACTGTTACTTTTTTGTAACAGGCATTCTTAGTGGCATTAATAAATAAACTGTATGGATTTTGCACTTTTACACTTTTTCATAATACAGCAATGGACTTTTTACCTCTTGAAGTGAATTATTTACTTGGTTAACACTTCACAAATGATGGGTTTTTTTATATTTAATTAGATTAGGTGATTTTTATCTAAAATGGCAATGTTGGGCAGCTGCTTTATTGATCCTGTATTTACTATTCCCTGAAGAACTCATATCATCAATGTTGAACTGCTGAATCTCACAAGAAATCACTGTCAGTGAGGTTTATAAATATGGCCTGACAGTAATTCCTTTATTTGTAGAGATTTCTCCTTTTATCTATGTGTGACTATGGAGTTGATATATATGTATTTTGAGGTGAGGGGTTTCCCCTACCATTTGTGTGATACAAGAGACTTCCCCTTACAAAAATGCTTGCATTGATTTTTTCCTGGGTTTCACTGCTCAAGCAATAGTGCTCAGCGAGTCAGTCCCCCTAGAGCTTGTAACTCAAGGAATCACACAAGAAGTGCAAATACACTGTATATGCCTAAGCTAGTACAACTGATCTGTTTGTGGTACAAACCGTGTTATTTTAGTATCTACATTCATTAGCATTTTAGTGGCTGATTGTGTATGCCTCATTGTAAAACTCTCTTAAAAAATTAAACAAATGATGTCCATTTCAGCATTACCACATTAACCTTCAAAAACATAGAGCCAGATTAATAAATGCCTACACTAAGTGTACATGATCTGTGTTCAAGAACATCCCTACCCCTTTTATATAATTTCTAGTCGCTCAGAAAGATTACATGTAATCTACAATTTGTGGTAACCTTTAGGAATCCCCCTTGATACTTAAGCCTGCAAGAAATAAAAGTAGGGAAGCTAAAATTAGGAGGAAGAAGGTGTGAGCTATGCTGGTGTTGTCTGTTTACTCAGAATGGTGTACACTTAGCGTACACTTAGAATGGTGTACACTTAGTGTACACTCAGAATGGTGTACACTTAGTGTACACTTACTACTGGCATTAATGACTGCCAGGGTTAGACTTCCAGCTGAACAGTATGGAATTCAGACAAGATGACATTTTACTGTCATTATGCTTTACTTCACCTGCGTCACTGCCATACCTCTCAACTGTCCAGACTTTCGCAGAATGTCCAGATTTTTGGCTCATATGTTTGGTCTGTTCCTTGTAAAATTTCTGGTTTTCTGGCAAATTACCAGGATGATCTGAAGACTAAAATCACTAAATAATGATACATTTGAGTTTCAGACTTCAACTCCTTCAGGAAATGTATGTTAAAACAAACCCTGTTATTCTAGTAACTTTCTAAGTTTATAAGAGCAATATTTAAAATAGTCCCTATTTTCGGGCCTTTGTTCCCCCATTTTGTCAGGCTTTGTCCAGATTTCTTGCACTAAGAGGTTGAGAAGTATGCTGACTGCAGGCCTTAATTTCTGAGTTACTATGGCATTTTAAAAACATATGTGGTTTGGCCATAGGTTGGCATTCTTGAATGAATGCAGAGCATGCTGTTTATGAGGTGAAGCCTCATTCACTGCCATTGTTTATTTAAACCTTATAGGTAATTCCATTAATAGCTTCACTTTATAATTCACTTTATAGAGAATTATCAGATATCATTTCTAGGCTCTTTAATAGTATGCTGACCAGAAAGGTTCAGAAATTTCCAAATTCTAGTCATTCCATTAATTTTCTATAACAGTGAAAAAATAAGACAACATCCTCATTTTTACCCCTTTTTAATAATATTCTGTGGGACTGTCAAAAATTGATGGGACTTGGCTATTTAATAAAACTTGTGCTTCAAGTTTTAAGGGAGACTCTGTGGGACCTCGTCTCACAAGGTAGACAGCCATCTTTATGCATCTCTGTCCCAAATAATTATTTTGGAGTCACTGTATAAAACCATCCATTTGTGACATACTTTTGAAGTAATAGTAACAGTTTTCCAAAACTAGTGTCTCATACAAGACATTTTGAAAATCTGGTCCTGAAATTTTATTAACTGGCCATCTTGCCGACAGTTACTGAATATTTCACCAGCAACAATGTAAGAATATCTTAAAAGTTTTTATTATTATTATTTTCCTTAAGCCATTCAACAAATGACTATAAAATATCCCTTTCTTAAAAGATCTTATCAATATTTGCAAGATAGATTCCATAGAGCCATAAATGTCATTGTATTTTTCAATTTACATGTAGGATGTGGACATACCTTTAACAATATAAAGAAGAAAAAGTGATTCATTTAAGGAAAGGAATGGCTATTTTTGGAGTAGAAGATAGAAGACTTAGCTGTTCATTCTCAGAATCACATCAAAGAACTCACACAGTTTAAGTGGATATAGGAAGATGGGAAGTAATAAAACCTCGTATCTTTCTTCACTCCTCATTATACCCTGTTAGGTAGAGTTTATCTTCAAGTCTACTACAGGCACTACTATTGATGGACCTTGTATTTTACATTGGTACACAAACATCAGTCCACTATTAAATCTACACTTAATAAAATATCTGTGACCCATTTTGTCAATTCCCCATCAAAATTCAGTTTGCTAATTGGGATTACCATCTTATTTGATTAGGTTAATACCAACATGTGCATTTGTATTCCTTGTTTTGATATACTTATCTATATTTAAGTTGTCTCTGTCATTTTGTGTGTGTGTGTGTGTGTGTGTGTGTGTGTGTATGTGTGTGTGTGTGTGTGTGTGTGTGTGTGTGTGTGTGTGTGTGTGTGTGTGTGTGTGTGTGCGTGCGCGTGCGTGTGTATTTTTTCTAACAAAAACTAAATATTCTTAACTCAATTTAAATAACCTACATGTCGTTTTATCCCATTTATGACCAGTAGATCATTTCAAACTGAATATTAGGTTCAGAGTCATATATGAATTGTATATGGCACAGTTTGCACAGCACATTCTCTCATCAGGAAAATGTATTTTACTATTTTGCTTCCTTTACAGTCTCCATTTTGGATGAACAGTTGGATCCCTGAAGCCCAGTCTTGGGTGGAGGAGACAAAATCTGAAAGCCATAGAAAGGCAGGACTACATAGCAAGACAGCAAAATCTATTTGTAAGCAGTGCTGAAGAGAAAATGGTAAGGTCTTGCAAGACATTCTACTTCAGAAATAAGCAAGCTTGCCAATATTAATTTTTAACTGCTTGTTTTTTTAAACTTTATTTATATTTCAACAAATAATTATAAGGGAGGGACAAAATGAATAATAAGGAAGAGGAATTGTGCCAGATAGACAATTAGTCAAGATGGATGAACACAATCCATAATCGTTATAAGTACACTTCAAGTGTGGGGATGAGTTCTTGTAGAAACATGAAACTTTGTTACCATATTCATAAATACTGTCACTATGTATATTATACAAGGACATATGTTTCAAACATTGTTAGGACTCAGATGGGGAAGAACACCCTAGAAGGTTGTCAACACAATCAGTGCACCTCAAACACCACTCACACATATCTGGAGGTTCTCAAAAAAAAACATACCCAAGCAAAGGAGACCTCAGAGGCAAAAACACATGTGAACTCCACAACCCTCTACACCACATACCACACATAGTCCACATACCTGTGTCTCACAACCACAAAGGCCTAACCATAAACCCAACATATTAGTCATAGGAGACTCCATTGTGAGATACACAGATGTGCCTCTCACCAGGATGGATAAGGAGAAAGATACGGTTAATTGTTTGTCAGGTGCCAGAATCTTCCATATCACACATGAACTCAAGTCTCTCAACAACAGACACTGTTATGACTCTGTCATAGTCCATGTTGGTGTGAATGACTTGAGACATACCTCCCTTGACTATATGAAGAGAGACATGATTGAGCTCACTGAATATGTGTCCCAGGCAGGTATGTCCCTAACTTTAAGCAGCGTTCTACCGTCACCCAGAATGATGCCTCACTACAAACAGAAAATGATTGACTTTAACAATTGGCTTAGTTTCTGGTGTCATTCCAGGGGGATCCAGTACCTGACAGCCTGGGAAGATATGATTGACAGACCAAGATGCTTTACTAGAGATGGCCTGCATCTGTCTCACTTGGGCTTCAGGCTTCTGGCAATGGCCCTTGCCTCCCCTTTAGTGCCTTTTTTTAGGAAAAGTCCTGAGGTCGATAAAACCAACACAAAAATGTCAACAAAATGCAAATTAAAGGTCATGTTGCTAAATGCCAGGAGTCTAAACATGAAATTGCACTCGTTGCAAGCATTCTTAACCCTGGAAGATGCTGACATTTGTACAGGCACAGAAACCTGGTTCAAAGCTGCAGAGAGCATCCCATCCTTACCTGATTACTCATCCTATCATACATTCAGATCCCAAACTGTGGGCAGCAAAGCCAAAGAAGGTGGAGTTTCAATATATATTAAAGACACACACACCTCCAGGCTGGTCAAACAGTATGATGCACAGGAGACACTCCAGGTGCAGTTAACCAGTGACATGACCCCTATTCAAATCATAACTAGCTACAGGCCCCCAAATTTGACTCAAGATGCCCACCCCACCTATCTGGACCTCTTCAAATCTATCAAGATTCAACCCTTTACCCTGATCCTGGGTGACTTTAACTACCCAACCATAGACTGGAAAAACTACTCATGCCAGAATGCAAATGCCCAGAGTTTCCTCAATATTATCAATACAAATGTCTTGGGACAGCTAGTTCATACCCCCGCAAGAGGTGATAATATCTTGGACTTGGAATTAACCAACATGAGTAACCATAGCAGCACCCCTAAAGTATCATCCTCCCTGATAAGATCCAACCATAGCGGTCACTTTCAAAGTCAGTATTTCCCCTGACCCCCCTATAGCTAGGATAAAACAAAAAAAACTTCTCCAAAGCTGATTACAACCTTCTGAGAGATGGTATAAACAGCTTCACAGCCCCCTCCCCCTCTGTTGGAACTGGCAACAATGTCCAAATTTACACCAAAGTACTATACGAGCACCTATATAGATGCATGGAATCAGGAATACCTGACAGGACAAAATCATCCTCTGCAAGGAAGAGTAAACCTGTCTGGTGGACATCTGAAATAAATGAACTATATAACTAAAGGAAGAAAATGCTGTCCAGGACCAAGAAGGAGCAGGTACCCAATTGGAAGCAATCTCTCCTTAGCCTGAACAAGCAAATAAGAGCACTAGTGAAATCCTCTAAAGCCAACTTTGAGTCCAGATTGGCCACATCTACTAGAGACAATCATAAGGTCTTCTTTACATATGTCCACAGTCTCAAAGGTAGCACCTAGATCTATTCAGAACTGGTAGTCAAGGACAGCACATATACAAATGCTGTAGATATAGCCAACCTACTGGCTGACAAATTCAGTGAAAACTTCACCCGTCTGTCCCCCCCCAATCAGCAAATCAGGACATCTCCAGCACCTGATCTCCTCCCATTATCTCTAGGGAACAGGTCATCACTGCCCTCTCAAAGGCAAAAAAATACAGCCTCCATGAGACCCGATAACATCCCAGGCTGCATCCTGCATGAACTCAGGCATGAGCTTGCAGCACCATTAGCATCCTATTCAACCAAAACCTGAGTACTGGCTTTGTCTCAGCTGAGTGGAGAACAGCCACTGTCATCCCTTTACACAAAGGTAGACTGTCCACCGATCTGGGAAATTATAGACCCATCAGCCAAACTAGCCTTTTCTGCAAGGCCATGGAATGGATTATCATGGACCTCATTAACAGGGACATTGGCAACCTCCAAATATTTGACCCCAAACAGTTTGGCTTTGTCAAGGGGAGGTCATGTCTGTTAAATCTGGTTGACTTCTTTGAGACAGTCATCAAAGCCATGGACGAGGGGACGACAGTGCACGATGGCTACCTTGACCTGGCCAAAGCCTTCGACACAATTCCCCACTCGGACATAATAGATAACCTCTCTCAACTAGGCATCAGTCCATATCTTATCAGATGGGTAGCAAACTGGCTCACTGATATTAGCCACCTAATCAAAATATAAGAAGCCACCTTAAGCAGTAGACCCGTAATGAGTGACAAGGCACAGGGATCAGTATTGGGGCTTCTGTTATTCGAAATATACTTCTCTGAGGTGCAGGCCAAAGCCAGTGGGCTATGGCTGATCAAGTTTGCAGATGTCTGCCAGCCCAGTGCGGTCATCGATTCACCAAATGATGTGGACGTCTTACAAGAGGGTCTCACCCAAACAAATGACTGGTGCCAGAAACATGGCCTCAAGCTGAATGCCAAAAAATGCATCATCATCCCCTTTGGCGAGAGTGACGTCCCCACCTATTATCACATTGATAACAATGTCCTAAGCAGGCAATCAGTCATGAGGGATTTGGGCACCCAGTTTGCTAGCAACTGGAATTTTGACAATCATGTTGCTTCCATTGTGCGGAAAGCTTTCTACATGGCCCACCTCATAAATAAGGGTATCTCATCCAGGGACAAGGAGGTCATAATATCCCTGTATTCTTCCCTTATAAGGCCAATTATTGAGTACAACGCCCCCTTTGGCATGTACCTCACAAAGCACATGCAGCAGCTGGAGAGACCACAGAGGTTCTTCACCAGAAGAATCCAGGGCCTCAAACATCTACCCCACACAGATAGGTTAAAAGCCCTGACCCTCTACTCATTTTCATACAAACTCCTCAGAGGTGACCTCTGTCTGGCATACAAAGCAATCTCAGACCCCACCTTGATGGGACTGCTGCATATCTGCAAGTCAAGCTCCACTCAAGTAACCCACATGCGTGACCTTAACCTGGTGTGTGACATGAATAGGACTTATTGGCGGGACATATCTGTGTCCCAGAGACTCTCCAATCTGTGGAATAGACTCCCTCTCCATGTCAAGCAGAGTACTTCATTATCCATTTTCAACCGCAACCTGGATAACTAGATGGGAAACAGAAAATACACCCCTGGGATTCCAACTGTGTCCCTGCTAAACAGGGGCTTTGGGTGTTGACTTGTCTAAACATGGGCTAAACTCTTGGCTAGGCTTATAATGGCCTCAGGGCCAATAGCCTATTAACTTCCTATGATCCTATAAATCTTATCTCATATACAGGTTTAGGTGTAAATAAACACACACTTGTAATTCCATGTTTGGCAATTAAACATAGCTTTTAAGTCATATATAACCATACAAAGAATTACAGTCTATATACAGATCAGATGTTCCGCATCATAGTTATTTAATATCTGAACAGTTGCATGGTCAGTTTAGACAACTATTTAAATGTATTATATTAATAATTAGGTCTCAAAGTAACCACTTCATGTAAGTAAGTGATTCTCACCAACCATATTTGTTCTTCATATGCAAGCTAACTTGAAGACATTATTTTGGTAATACATTTTATTACTATGGTTAAATAATGTATGGAACTTAATACTTGTTTTAGGTGTAAATGCAGAGTTAGGGCTATGGAATAATATTAATTGTTCAGATAATCAGCGATTACCATTCTCTAAACACTGCATGGATACCCGAATGTGTTCCCTAAATGTCTATAACTATGGGAAATATATAGAATATATAAACTAGTGAATTTCTTTGATGATTATGGCACCGTTAACACTTTTATATTAGATTTTCTGTTCATTTTTGACAGATTCTTCTATACAATAATTTCTCCAGGATCAAAAAACAGTGTGTGTGTGTGTGTGTGTGTGTGTGTGTGTGTGTGTGTGTGTGTGTGTGTGTGTGTGTGTGTGTGTGTGTGTATGTGTGTGTGTGTGGGGGGGTTCATTTTCCCTATTGTTGTGTGATCTGGTATATCTCATGTAGCAGGGGTGTTCAAAACAACGAGCTCCACATGGTGGGGGTGGAGGGTTATAATAAGGCTTGCCTCATTCAAAAAAATGTTTGCCTCGTTATGATGTTGTTAGCCAAAACAATGTAGAAAGTGTTTTGACAAAGATGAATATAAGTATACATATATACGGTTAAGAAGGATGGTTGTTATTAATTACTTTTTTGCCAATTCACTGTTTTCTTCTTCTTCTGTTCTTGTCTGAGAAGGTATAGGAAAAACTTTAAATGCATTCCACCAATGATATCAATATAAGGGGTGTCCAGGAGTTATGTTTAATCACCGAATATAAAAGCCTGACTCTGTTTTGTTAAGATAAAGTTATTTAGTGCCCTTGGCAAACCTTGTTTATTTATTTATTGCCTTTTATTTATTGGGAAAGTCCAAATGGCACAAGTTCCTTTTCTAGTGGTGGCCTGGGCAGAAAAGCTCCATGTAAAATATATTTTTACAAGTAGCAACAGTAAAAAATGAAGCATTTTAACCATTACTTTGCAGGTAATATTGAAAGATTAAGAGTAAATACATTTATCATATACTTTAGAAGTTATATTATTGTACATAAGTCAAAGGCATGTCGACATGTTATAGCTGGAGAAACAAGAGCAATAAGAAGGTGCATTAGGAATGTATATTGAAATAAATGAGGATGGATGTCACTACAGCAAGAACAGAAAACAGAGCAGGAGGTGGAAGGGTATAAGCAGGAATAATCACCAAAAACATAAATAGAAAACGTTCTGATAGTGCAGAGATTGAGAAAACAGTTGATAGGTAGGAGATGAGGTGTGTAAGGACTGAGTATTAAAGGACACAAATTAGTTGGAAAAGCAGTAATAGGGTGAGAGGAAGAGTGAAAAAGAGACAAGGGATAAGAAATGTGAGACAGTCAGGGTGAATGACAGAGAGACTGGTAATGGAGGAGAAACAGAAAGAAGGGTGGCTATAGAGAGGATTAGAACATGAACATAGCCAAGGGGGGAGTTAGGTGTTGTTTTTAACTGTACATGAAATGTGTGGTGATTTTGTCTTGTTTTAGGGTGTGTGGGATGAAGCTTCAGTGCTTAGCAACACAGGATGAGTAAAGTGAATAAGCTGCACTCTCATGAGATTTGGTCCTGGACAGGAGACATTTGTTTTGTTACAGAGATTCATAGGAGGAGAATAGTGTTTGAGGATGTTTTGTCATGATGGGCAGGTGTTGGGTGTGTGTTTTATTTTGAGGGTAGTAAGCAGTGGGAGTTGGTGAGGTAATTAGGTAGTCTGAGCCAATTAAGGTGTTTTAGTGCTAGGCAGTGGTGTGAAGGATTTGGTAAGCTGGACACAAACTTAGCTATTTTATTTAGCAAGAATCTAATTTATTTTTAAGGTGGAGTGAAGATTAATCAGGATGAGTGCTGCATAATAAAGGGAAAATGTAAGATATTGCTTAATAATTCCTATAAGAGTGAGAGTGAAATTATTTGTTTTGGTAGAGGGTGCTCACCTTTTGGTGAGTTTCCTTGATGGCTTGACTGATGTGCTGATCATGTTTTAAGTTATTGTCAATTATGCCACCAAGAAGCTTTCTGCTGGAAACTATTTTAATTGTGTTAACTGAAGGAATGTATCTGTAATGGAGGAAATGCAGTCCTAGGTCATCTTGTGGAATAATGGTAGACGTGGCACAGAGCATGTGATAGTGGGGTTGTCAGCGTGTTGCACTACAAAGCCTTCTCTAGTAGCTCTTGTAGCTCTGTGAAGGTTATTAGTGAATATGCTGAATAGTAATGGGCCTAGAATAGATCTTTAAGGTATGCCAACAGAGACAGACAGAAAGGGGGAAAGATCTCATTTCCAATTGAAAACCTGGAGTCTAGGTTGCCAGTGTTTCTATTAGAGTTTATGATTTCAACAAAACTGAGCTGGACTGTTGTTGTGCTGTGGTGTGAAAACCATGGTGAGTGTTGGAGAGAAAATTGTTATTGTGAAGATAGGATAAAAGTTGGAAATTAATGTGTTTTTCCAGTATTTTGGAGAGTGGAGGACAGGGCCATAATAGGAGTTGAAGGTGGATGTTCCTCCATTATGCTGAGGCGTGATGCGGGCCTTTTGGCTGGTGGAGGGTATGTAGCTTTCTATAATTTATCAGCTTATGAGTATAGATACAGAGTATGTGATGGCATCTGTAGTGATTCTGATATATTCTAGTGGCAGGTTCTCAGCAGCTGGGATGGATTTTTTTAGTTTTTGTAGGTGTTTTTGATAGATGATGTAGATACTCATTGGAAGGAGAAAGGATTTTGGAGGGGATTAGTTCTCTTTGGGATAGTGAGGCTAGATGGTAGTTTGTCATTAAGTAGGGAGATGGCAGAGTGTATGAAATGTGTAGCTATAGAATCTCATTTATTGGTAGTAGTTGGTGATGAACTGGTATTCTGGCCTGGGTGTAGTAGTCTTTTGATTGTGTTCAGGGAAAGCTTAAGGTTTGATTGGTGGCTGTCTTGGAGTTTTCAAAACTATTTGATTTGTTCTGATCTGATTTTTAAGTTATAAAGGTCCCTAAGCTGTCTAAAATATTGCCATTAATTTGTGGTATTTTGTCAGTAGACTATGCTTTTCAAGCTTTAACTTTGTTTAGCATGAGTCACTTGGTTTCTCTTGTAAGCCACGGGGCAGGGTTGAATTTGACTTGTTTAAATCTGATGGCAGTTAGTTCATTCAGTATGTTAAGGAATGTCTTGTTAAAGTGAGTCAGGATGTCATCAAGGGGTGAATATTTTAGAATATCTCAGTTGCATTTGTTGAGGTAGCTAATGAAGGTGTCACAATTGCAGGAGGAGAGTGTACACATATTATTATAAAGTATGTGTTTATGCACATGCTTAGATTGTCTCACAGCAAAAGTTGGTAGATGGTCACTGATGGTGTTGGATAGGCAGCCAGCAGTGTTCATTTCTTTAGGGGTGGTGGTGAATACCGAGTCTAATATAGACTTCCTAGTACTGCATTTGTCTATTTGAGTAGTAGTAGTGATAATTTCGGTAAAACCAAACAACTGACGAAAAGAGTGGGAGAGACAGATTTGATAATTAGGTAGTCTGTGTTAACATCACATAAGATGATGCTTTCCTTTTTGATACTAGGTGAGATCCAGTAAAGGATTTTGTCTAGTAGTGGGATGCTGTTACAAGGAAGGATATAAATGTTCATATGATCTTTTGTTTGTTGACATGCAGGATAGAGATAATTATTTCTGCATTGTGAAAGCCGTGGTGGATGAAGAGGAAGCAATTGATTTCTTTCTTGTTTTTATATATGATAGCCATCAGTTTTCTAAATTTGCCTATTTCTAATGATATTGTAGCCTGGAAGAATCTCCTTGTCTTTAGAACCTGGTTTTATCCATATGAGGGTGAGAGAGGGATAGCTTAAAATTATGATGTCGTTGTTCTGGAGTTGACAGTGATGTTGAGTAACAATGGAGTGTGTTAAGATGTGGCATGGGCAAGAATAGGTAGTAGAAGTAGAGATAGTAATTGAAGAGCAGCATAATATAGGTATAGTAAAGAAAATGTAGGTATGAAAAATTTAATAAGGGTGATCAGATTTATAAATTAAGGTATTGTTTAAATATTAGGTATAGGATAGAAAGTAGAGTGGAGAGAAACAGTAGAGTGAGGAGAGAAGGACCAAAAATGGTGGTGTGATGTAATATATCTATGTATAAGAGGGAAGAGCTAATATGGTGGCTGTAATGTGTATGATTGGCTGCAGATATGAAGTGTGTGGGTTTAGAGAATGATAAACGTAGTAGGGTGGGTGGGAATTTGGGGTAGGCTATGGAGAGTGCAGTGAGTCTGATTGTAGCAAGGATGAATGGAACAGTTTCCAGCTACTTAGTGCTAGTGTGTCACCAAAAACAATCAACAGAATTGGCACTCTGAAAGAATTGATATGACTGTAGAATACTTGAGCAAACTGTAAATAACTGAAAAAAACTGGAATGAGACTGGAATGAACGTCTTTGTCATTTAGTTACCCAGAACTGTGCTAAACAGGTGCCAGCCTTTCCTTTATGTGCCAGATCTTTTTGTGCCTTTCAGAATAAAAGCCTGCATACACTGCAGTTTGGTTAAGAATGTTTTGTTATGTACAGTGCAGTTAGATGTCAAGCAAATCCAAATCAATCCTTACTGTCTCCAATAACAATACTGATATACTGAAGTAGTCTGTAGCTTCTGCACTCTTTATATTGCCCACAAATTCTGTACTCAGAATATTATTATGTCCTTAGCTTCTGTTGTCATATTCCTTTCCTGCTGAATAATATAATTAATATTCTGGATTCTAGATATTTGACCCGACGTCTGGACTCACTGTCGAGTGTCTGCACCAAGCTTCTGAGAACTGCACTGCAATGACTTTCAGAGTATCTGTCTGAATGAACAAGCTAACTGTGTCTGAAGTATCTCTGAATAATACCAAACCACTGTAAATTTCTGCATGGCTCTTTAACCTTGGTTCCCAAGCCTTGTGCATGTCAAACAAGATCTGTTTGTACTCAATGTACTGCACATTCTTTTAGAACACTACATTCTTATCAGTATTCCTGATTGAAGGCTATTTTCACTGATTGAAAGTGCATTTATTGAAACTCCATGCAAAATGTGAAGGCCTGCTTTAATATGACTGCATTACTGTCTAACAAAATACATTTAAATGAAACCTGCTCTTACACACTGCTATAGTTTGTATGAAAGTAACCAAGGTTGCTTACTAGTGCAAATGCAAAAAACAAAACTTATATTATATAGCATTACAAGTAGCAGATTAAAAACAATAAGGATTGAAAGACATGATATAAATAGAGCAGTTATCAGTGAATCTTAAGGACATGGAAAAGAGAGAAAAAAAAGCAAACAAACACAGAACTGCCTAAACAGGCAAAGAGGGAGATTCACAAATGTGGTAGCTGGAGAGCTCTATCCTGCTGCAAATAAAACAATCAAACAAGATATATACCTTCAACTTACTACTAAAACAATATCTAAGCAAAAATTGTCTCTGCTACTGTTCACCTCCCAGACAGAATAACATTTTTGACCATACCTGCTATGTTTTCCAAATACTTGTTTTTTCTTCTTCCTCCTTTTCCTCCCTTGGACCAGAAACATACTCACCAAACCACAAGGAATAACTTTGTTTATATAAATTGCATCAAGGCCAGGGTCTAATTCACAAGACTCAGTCCCTTCTCTCTAATTAGATCAACCACTGTCTCACTGTCTCCCCTTTTCTCACAGTTTCATCACTCTCTCTGCCTGCATCTATCACTCATACTCCCTATAACCATCCACGTAGCTCCAGCTATTCGCACTTTCCTACTTTTCTTCTCAGTCTTAAATGTAACAATACTTTCATAACTGTTCTCCTACTAAAATATTCTACTATATTTCATTATCAACCACCTTACCCCTTGTTAAGTTGACTCTTTGTTTCTATAATTTAGTTGCTATAAATAGCAGGTAATATTATAGTACATTTTTCAGTGTTATCTCTCTCTCTTTTCTATATACAAGCCTGTATCTATTTTGAATGAATGATCAACACTGGATATACCTATGCAAGCTATGTACCTGCTGTTTCTAAACTATGTTTATTTAAGCTATGGTAAGCTTTTTTCTTATGTAATTAGACTTACCTATATTTTGTGTTCCTTCTGATATCTTGTAACTGTACTTTATGTATGTATCAAAACATGTGTTAATTGTTAATCTTTTCTCCCTAGGTATCTGCTGAAAAGTAGGTTGATTGCAATTGGACTTTCCCAGTAAATGAAGATTAATAAAATTTTCCCTTTCATTTCTGTTCAGAATATAATTGCAAATTGTTCTAAATTCATAAATGATTAGGTCACTAAGTAAGCTGCCCAGACCTGAAGCTCTTCATAATCTGATATTGGTACTATGAGGCTATTAAAATATATTTCATGTCACCATAAACTGTTTTTGGCATAACTGTAGGTATGAATAAGGACTATGATGTTTCTTATTTCAGTATTCCTTGTGCATATTTACATTATGTAATTTAATATTTGATTAATGCATTATTTATTTATTTATTTATTTATTTATTTGTCTGTTTACCAGGAAAGTCTGACTGAATAATAACCATTTTCAGCAGAGGCCCAGGAGAAAAGCCTCATTTGTTTACATTGCATTACACTTAGTTTCAGTTAAACACAGAGTAGTTACATTTGTATTTACATTTATACACATATAGTTGTTACATTTATACAGTCTAAGATTTTACAGAGATAGATGTTACTAAACATAGAGCCCACGTGCAACTTAATGGATTGTACAGGCAGCAGTCATCTATAAAAATTGTTTTGTCATTTCAGTGAGAGGTTGAGAGTATTCTGTTTAAGAAGAATATTTGTAGAGTATCATATGCTGAGCACAAAGTGTTAACCTGGTGATGAGCATGTGCAGGACCAGCATCTGTTAAAATGTTGTTTAAGCAATGGATTAAAACTATTTTGTCGGAGAGTTTGATTTGTGTGGGGATAGAATTCCATAGTTTAGCAATGTATTCAGAATAGCGTGAGTCTCCTGCAACATTATTTGACTTATGTGTGAATATTAAGAATTTGTTACTAGAACAAAGGTCCCTTGCTGAAGAGTAGGGCAGTAATATGTTTTTTTAGTACAGAGCATTTTTTTCTGGATCATAAATGAGTTCATGTGTTGTAGTTAGTTGTGAACATGTTAGGTAGTTATGTAGTTCAAGCCAGTTTAATTGTTTTAAGCTATGACAATGGTGGGTCCTATGAGGGAGACTGGTGGCAAATTTAGCTATTTTATTGTAGCAGGAGGCAAGTTTCTTTCTTTGAGTATTAAGTTTGTTAGGGTTGTGAGCAGGATATAAGAGAGTTGGCAATAAGACAGTGGTGTCTAGAGTTTTTCTTATAGTATCTGTAAAGAATCCATTGATCCTATAAAGGGAATCTAGATTCTGGAGAGTAGATTTAATGGTGTGCTGTATACACTGGTCATATTTGACAGTTATCTATTATAATGACTAGACGTTTACTGTGAGTTATAGTCTCAATGACAGTATTATTTGTTAACTTTATAGTGAAAGATTGGTTTTGATTTTGGCAACATTTTGAGGGGAAAAAAAACATTAACTTAATTTTCTAGGGTTGTATAGGAGGTTTGATTCCTTGAGGCAGGTTTCTATAGAGGAGAAAAATTTTGGGGGTAATGTCTTGGAACTTATTTATTGTTGAGGTTGCATATATGAATGTTGAGTCATCTGCATACTGAATTAAAGTGGCATGATGAGTAGAGGTGTGGAGATCGTTAATAAATATATTACATAGGAGAGGACCTAGGATAGAGCCCTGAGGGACACGTGCAGTAACTGGTTGAAAGGATGAGTAGGTTTGTTGCCATTTAATGGCTTGTTGCTTTCTAGACAGATAATTAAGTCACCATGACCTATTAAATAAGCATGGTCAGGGAAGGCTATGACTTCTGTGGCCATTTTTAGGTAGTCTGATGGTAGTTTGTCTACAGCTATAGGGTTGGTGTTTAGTTTAAGGAGCAAGTTCATTATGAGTGAGGTAGGTACTGGACTAAAACTGAAGAGCTGTGGGTGGTTTTGGTTAGACATGGATTGAGTTTTATTTTATTTATGTGTTAGCTAGATAAGTTAATAGCCACTTGTATATACTTTCAGGTGTGATTTGGAAGTGAAGTATTTAGTTAAATGACTTAACAGTCTTAACATTTGTGAGAGAATCTTAGGATAGTTAAGTCAAACATAAAGACTAAACATCACTCCTACTCCTAGAAACAGCTAGCTATGCTACACTGCCTACCATGGTATCCATAGTAAGAAATACCTGCTGACTAAAGATTTTGAGAGAATTGCAAACTATTCCACTGACTCAGAAATACATTATTTAACCAATCAAAATGAATTCCTCTGATGTCCGATTAAAGAGCTACATGTCCACTTCATATTTTGACTTCTTCTTCTTTCGGCTTTTCCTGGTTAGGGGTTGCCACAGCAGATAACCGTCTGCTCATGATTGGCAGTGGAGTTTTATGGTGTCGACTTGCCAGCCCAGCACCCAACTTCCACAGAAGGCACACACACACGCACTCACGCCTAAGGCCAGTTTAGAGTGTCCAATCCACTTCATATTTTGACTGCTACATAGAAATTCAAAGGAATTGTTTTAATTTTATTAGCTCATGTATATATTAGTTTAGTAAATGTTAAATTGTATATTCTACTGCTGTTAAGCTGGTCTGTACATTTTTTTCTGACTTTTGGTGGATTCATATGGGAGATAATTACTTAATTTGATCAAATGTCTAATTGGGTAAATATTCACATTCTTCTACACTATGGAGTATGGTGTGATCTCAAGATCTCTCCTAAACCGTTTCCAGATCAATGCTATTTTTCTTATTACATGAGTAAATAATTAAATAAATGTATAGCACTTTTTCTTAAAACAAAACAGGATGCATTATTCCAAATGATTGTTCTAATGAAAATGTTAGAAAAATGTGTATTTGAATATATGAGAAATGCTAGTTTAAAAGCAAAGTAATATATAATGCATTTTATTCTATTAATCATACAGTAGAGAGGATTAATTCATGTTTAAATGTAAAGTAGTTTTGGAACTGCAGTGTGGCTTGAAGCAAGCTGACCTTCGACCCTGGCAGATGCTAGCTTAGCAAGTTTTAATGTTTATGCTTTTCACAATGATTATCTGCTGGGTCAGGAAATTAAATGTGTGAAATAATTAAATCTTCTGCTCTTTCCTGCTGGGATGATTTGGCCTTGTGTATGTATTACTGAGATAGCACGCAGCTGTGTGAGAAAGTGTAACAGAGAACAAAGATGTGTATTAAAAGACTGAATCTGCTATTGTATTCGAGCTGATATGAAACCTTGAAGAAGTAACTTTACAGAAAGACATTATGTCTGACCAGGTGGATAGCAAGGCCGTATTGTTACCAGAGGAAAACTTTTTTAAAATATACAGCATCAGCAGTTTTAATGAATAGAGGACTGTAAGCTAAAGTGATGTAGATGCCCTGTGACATACCACGTCAGTAAGGTGGGCACAGCTTGAATGTTAAACCTATATAAAATTGTGTGCTTCCTGTTTCATGTTAGACAAAATTCTGTACTTGTACGTTTTTTGCCTCCTGGTGTACACTAGTAAACTTTTGAATCTGAACCTCCTGTGTATTGAATTCTTGATTTTATTTAACAGTTTGGTCCTTCGGACCGGAATTCCCTCGGACAGCTGCAGATCAGAGTCTACCGGTGGTCGAATACTGCGCAGGAGAAGTTACCGAAACGTTTTTTCTTGGGTGAAAAGACCTCCGACTGAATTGTGGTTTAAAGAGGCTGGCCACTTTCTGATCTGTGGCCGAAGAGTGGATATTGGACGATTCAATACCAGAGGCTCAGGTAGGAAGAATTTGCCTTTTTTCTGTTTTAGATCAGGGACTAGGTTACAGTATATTGTTGTCAAGATTTGTTTTGCAGATCAGGGACAAAAGGAAGTACTGTATATTTGGTCATAGATCAGGGTAACAGAATAAGGTAGGCAGTTATTCTAGATAAACTGTGAACAGGAACTGAGAATTTGATATCACGTGATAAAAAAGGGTTATGTAACATTTTCTTTACTATGGGAAATCAGTGCACTAAAACATTGCGAGATCCGCCCCTAACCGAAGACGCAAAATACATGCAATCACAACGTTCTGATAAAGTTAGGTATTATACGAAATGGGTTAACAAATATGAATTTGATGGTAAACTAGATAAAACTTCACTAGTTAAACTCCTTAAGCAGCTTACATCTGATGCAGGAGGTCAGGCAAAAAAGCAACGCCAATTAGGCATTCCTCAGGCACACAGATGGATTGAGGAAGCAAATCGCAGAGAACAGAAGCTGAAAAATTCAAAAACATTATTTTTAGACAAAGAAGATAATAACCTGGTAATAGCAACAGCTCCTCCTCCTCCTCCCTTGCCCCCTCCCTTACCCTTTTCAGGATATGAAGCGAGTGGACAGGCTGGTCCGCCTCTGCGTTATCCTGAAGTTTCAGCAAGACCACAACCATTTGTTAGAGATCCTATTGAAACTAGGTCCTGAACACGTAAAACACATAGGGACACAGAATCATATCAAATAGAGAGAAACCTACAGGATGAGAGTGAGGAAGAAATATGCCCACTTATACAAGTTCCAAATCCTCAGGCAGGACAGGAAGGGCAAAACCCAACACTCTTAGTATATAGACCATGGACACCGGAAGATATCCGGAAGGCTACTGAGGGAATCCCCCATCTGAAAGTTAATTTTACGAAATTTTTAGAAGATTTACAAGGCATGAGGTTGAGTTACCACTTGAATGGGGAAGAAGTAGAAAAAGTAGTAAGACAAATTATAGGTCCAGATTGGCACATGATTTGTGGCGCCTGGAATCCTCGTAATGCAGGGCTTAGACCACTCCCACATAGTGACGCAGAGTTAGACAACAGAGTGAAAGGTCTGACAGACCGAATCTCTGAGAAATGGAAACCTAGAGCAGACTGGACTTGCATTAACCAATGCATACAACAGGAAAATGAGACAATAGATGGGTACTATGCTAGGTTATTAGAATGTTTTAATAATCATAGCGGTATGTCGGTTCCTGAGAACCAAACGAATGATTCCCCGTATGAACAACAATTGAAAAATGCATTTTTGAAATGTTGCATTGCACCTATTAGTAGCTTCATTATGAAGCATATGATAGACCATCGAACAGGGAGGCTACAAGCCTTACTTGAATACGCTAGACATGCTGAAAGACATTTTAATAGTAAAAAGAAAAAGAAGGTGCAAGTCTTCACTGCTGAAGACGGAGCTGAAGTATTTGTGTTACAGTCAGGTAAAAAGGGCAAGAAGAATGCCCAGGGAAACAGACAGTCTGACAAACGATCAGAAGATTTTGAAGAGAGAAAAAAGAAAGGTGAATGCTTCAAGTGCGGGAAAAAGGGACATCTAGCAAGGGATTGTAAGCAAAACAAAAAGGTAATTACAGAAGATAAGGGAGATGAGGACTGACTATATGATAGTGAAGATACATCATGTGAAAGTCAGAAATCATCAGGAAAAGATAATAAACAGAAAACAAATGTAAATGTGATAGAAGGAGTAGAGGAAGTGCAAGTAGATATGGAGGATGAAGAAAGTGAAATTTTGGACTTAGCAGATATGAAACCGGAAGTTACACTTCTGGTGGAGGGAAGGAAAGTCAAATTCCTGTGTGACTCAGGAGTGTCACGGACTTTGATACACCCCTCCAAGTTACCAGAACATTCTGAATCACCTGATTATATACTAGTGAAAGCAGCAAATGGACAGATATACAGGGAACCACTTTCCCATGATATAGCAATAACTGACCCTGTTTCAGGTATGACCCAGAGAAGTAAAATTGTTGTTTCTGCAAAGTGTCCAGTAAACCTATTGGGCAGGGACCTTATGCAGATATTTGGCATAGCAGTAGTTCCAACTGTACAAGGTATGGAGGCACAGAGACAAATGGATACCTTTGTAGTGTGATCGGAGGGTGAAACTTTTTACTGGTACAGCCAGGACCTAGTCACGACTGGTCCAGGGGCAGTAACCGAGGAACTGATGAACGTAGCCATCAGTAAAGCCCCCTCCCTTGACACTGATCGACAGCATTTGTTACACTGTACTCTATACTACTGTACTACACCAGGACCTGATAGAGAGTATGAGCAAGAATTGTTCAGAAATCGAGCAACTAGATTAGTATTGCGTACTTTGTACTGGGATACTGAGGGGAACAGTGTAGTTAGCTGTTCATTACCTCAAGAATTCCTTGCATTATATAGATCAAATCGATTACCACATGTCAGCTTGGCAAAGAACAAAAGTGTAAAATGGGCAGACTTAGGAGAAAAAGTAACAAGATGGGAAAAACAGACTGATTTAGAACTATCAGAACAAGGAATACAAAAACAAAAACTAAATTGGTTGACACAAACACATCCAGCTGTACACTTGCAATCTAGCGAGGATAGCTGATTAGCATTTTTATTAGAAGAAGAAGAAAAGGCCTTATGTGAAATTCCAATGACTCTTTGGTCAACAGGCAAGTCAGATGTAGGACTTATTCGAAAGGCAGGACCAGTTACAATTACCCCAAAGTCAGCTTTTAGACCACAGAAAAGACAATACCCTTTGAGGAAAGGATGCAGAAATAGGAATTAAGCCTATAATAGCAGCATTACTCAAAGAAGGAGTACTGGTAGAATCTCCTGATTCACCATGTAATACACCGCTATTTACTGTTAAAAAAGCAAACGGGGAATGGCGAATGGTACAAGATTTACAAGCTGTGAATAATGCAGTAATACCTAGAGCACCTACGGTGCCAGACCCACATACTTTGTTAAACGATTTAAAACCGCAACAGAAGTATTTCTCTGTGGTAGATATTAGCAATGCTTTCTTTTCAATACCTATACATCCTGATAGTCAATATTGGTTTGCATTTACATTTCAGGGTAAAAGGTATACATATACTCGATTACCACAGGGATATTGTGAGAGCCCAATAATATTTGCACAAGAAATGGCTAGCAACTTGGCAGGGTTTACCCCACCGGGAGGTAGTCAAATTCTACTTTATGTAGATGACATCTTGCTAGCAGCCCCCACCCAGCAACAAAGCAGGGAGGATACTGTAGCATTATTGACATTTTTAGCAACACAAGGACACAAAGTAAACAAAAGTAAGTTACAACTTTGGAGAAAACAAGGGATCGCAATGTTCAACACCGGAAGTATACCCCTCACTGGTGAGATCAGATCATAAACTAATCTCGCTGGAGGTCCTCATCCCACCCCCACCTGAAATAAAAAAAAAACAGTGAAAAACTTCTCAAAAGCCGACTTCACACTTCTAAAAACTAGTGTGGTCTCCTTTAAAGCCCCTGAGCCAGTGATAAACATAACTCAAACCGCTGAATCACTTACAAATGCCTTCTACCAGCACCTACAGGACTGCATGGATCAGGCAATCCCAAACAAAACTAAGACTCTTTGTACCAAAGGCAAGCATCCAGTCTGGTGGACCCCAGCCATAAACAAGCTCTACAACAAAAGGAGGAAGCTACTACAAGATAGAGCAAAATCCTTGAAAGGTAAGACACCTTTGATCATTATAAGTAAAAAACTAAGAGCTCTCATAAAATCATCCAAGGCAAATTTTGAGAGAAAAATTGCCAAGGACTCAAAAGACAATCATAAGGCCTTCTTTAGCTATGTTAGAAACCTAGGAGGAAACTCCCAGATATGCTCAGAATTAGTTCAAAATGATGTGAAGATTACTGAACCTACACACACAGCCAACATACTGGCTGACAGGTTCAGTGCAAACTCCCCTCCCCAAAGGAGAGATATCTATACCAGAGGATTGTAGCCCCCAAACATCTCCAACGCCCAGGTGAGAACTGCTCTCCAAGGCAAAAACACAGCATCCATGGGACGGATGGTGTCCCGGCTGTGTGCTCCACGAACTCAATGAGGAATTAAACCCGCAGTTAGGACAGCTGTTTAATCTTAGCCTCACCTCAGGATACGTACTCAAGGAGTGGCGCACGGCGACTGTGGTCCCACTTCATAAGGCGGTGCCTCCACCGACCCTGGAAATTACCGTCCCATTAGCTTGACAAGTCTTATCTGCAAAGCCATGGAGAGGATCATAATGGAACTCATAAATAAAGACATAGTGAACTTGCAGACTTTGGATCCATCCCAGTTTGGCTTTGTCAAAGGCAGATCATGCCTCTTAAACTTGGTTGACTTTTTTGAAACAGTCACCAAGGCCATTGATGAGGGCAAGGCAGTCCATACAGCCTACCTCGACCTGGCAAAGGCCTTCGACACAATACCCCACTCAGGTATCATTGAAAAACTCATCAGCTTAAATGTAAACCCATACATCACAAGATGGGTTGCAAACTGGCTAAGTGACAGAACCCACAGGGTCAGAGTTGCTGGTGCCATGTCAGACTCAAAGCCTGTCACAAGTGGTGTCCCACAGGGCTCAGTCCTGGGACCACTCTTGTTCGGCATCTACTTTTCTGAAGTATAAGCAAACACAGGAGAGTTATGGCTGACAAAGTTTGCAGATGACTGCAAACTGGGCGCCATAGTCGAAAACACATCTGACACAGATATCCTTCAGAAGGGCCTCACAGAAATGGATAACTGGTGCCAGAGCCATGGCCTAAAGTTAAACGCCAAGAAATGCATAGTCATACCCTTCGGGAAAAACAAGGTTACCCCTAGCTACCATATATGTGGCAATCCACTGAGCACAGAAGAAGTCATCAGGGATCTGGGGACCCAGGTTGACAGTAACCTTTCGTTTGACACTCATGTGGCCAAAGTAGTTAGGAAAACCTTCTACATTGCCCACCTGATCATGAAGGGATTCACATCTAGATCTACGGAGGTCATTGTCCCACTGTACTCATCACTCATTAGACCTATGATTGAGTACAATGCCCCATTCGGAATGTATCTGACCCGACACCTGCAGCAGCTGGAAAGGCCCCAAATGTTCCTCACCAAAAGGATAAAGGGTCTCAAAAATATGTCTTATGCTGCCAGACTGAAAGAACTCCAGCTCTATTCAGTCGCATACCGCTTGCTCAGAGGTGACCTGTGCCTGACATATAAGGCCATGTCAAACCCAGATTTGATGAATATGCTTCACCTCAAAAAATCTAGATACCTCAGAACCACAAGGGCGGGAGACTTAAACCTTGACACGGTTATTAATAGAACGTGCTGGAGGGACAGATTCATCACCCAGAGACTCCCTATGCTGTGGAACAAAATCCCGGTACATGTGAGGCAGAGCACCTCGCTGGCCTTGTTCAAGAGGAATCTTGACCAATGGATGGGAGATCGCAGATATACCCCAGGGATTACTTCAGTGTCACTGCTTGACAGAGGCACAGCAAAATAATAGGCATAGTTTTCTTCAAACTAAAGGGGTGGTGAAAGCCACATAACTATGGGCTAGGCTTATAAATGCCCTTGGGCAGATAGCCTAGTATGAACCTATGAACCTATGAACCTAAGTTAGATACTTGGGATATGTAATATCCAATGAAGGTAGAATATTAGACGAGGAAAGAAAAACAGCGATCTTGCAAGCACCCAAACCAACAACCAAGAAGGAAATTATGTCTTTCTTGAGTACAACTAATTTCTGTCGGAGCTGGATACCAAATTATGCTTTGGAATCTGCTCCACTGACTGACTTGATATATAAGACACCAATGGCAGCACAAGATATCTTACAATGGACACCCGAAGCAGAAACGGCTTTCTGCAGGTTGAAGCAGTTGATAGCTTCTTCATTAGTTTTAGGACTTCCAAATTATCAGAAACGGTTCTTTCAGACCGTAGATTGTAAGCAAGGATATATGACGTCAGTATTGACGCAACAACATGGGGATAAGCAACGCCCCATAGCCTATTATTCATCGCAGTTAGATCCAGTGGCGCGATCCTTGCCTCACTGTGTACAAGCAGTAGTTGCAGCTGCAATGGCAGTACAGGCTTCGGCCTCAGTGGTGTTATTCCACCCCCTCACATTGAGAGTGCCTCATGCAGTTGCAATAATTTTACTGCAAGAAAAAGTGGCATACCTCTCTCCTGCTAGACATCTTTCATGTATGACTATACTGCTGAGCCAACCTCATATGACAATTGAACGATGTACGACATTAAATCCATTAACATTACTTTCAACTCCTGCGGATGGCACTCCACATAGCTGCCTACAGGAAATTGAACAGTTAGCTTTACCTAGACAAGACCTCACAGATATGCCCTTGGATAATGCTGAGGTGACATATTACATGGACGGCTCATACAGAAGGGGACCTACAGGGAAGAATCTGGTAGGATATGCAGTAGTTGCAGACACTGAAATTTTAGAAGCCCAATCCTTACCACATAACTTATCTGCAGAAGCAGCAGAATTGATAGCTTTGACGAGGGCATGTACTTTAGCAAAAAACAAGTGTGTAAACATATATACTGATAGTATGCTTTTTCTACAGCACATGTATTTGCACAACAATGGAAAAATAGAGGAATGATAACATCTAGTGGAAAACCTATTAATCATGCGCAATTTATTTTGGAGTTATTAGAATCTAATCAGTTACCTACCAAAGTAGCTATTTGTAAATGTGTAGCTCATACGAAACAACAGGATAAGATTTCAAAAGGCAATGCACGAGCTGATGCAGCTGCAAAGCAAGCAGCCTCAGACTCAGAAACTTTACTTGTGAATGAGGAATTACAACCCTCTAAGATTTTAGATTTAGACATGTTAAAAACAATGCAGACGCTTACTACAAAAGCAGAAAAACAAAAATGGGTAAAACGAGGTGCAATTCTTGAGAATGGACTGTACATTTCCAAAGAGAGAAAACCAATATTGCCGTCTAATTTATTTAGATATGCAGCTTTGTTGAGCCATGGGTAGTGCCATGTCTCAAAAGGGGGGATGGTACAGTTAGTAAACCGAATATTCCAAACATATGGATTCACAAATTACACACAAAAATTTTGTGCAGCTTGTCATACTTGTAACAAGCACCATGCACAAGGGGCATTTAAAGCCAAGCAAGGAAGTTTTCCTATGCCACCATACCCGTTCCATACTATTTGTATGGATTTCATAGAATTGAATAAATGTGAAAGGAAAAAGTTTTGTTTAGTTATTGTAGACATGTTTTCTAAATGGGTAGAAGCTTTTCCAACCAAAAACCTGGATGCAGCAACAGTGGCAAAAGCCCTGATAAAAGAGATAATCCCTAGAATTGGCATTCCGGAAAGGATTTATAGTGACAACAGCACTCATTTTGTAAACCAGACAATTCCGCAACTTGGGAGATTTTTTGGTATCTCCTTAAAGAACCATTGTGCCTACCACCCACAGTCAGTAGGACTGGTGGAAAGGTACAATGGTACCCTCAAAAATAAGCTTAGGAAGCTAGTTGAGGAAACCCAAAAGAATTGGATACACTGTCTGCCTTTGGCACTGCTGTGTATGAGAACGGTTCAAAATATAAAGGGGTTGACCCCTTTGAAATGGTTTTTGGGACAGCATATTATGTGCCTCAGTGGAAAGCTCTCATGCCTGCAGAGCAAGAGGCTGACAGTTCATTAGCTAGTTATATGAGGAAACTGTTAACAAATAAAACTGTTTTGCAGTTTAACTCTTTTTCAGATAAGAAACAGACCTACCGGTGGAAGCAGTCATGGCCCCTGGGACATTTGTGTGGCTGAAAGTGATGAAAAGGAAGAATTGGGCGAGTCCAAAGTGGGACGGACCATACCAGGTTCTGCTGGCAATGCCTACTGCAGTTAGAGTGGCCGAGAGGACTTTCTGGGTTCATTTGACACATTGCAAACCGGTAAAGAACTTTCAACTTGATAAAAACTTTGTGACTGATACACAACCAGACCAAGATGGCCAAAAACAAAGCAAATAGAAATCTAGATCAATGCAAAAAAATGTTGCTAAGCAAATCAGCACGAGTCCTTCCACATGTAAACGTGAATATTAATGACAAAAAACTGGGGAACGGACGATTAGGCAGAGTAAGCAATTAGCGCTGGTTGTAAAAATTACAACTTGTTATCTTAAAACACACAGTACCTTCAGTTGTGAATAAATCACGAATGAAAAGATTAGTCACGTAGTGGATACAAGTCACCGGCAGAAATTCTGTCAGTATTTAGCAGTATATCCAAATGTATCACACACAGCTATTCAGCTCAAACTTCCACTTTCATATAAACAGTTTCCTTGCGTTATATGCGGTGTCAGTTACCAAGTCCCGTTTCAAACAGATATTCCCGCCAAACAATGCTTGTACTATTTAGATTCAATCATCAAGCGTAAGGCAGGTAAAAATACTTTAACACACTCGGCAAGCGCTTTCAACTATGTCTTCTTCAGGCCAAACAGTTTTACCTTACAAATAACATCCTTATATAGCTATTTGCTATAGTGATGTCATTTCCTGGTATAAATTTTTAAAAACACATACATGAATATAAATAACATAAATAAATGCAGTCACAAATGAATTCAAATAAAAGCGCTACATGCATACTCTATATAATATAATACAGATACAGTTTGCAGATGCTTTTGTTGCATAAAATCTTCGCATCATTACACGAATAGTGCTACCACATTTACTGTCAAAGCCTTTTGTTCAAATGATACATGGTATAATAACTGTAGTGTATTGCAATATTTTCTATTGCAAATCTTAAAATTCCTACTATATTATGTAAATATTAATACGTCACAGAAGCTTTAAAGCTGTTAAATATTTTGTTCTACATGTGCGTATACTCGCAATCAATATTTTCATTCACAGTTTTTATAAATATTTGATGCTAAGGTACTAGTTGCTAAAGCTCTTATATTAAAATATATAAAAAACATCTCCACTGTACGAGTAAATGTAGAATTATTTTGTAGGTAATAAACCATGTAATACAGTAAATGCATATTCTATATTATAAAACTTATATATATAGAGATTTTTTAAAATACTAAACAGTGTATAAGTTCATAATTATATTACGTGAATGATGCAGTTAAAAATATATTTTTATAAACCTAACTATTAAAATACAATCTAGCAGCATGTGCCTATATACACAGTTAATAATATCGTGTACATGAATACATAGATATTTAGTGCTGAGGCACTTAATACCAAAACTCTTATTAAAATTATATATGGTATTTCAACTGCGCAAACCACTATAAAAATTCATTTTGAGGATAATGTACAATATACTACGTTAAATACTAAACACAATTAAACAAATTCATGATTCTGTACTCATATACGTAAAGATGCAATTGGCAGAATCAACATTTTATATGGATACAGTATAAACATACGTGATAAACAGGCATGAGAACAAATTCATGATTCTGTACTCATATACGTAAAAATGCAATTGGCAGAATCAACCCCAGAGATGTTGCATAATCATTTTGTTAAGTGTACATTTATTGACTGTAATTGTGACAATTTTTCTGTTGTTGTGGTTTATCCTACACACAACCACACAAGTGAAAGTGGGAAGGCGTGACGAAACGTCTATAGACTGGCATCCAAATTTTAACACATACCTAGCCATGAAACGTGTATATGCAGAGACTATGAACATTTCAAATTGCTGGGGTTGTACAGCTATACCTACAGCATATGGAGGACTGATAATGTCCCCTCTCCCTTTGGGGATAAATGAGACTTGGGAGAATTTACTCTTCGATACAGGAGCTGTGAGATCACAGGTCAAAATAGCTTTATTTTTACCTGTCACACTAAAAGGAATTGTATGTTTTTATAAAAATGATACCCTCCAGGTGGGCTGGAGAAATTGTAATATAACCATATCTTACCGATATCTTACCAATGTTATATTAAGAATAGTAATGGCAATACTTTTTGCAATACTAATTATGACTCATATTTGAACTCATTGAAAACAACCATGAATGACATTCGCAAGAATCCAGTTTTGTTTAAACAATTGTCAGTTATAGATCAGAAAATGTTTCATGCAGGGCTGATGCGTATTAGTACTATAGTAGAAAACTGTTATTTTATTTGTGGGAAAAAGGCATATAAATGGTTACCTGAGAATTGGTCCGGCAGTTGTTTTTTGGGTTATTTGGTTCCGGCAATAAGACATACTGCAGAATTACCTTTGGGTAAGATAAGAAACGTGAGAGAAGCAGCTCAAAAACCTGAAGGTCCAGTTGAAAAACCTGTGAATCCAGTCGGAAAGATCGAAGCTGGCTGGAAAGATCATAATGCGTGAAAGACAAAAGCAAATTGACTCATATGGACTTGAGTGACAGGGTTATATCTTGGGCAGGAATTTTCCCAGCGTATGGAGCAGTCAAATTGATCTGGGAACTGAGGACATTGTCGAAACTTCTCAAAGTAATGAGTAATGCAACTTTTTCTGCCCTAGAACTGGTGACTGATGAACTGAATGCAATGAGAACTATTGTGCTACAAAATCGAATGGCTCTTGACTTCACCCTAGCGGCGAGAGGTGGTACGTGCACGCTTATCAAAGAAGAATGCTGTGCGTATATACCAGATAACCGGCATGAAATTGATAATCACCTAGATGTAATTCAGCAAGTATCAGCCATGACCGAACCAGGCCCAAACACACTGATGGACTTTTTCCAGAATCTATTTGGGGGGTGGGGTTCCATCCTAATGAATATTCTGATTGCCATTTGTGTGGGTATACTCCTAATAGGAGCATGTGTTTGCTGTGGAATTCCCTGCATGAAAAGATTAATCAAAGATTTTATTGATGTATATGTTACTGAAACTTTGTACCAAGATATTGAGATTGAAAAATTGATCTCAGACAACATTTTTTCTGAAGTATAGATTGAATGACTTACCTAGCTGAAAATCCTAAGTGGAAGAAGTTGGGAGATGAAATGACACTATGCATACTTCAAAATAGAATAAAAAGTATTAATGGGGGGGAAATGTTAGAAAAATGTGTAATTGAATATATGAGAAATGCTAGTTTAAAAGCAAAGTAGTATATAATGCATTTTATTCTATTAACCATATAGTAGACAGGATTAATTCATGTTTAAATGTAAAGTAGTTTTGGAACTGCAGTGTGGCTTGAAGCAAGCTGACCTTCGACCCTGGCAGATGCTAGCTTAGCAAGTTTTAATGTTTATGCTTTTCACAATGATTATCTGCTGGGTCATGAAATTAAATGTGTAAAATAATTAAATCTTCTGCTCTTCCCTGCTGGGATGATTTGGCCTTGTGTATGTATTACTGAGATAGCACGCAGCTGTGTGAGAAAGTGTAACAGAGAACAAAGATGTGTATTAAAAGACTGAATCTGCTATTGTATTCGAGCTGATATGAAACCTTGAAGAAGTAACTTTACAGAAAGACATTATGTCTGACCAGGTGGATAGCAATGCCATATTGCTACCAGAGGAAACTTTTTTAAAATATACAGCATCAGCAGTTTTAATGAATAGAGGACTGTAAGCTAAAGTGATGTAGATGCCCTGTGACATACCACGTCAGTAAGGTGGGCACAGCTTGAATGTTAAACCTATATAAAATTGTGTGCTTCCTGTTTCATGTTAGACAAAATTCTGTACTTGTACGTTTTTTGCCTCCTGGTGTACACTAGTAAACTTTTGAATCTGAACCTCCTGTGTATTGAATTCTTGATTTTATTTAACAGTTTGGTCCTTCGGACTGGAATTCCCTCGGACAGCTGCAGATCAGAGTCTACCGGTGGTCGAATACTGCGCAGGAGAAGTTACCGAAACGGTTCTTCTTGGGTGAAAAGACCTCCGACTGAATTGTCGTTTAAAGAGGCTGGCCACTTTCTGATCTGTGGCCGAAGAGCGGATATTGGGTGATTCAATGCCAGAGGCTCAGGTAGGAAGAATTTGCCTTTTTTCTGTTTTAGATCAGGACTAGGTTACAGTATATTGTTGTCAAGATTTGTTTTGCAGATCAGGGACAAAAGGAAGTACTGTATATTTGGTCATAGATCAGGGTAACAGAATAAGGTAGGCAGTTATTCTAGATAAACTGTGAACAGGAACTGAGAATTTGATATCACGTGATAAAAAAGGGTTATGTAACATTTTCTTTACTATGGGAAATCAGTGCACTAAAACATTGCGAGATCCGCCCCTAACCGAAGACGCAAAATACATGCAATCACAACGTTCTGATAAACTTAGGTATTACACAAAATGGGTTAACAAATATGAATTTGATGGTAAACTAGATAAAACTTCACTAGTTAAACTCCTTAAGCAGCTTACATCTGATGCAGGAGGTCAGGCAAAAAAGCAACGCCAATTAGGCATTCCTCAGGCACACAGATGGATTGAGGAAGCAAATCGCAGAGAACAGAAGCTGAAAAATTCAAAAACATTATTTTTAGACAAAGAAGATAATAACCTGGTAATAACAACAGCTCCTCCTCCTCCTCCCTTGCCCCCTCCCTTACCCTTTTCAGGATATGAAGCGAGTGGACAGGCTGGTCCGCCTCTGCGTTATCCTGAAATTTCAGCAAGACCACAACGATTTGTTAGAGATCCTATTGAAACTAAGTCCCGAACACGTAAAACACATAGGGACACAGAATCATATCAAATAGAGAGAAACCTACAGGATGAGAGTGAGGAAGAAATATGCCCACTTATAGAAGTTCCAAATCCTCAGGCAGGACAGGAAGGGCAAAACCCAACACTCTTAGTATACAGACCATGGACACCGGAAGATATCCGGAAGGCTACTGAGGGAATCCCCCATCTGAAAGTTAATTTTACAAAATTTTTAGAAGATTTACAAGGCATGAGGTTGAGTTACCACTTGATTGGGGAAGAAGTAGAAAAAGTAGTAAGACAAATTATAGGTCCAGATTGGCACATGATTTGTGGCGCCTGGAATCCTCGTAATGCAGAGCTTAGACCACTCCCACATAGTGACCCAGAGTTAGACAACAGAGTGAAAGGTCTGACAGACCGAATCTCTGAGAAATGGAAACCTGGAGCAGACTGGACTTGCATTAACCAATGCATACAACAGGAAAATGAGACAATAGATGGGTACTATGCTAGATTATTAGAATGTTTTAATAATCATAGCGGTATGTCGGTTCCTGAGAACCAAACAAATGATTCCCCGTATGAACAACAATTAAAAAATGCATTTTTGAAATGTTGCATTGCACCTATTAGTAGCTTCATTACGAAGCATATGACAGACCATCAAACAGGGAGGCTACAAGCCTTACTTGAATACGCTAGACATGCTGAAAGACATTTTAATAGTAAAAAGAAAAAGAAGGTGCAAGTCTTCACTGCTGAAGACGGAGCTGAAGTATTTGTGTTACAGTCAGGTAAAAAGGGCAAGAAGAATGCCAAGGGAAACAGACAGTTTGACAAATGATCAGAAGATTTTGAAGAGAGAAAAAAGAAAAGTGAATGCTTCAAGTGTGGGAAAAAGGGACATCTAGCAAGGGATTGTAAGCAAAACAAAAAGGTAATTACAGAAGATAAGGGAGATGAGGACTGACTATATGATAGTGAAGATACATCATGTGAAAGTCAGAAATCATCAGGAAAAGATAATAAACAGAAAACAAATGTAAATGTGATAGAAGGAGTAGAGGAACTGCAAGTAGATATGGAGGATGAAGAAAGTGAAATTTTGGACTTAGCATTATTGAGCTTAGAGCTCTACTTAGCAGATATGAAACCGGAAGTTACACTTCTGGTGGATGGAAGGGAAGTCAAATTCCTGTGTGACTCAGGAGCGTCACGGACTTTGATACACCCCTCCAAGTTACCAGAACATTCTGAATTACCTGATTATATACTAGTGAAAGCAGCAAACGGACAGCTATACAGGGAACCACTTTCCCATGATATAGCAATAACTGACCCTGTTTCAGGTATGACCCAGAGAAGTAAAATTGTTGTTTCTGCAAAGTGTCCAGTAAACCTATTGGGCAGGGACCTTATGCAGATATTTGGCATAGCAGTAGTTCCAACTGTACAAGGTATGGAGGCACACAGTCAAATGTATACCTTTGTAGTGCGATCGAAGGGTGAAACATTTTACTAGTACAGCCAGGACCTAGTCACAGCTGGTCCAGGGGCAGTAACCGAGGAACTGATGAACATAGCCATCAGTAAAGCCCCCTCCCTTGACACTGATCGACAGCATTTGTTACACTGTACTCTATACTACTGTACTACACCAGGACCTGATAGAGAGTATGAGCAAGAATTGTTCAGAAATCGAGCAACTAGATTAGTATTGTGTATTTTGTACTGGGATACTGAGGGGAACAGTGTAGTTAGCTGTTCATTACCTCAAGAATTCCTTGCATTATACAGATCAAATCGATTACCACATGTCAGCTTGACAAAGAACAAAAGTGTAAAATGGGCAGACTTAGGAGAAAAAGTAACAAGATGGGAAAAACAGACTGATTTAGAACTATCAGAACAAGGAATACAAAAACAAAAACTAAATTGGTTGACACAAACACATCCAGCTGTACACTTGCAATCTAGCGAGGACAGTTGATTAGCATTTTTATTAGAAGAAGAAGAAAAGGCCTTATGTGAAATTCCAATGACTCTTTGGTCAACAGGCAAGTCAGATGTAGGACTTATTCGAACAGCAGGACCAGTTACAATTACCCCAAAGTCAGCTTTTAGACCACAGAAAAGACAATACCCTTTGAGAAAGGATGCAGAAATAGGAATTAAGCCTATAATAGCAGCATTACTCAAAGAAGGAGTACTGGTAGAATCTCCTGATTCACCATGTAATACACCCCTATTTCCTGTTAAAAAAGCAAACGGGGAATGGCGAATGGTACAAGATTTACAAGCTGTGAATAATGCAGTAATACCTAGAGCACCTACGGTGCCAGACCCACATACTTTATTAAACGATTTAAAACCGCAACAGAAGTATTTCTCTGTGGTAGATATTAGCAATGCTTTCTTTTCAATACATATACATCCTGATAGTCAATATTTGTTTGCATTTACATTTCAGGGTAAAAGGTATACATATACTTGATTACCACAAGGATATTGTGAGAGCCCAATAATATTTGCACAAGAAATGGCTAGCAACCTGGCAGGGTTTACCCCACCGGGAGGTAGTCAAATTCTACTTTATGTAGATGACATCTTGCTAGCAGCCCCCACCCAGCAACAAAGCAGGGAGGATACTGTAGCATTATTGAAATTTTTAGCAACACAAGGACACAAAGTAAACAAAAGTAAGTTACAACTTTGGAGAAAACAAGTTAGATACTTGGGATATGTAATATCCAATGAAGGTAGAATATTAGACGAGGAAAGAAAAACAGCGATCTTGCAAGCACCCAAACCAACAACCAAGAAGGAAATGATGTCTTTCTTGGGTACAACTAATTTCTGTCAGAGCTGGATACCAAATTATGCTTTGGAATCTGCTCCACTGACTGACTTGATATATAAGACACCAATGGCAGCACAAGATATCTTACAATGGACACCCGAAGCAGAAACGGCTTTCTGCAGGTTGAAGAAGTTGATAGCTTCTTCATTAGTTTTAGGACTTCCAAATTATCACAAACGGTTCTTTCAGACCGTAGATTGTAAGCAAGGATATATGACGTCAGTATTGACGCAACAACATGGGGATAAGCAATGCCCCATAGCCTATTATTCATCGCAGTTAGATCCAGTGGCACGATCCTTACCTCACTGTGTACAAGCAGTAGTTGCAGCTGCAATGGCAGTACAGGCTTCGGCCTCAGTGGTGTTATTCCACCCCCTCACATTGAGAGTGCCTCATGCAGTTGCAATAATTTTACTGCAAGAAAAAGTGGCATACCTCTCTTCTGCTAGACATCTTTCATGTATGACTATACTGCTGAGCCAACCTCATATGACAATTGAACGATGTACGACATTAAATCCATTAACATTACTTCCAACTCCTGCGGATGGCACTCCACATAGCTGCCTACAGGAAATTGAACAGTTAGCTTTACCTAGACAAGACCTCACAGATATGCCCTTGGATAATGCTGAGGTGACATATTACATGGACGGCTCATGCAGAAGGGGTCCTACAGGGAAGAATCTGGTAGGATATGCAGTAGTTACAGACACTGAAATTTTAGAAGCCCAATCCTTACCACATAACTTATCTGCACAAGCAGCAGAATTGATAGCTTTGACAAGGGCATGTACTTTAGCAAAAAACAAGTGTGTAAACATATATACCGATAGTATGCTTTTTCTACAGTACATGTATTTGCACAACAATGGAAAAATAGAGGAATGATAACATCTAGTGGAAAACCTATTAATCATGCGCAATTTATTTTGGAGTTATTAGAATCTATTCAGTTACCTACCAAAGTAGCTATTTGTAAATGTGTAGCTCATACGAAACAACAAGATAAGATTTCAAAAGGCAATGCACGAGCTGATGCAGCTGCAAAGCAAGCAGTCTCAGACTCAGAAACTTTACTTGTGAATGAGGAATTACAACCCTCTAAGATTTTAGATTTAGACATGTTAAAAACAATGCAGATGCTTACTACAAAAGCAGAAAAACAAAAATGGGTAAAACGAGGTGCAATTCTTGAGAATGGACTGTACATTTCCAAAGAGAGAAAACCAATATTGCCGTCTAATTTATTTAGATATGCAGCTTTGTTGAGCCATGGGCAGTGCCATGTCTCAAAAGGTGGGATGGTACAGTTAGTAAACCGAATATTCTAAACATATGGATTCACAAATTACACACAAAAATTTTGTGCAGCTTGTCATACTTGTAAAAAGCACCATGCACAAGGGGCATTTAAAACCAAGCAAGGAAGTTTTCCTATACCACCATACCCGTTCCATACTATTTGTATGGATTTCATAGAATTGAATAAATTTGAAGGGAAAAAGTTTTGTTTAGTTATTGTAGACATGTTTTCTAAATGGGTAGAAGCTTTTCCAACCAAAAACCTGGATGCAGCAACAGTGGCGAAAGCCCTGATAAAAGAGATAATCCCTAGAATTGGCATTCCGGAAAGGATTTATAGTGACAACGGCACTCATTTTGTAAACCAGACAATTCCGCAACTTGGGAGATTTTTTAGTATCTCCTTAAAGAACCATTGTGCCTACCACCCACAGTCAGCAGGACTGGTGGAAAGGTACAATGGTACCCTCAAAAATAAGCTTAGGAAGCTAGTTGAGGAAACCCAAAAGAATTGGATACACTGTCTGCCTTTGGCACTGCTGAGTATGAGAACGGTTCCAAATATAAAGGGTTTGACTCCCTTTGAAATGTTTTTTGGGAGAGCATATTATGTGCCTCAGTGGAAAGCTCTCATGCCTGCAGAGCAAGAGACTGACAGTTCATTAGCTAGTTATATGAGGAAACTGTTAACAAATAAATCTGTTTTGCAGTTTAACTCTTTTTCGGATAAGGAACATACCAGACCGGTGGAAGCAGTCTTGGCCCCTGGGACGTTTGTGTGGCTGAAAGTGACGAAAAGGAAGAATTGGGCGAGTCCAAAGTGGGAGGGACCATACCAGGTTCTGTTGGCAATGCCTACTGCAGTTAGAGTGGCCGAGAGGACGCCCTGGGTTCATTTGACACATTGCAAACCGGTAAAGAACTTTCAACTTGATAAAAACTTTGTGACTGATACACAACCAGACCAAGATGGCCAAAAACAAAGCAAATAGAAATCTAGATCAACCCCAGAGATGTTGCATAATAATTTTGTTAAGTGTACATTTATTGACTGTAATTGTGACAATTTTTCTGTTGTTGTGGTTTATCCTACATACAACAACACAAGTGAAAGTGGGAAGGTGTGACGAAACGTCTATAGACTGGCATTCAAATTTTAACACATACCTAGCCATGAAACGTGTATATGCAGAGACTATGAACATTTCAAATTGCTGGGGTTGTACAGCTATACCTACAGCATATGGAGGACTGATAATGTCCGCTGTCCCTTTGGGGATAAATGAGACTTGGAAGAATTTACTCTTCAATACAGGAACTGTGAGATCACAGGACAAAATAGCTTTATTTTTACCTGTCACACTAAAAGGAATTGTATGTTTTTATAAAAATGATACCCTCCAGGTGGGCTGGAGAAATTGTAATATAACCATATCTTACCGATGTTATATTAAGAATAGTAATGGCAATACTTTTTGCAATACTAATTATGACTCATATTTGAACTCATTGAAAACAACCATAAATGACATTCGCAAGAATCCAGTTTTGTTTAAACAATTGTCAGTTATAGATCAGAAAATGTTTCATGCAGGGCTGATGCGTATTAGTACTAAAGAAGAAAACTGTTATTTTATTTGTGGGAAAAAGGCATATAAATGGTTACTTGAGAATTGGTCCGGCAGTTGTTTTTTGGGTTATTTGGTTCTGGCAATAAGACATACTGCAGAATTACCTTTGGGTAAGATACGAAACGTGAGAGAAGCAGCTCGAAAACCTGAAGGTCCAGTTGAAAAACCTGTGAATCCAGACGGAAAGATCAAAGCTGGCTGGAAAGATCATAATGCCGTGAAAGACAGAAGCAAATTGACTCATATGGACTTGAGTGACAGTGTTATATCTTGGGCAGGAATATTCCCAGCCTATGGAGCAGTCAAATCGATCTGGGAACTGAGGAAGTTGTCGAAACTTCTCGAAGTAATGAGTAATGCAACTTTTTCTGCCCTAGAACTGGTGACTGATGAACTGAATGCAATAAGAACTGTTGTGCTACAAAATTTAATGTCTCTTGACTTCACCCTAGCAGTGACAGGTGGTATGTGCGTGCTTATCAAAGAAGAATGCTGTGCATATATACCAGATAACCGGCATGAAATTGATAATTACCTAGAGGTAATTCAGCAAGTATCAGCCATGACTGAACCAGGCCCAAACCCACTGATGGACTTTTTCCAGAATCTATTTGGGGGGGTGGGGTTCCATCCTAATGAATATTCTGATTGCCATTTGTGTGGGTATACTCCTAATAGGAGCATGTGTTTGCTGTCGAATTCCCTGCATGAAAAGATTAATCAAAGATTTTATTGATGTATCTGTTACTGAAACTTTGTACCAAGATATTGAGATTGAAAAATTGATCTCAGATGACATTTTTTCTGAAGTATAGATTGAATGACTCACCTAGCTGAAAATCCTAAGTGGAAGAAGTTGGGAGATGAAATGACACTATGCATACTTCAAAATAGAATAAAAAGTATTAATGGGGGGGAAATGTTAGAAAAATGTGTATCTGAATATATGAGAAATGCTAGTTTAAAAGCAAAGTAGTATATAATGCATTTTATTCTATTAGCCATATAGTCGAGAGGATTAATTCATGTTTAAATGTAAAGTAGTTTTGGAACTGCAGTGTGGCTTGAAGCACGCTGACCTTCGACCCTGGCAGATGCTAGCTTAGCAAGTTTTAATGTTTATGCTTTTCACAATGATTGTCTGCTGGGTCAGGAAATTAAATATGTGAAATAATTAAATCTTCTGCTCTTTCCTTCTGGGATGATTTGGCCTTGTGTATGTATTTCTGAGATAGCACACAGCTGTGTGAGAAAGTGTAACAGAGAACAAAGATGTGTATTAAAAGACTGAATCTGCTATTGTATTCATGCTGATATGAAACCTTGAAGAAGTAACTTTACAGAAAGACATTATGTCTGACCAGGTGGATAGCAAGGCCGTATTGTTACCAGAGGAAAACTTTTTTAAAATATACAGCATCAGCAGTTTTAATGAATAGAGGACTGTAAGCTAAAGTGATGTAGATGCCCTGTGACATACCGCGTCAGTAAGGTGGGCACAGCTTGAATGTTAAACCTATATAAAATTGTGTGCTTCCTGTTTCATGTTAGACAAGATTCTGTACTTGTATGTTTTTTGCCTCCTGGTGTACACTAGTAAACTTTTGAATGTAAACCTCCTGTGTATTGAATTCTTTGATTTAACAGAAAACAATTCTTTATAAGTTTCACTGCTTTGCTTTTCACCGAAATATCTTTCAGTAATATTTATTAAACATAAAACAATTATCAGAAATTCTGGGCAGTTACATCACATAAAAGAAAGAGGAAATGAAACATTTTGGTCACATTAATCCAAAGAAGCAACCCTCCAGGAAAAATCAGTACAATTCATTCTACTGTCATTAAAATACAAGCCTGTGAAACGGCAGTCTGAAAATCAAGTTTTGCCACTTTCATAAAATATTACTGGCAGAGCAGCATTCATCATCTAGATGCAAAACACTACAAAATAAGATTTTTCATGCTCATGTAAAGTTCAGTTTCATTTTGAAATATTAGAAAATCAAATTCTGACATGCTACCCTTTACAGACACCTACAGAAATATACAAATTACACTGAGCTGTTTATTAAGAATTAAGTAAAGATACATGAATACACACAGACATGCACACACATATATATTCATTTTGTTGAACGTCCATTTGGTCAACAAGTGTGAAGGGTGAATCTTAATATCAAAGGTACAGACAGCTGAACAGTCAAAATAAATAAACCGAACTGGCAAACTGAACTAAAAACAAACAAAAAAATGGGCGGTTGCGAGTCTGCAGTCAGAAGAATTTATTTAAGCGCTTTTCATCAGCTCTTAACAGCTGACTTCTTCAGAATAAGAACCATTATTACAACCCTAGTATATATACACTTCGTAATTAATTAATTGACACACATTAAAGGAACAGTGAAACCATTTCTTCACTCCAACTTTAAAGTAACTTTCAACAGGTTACCTGGCAGATCAGACTTAATGCATATAGTTCCCCAGGGTTAAATGATGCTTGTTCAATTAGCAGTATATTGAAACTTAATAGTTTGAAGAGATGAAGAAATATGAGCATATCAAATGACATATTTATTTTATTTATTTATTTTACATTTGTTGACTGGGCTAGTCTAACTGGATACATGTCCATTTTCAGTAGAGGCCCGGGGAGATAAGCTCCTAGGTAGGACAATGAAATTAACACAATCACAACTAATAAAACTTTAGACAAAATAAAAACTATTAACAGTGTCTATTACAGGTTAACACAGTAATATTTACAGTGTAGAAATACAGGCATAACAAAGGAATGGTAATACAATCAAGGTATGTTAGAGACAGTTTAGTAAATTAGTTGGATAAGGAGGAGTTGCTGTGTGTGAGTAGACAGGGTAATAAGAGAAAAAAAAAAATTCGAGACACATATAGACTAGTCAGGTTTGGAGCAGGAGCATAACCAGTGAGTTTTGAGGAACAATTTCAAATTATTTTTGAAGGAGGATAGTGAGGGATAAATGATAGTATTAAATTTAAACACAAAAATGAAGTCAGTATATTACACATTAATATGCATTCTTTTATGTAATACTATGGTATATTAGGATTTGTGTGGCAGTCCCTACGTAGAGAGCTGTTGTGTGTATGTCTCTTTCCATTTAGGTTTTCAATAAGGTTTTATTTATACGTTTTTCATTCAATATGTTTTTAAATTGTATTTTAACGTTTGGGTATTTTTGAATTATTTGTGAGTAACCTGTTGAAAGTTACTTTAAAGATGGAGTGAAGAAATGGTTTCACTGTTCCTTTAATGTGTGTCAATTAATTAATTACGTTGTGTATATATACTAGGGTTGTAATAATGGTTCTTATTCTGAAGAAGTCAGCTGTTAAGAGCTGACAAAAAGCGCTTAAATAAACTCTTCTGACTGCAGACTCGCAGCCGCCCATTTTTTTGTTTGTGAACAGTCAAAATGCCAAGGGAATGTTTCATTGTGAAAGGTGACTGTGGTTTGAGAGGGTGAGAGTGTTTGTGAGTTTGTGTGCGAGATATAGAGTTAGGGTCAGGGATAAGTGAGGGAATAGGTTTTGTATGTTTGTGTGCAAGATTGTGTTTTTTAGGGTTAGGGTAAGGTTAAAGGTTAGGTAAAGAGATGGATGTAGTGTTTATAGTGTGCATCGCTGCATGTTTATGTGTCTGAATGTGTCTTGTGTAGTGGCAGTTACAGAAAGGTTTTTATTAGGGTAAGGTATAGGGTTAGGTTTGGGGGACGAAGCAGTGTTAGTGCTATCACCCATTACTAAGGTGGTGCAAGGGGGTGGAGCAATACATGAATGTGAGGGAAGTGTTATGAGGGGGTTAGTGTGAAGACTGGGAGAGGAAATACTTTTCCTCTCTCAATCTTTTGTAACTTAGATATTTAGGGGATTTGGTATTTGAACATCTTAATGCTGGTTTTCCATCATTGATCATTTAGAGGGCATCTATATATATATATATATATATATATATATATATATATATATATGTGTATATATATATATATATATATATATATATATATATATATATATAAATATAGGTTCCCTATTAGATGATCGAAATGCAGTCTTTCGAATGTGTCTTGATCGAACTTGAAAGCGCGAAATGGCAAAATACCAAAACGGCATATAAGCAAATTCTTTCCCTGGGAACAAAATCTCTTGACCACCTTTGGTATTTTGCCATTTTTGTCACTGTAGTCCGATCTCGGAGTTGGTATATTTAAGTAGGGGGGTGTGGGAGGGCACAGCCCCCCACTTTATGTAATGTTTAAATTTTTTTTTTTCTTTTTTCGAACAGAGATTTTTTTCCCTGGGAAGAAAAATCTCTGTTCTGAGTGTTTGAGGTTGTAAGCTTTTGCATACATGGGGTTGATAAATCAGCATTCACTTTTCTAGGTGTTCACTGATTTAATATAGACCCATATAGATATATATATATATATATATATATATATATATATATATATATATATATATATATATATAAATAAAATATCAACAAATTCTAAACGCATGCAAAAGCAATGCCTTCCTGTACCCCCACATCCCCTGATAACTGTACATACCATCTCTGAGCTCATACATGAAAAGGAAAACAGCCTAAACCCTTCCCTAGAATTACCATGATTTTGTCAATATTTTGTCTTTAGATTTTTTTGTTGATATTTTATGTTTTGATATGTGATTCATATAACTTTTTCAAACTGCTGCTGTGTATTTATGCTTCTGATATGCTACTACATAACAAAAGCTGATAATAAGAAAGAAAAAGATATATTATTTTTGTATGTTGTGACATGACATCACAACACAGCACACCATCAAACATACTGTAGTATTTATACTCCTTAGAGGTATAAGAGCAAATGCCTCCTTTTTACCTTGTGCAAAATACATTTCCCAGCCAGGATGATGGAATAAGCATGGATATCTTGTTTTTACATCTCAGAGGTTGAGACCCACAGATCAAACATTTGTTTCACTGATAAGAGAAACAACAGGGTCTACAGAAAATAACTTTTTCTCTCCTGAGAAGTTTAATGACATGAAAGCATATAAGAGGCACATAAACACTGTTACTGTTGCAACTACTGTGACAACTTAGGATTCAGTCTTCCTGTCACAATTCTTCAGCACAGCAGGTGGCAGGACACTTAATTTTATTTCTGTTTTATGAGCGTGTGTGCTTGTGTGTGGAGAGTGGGTGGTCTTAATAAATAGCATATTGCTGAGGATGCATTAGACCAATCTGCTGCTATAATATGCATATCACACTCCATGGAGAATGTAAAACTTTGTAAATATAATTTGAGATCTTTTCATTTTATATATGCAGTCACAGTCAACTTGCACAGCAGCATGTAGTACTCTTAAAAAGAAACTGTAACATTATTTAAATAATATGGGAAATCAGCCATGCAGCGCCATAGAAAATGTCTGTTGAATTATATTTCTTAAATATGCTAATAATTTGATTTCTATAAAATGTAGGAATGCATGTAGTCATGTATACATGCATTTATTTACTTACTTATTTAACTGTGTTAGATTCAAGTACATAACAGTACCTCCACCCTGAGAATAAACTGACCCCTTGTCAAAGCTCATCCTCAAGCCTTCCATTTTCTTAGTTTGTTAATAACTAAGCTTCTACTAGATTTCATCTAATTCGATAATGCAAACTACTAACCCATTCAATTTATTTTTTAAAAATCTACCTATATTTCTAACCAGTCCTTCATATCATCTTTCCATTTCTGAAGTTATTTTCCAAAACTGTTTCACAATTCCACAACTTTTCAAACTCCATCTATAGAAATAATTCATATGCACATACTTCACAGTTAAAAGCTAATCTGAACTTCCCTTTTTCCTTAAACTTCAATCTTAGACAGGGTCTTAGGTGCTCCACATCGTAAAGAAACATTTGAATGCACAAATGGCTGATGGTCTGTTTGTTTATACTACATGCATAATCAGTAATCAAGTTGTGTACTTATATCTGTAGCTCTTCTTTGTAGTTTATCACAAATTTATAACCTTTTTTATATTGTCTATGTACTGTATCTGTTTCAACCTGTCCATGCAATGCATCGCTGAATGCATTTTATTTGGCTTGCAGCCTGGGTCATGTATGTCTGTGTTTATATATATATATATATATATATATATATATATATATATATATATATATATATATATATACATACATAGATATATATATATAAATATAGATATCACATACACACATATGCATACAGACATATATTTGTATACTTACAAAATAGACAGACACACATATGCATAGAGACACACAGAAAGTAAAAAGTTTTAAAAAGTTTACTTTTTTCTTACCTTCTATATGGACACTACAAATAGCCAGGATCAAAAGAAATCTCCATACACCATTTCTCAGTTTGATATCCATTTGAATCTGATAGTCTATGTACTCATTAAAAGTTCGAGGTAAGCTACAGGGATTCACAGCTCACTAATGCTAGGTAGTCCTGCTGTCTTAAGATTTCAAGAGCAATGAAAAGGTCCACCCAGCCCTGGGTGCATGTTATGATAAAAATACTTGCACTCTAGGTAGGTGGTGTCCATCTCTGTAACTACCTCTCCCTTCAAAAATATTTGGAACTGTGACTCATTCTTCTGCAACTTTTAAAATAGTGTTCCTTTTTCTGTAGCTTAAGCAGGAGCCTTATAGTTTAGTGAACACAAACGGCAATAAGTATGTTTAGGTTCTCATAGCTACATCTATCTTTATACACAGACACACACACACACACACACACACACACACACACACACACACACACACACACACACACACATACACACACATACACACACACATATATAAACACATAAGCAGGGACTGTTTGATGTCTGTCTCTAAAACCTTTTTTTTTTTTTTTTTGCTTGACTCAAAATATCCAAGATAGAAGAGTTAGCTGAGTACTTTCATTCATTGCCAGGATTTTATCTAACCATTAGTTCTGCAGTAAATTCAACAAAAGTAAATAAATAAATAAAATAAAACCAAGCTAAAGTTCAGCATCAACTAATGCAATCAGTAAGTAAGGATTATAGCTGAGAGAAATCAGTCTGTAGGAAACTGAAGATGTAGAAGACTTCAGAAGCATGTCAAGTCTGAAAGGTGAAGGATGCTTACTGCTTGGTCCCTTGCAGCACCCAAACTTCCCCCCCCAAAAGTTCCAGCTCTGACATCTGCAGATGTAATAAAGCATCACAGTACTTGCCAATAATAGTAAAGGAGAAGTTGTAGGAGGAATATAACTGGAGAATTTGACCATGGCAATCTACTCAAGTTTGTTTTTTTGGTCTCAAGAAATGGGAAGAGTATTATTTACAGAGAATGTAAACCTGAAATTGATGTCAGGAAACGTAGGCTGTAAAAAACAAATTCAGTAGCCAGGCTTATTAAGTGAAATCTCCAATTCTTTAAAGCCCTACCAAAAAAAAAAAATAATGAATGTCCACTTCCGAATTAGGGGTATTCTAATTTATTTCAAATCTTGAACTCCTTAAATCCTTGCCATGGGGCAATAACCACCATTTCACTGAGGAAACCCTGAAAAGTGGATTAACAGTGACAGTGGTTGTAATGGGTGCAAGCTACTACTGATGCACCTCTTTGGTGTGGCATATTTAATTTGTTAAAGAGGTTTGATTAAATGAGAACATGCTAAAATGCATGTGTGTGAGTTTTACCTGGGAGATGTAATGGTTAGAAAAGCCAAATGAAGTTTACTGAAGTAGAGGAATTAAAGACTCCCTAGATCACATTTTATGAAAGTAGTCATATGAGAGCATATGTTTACACCTCTCCTATTTTTACACGCCTACAATCCACCTTAATAAACTAACTAGTAGAAACATATAACAAAATAGCTAGATTTGCCAGTAACCAACCGTACTAATACCATCACTGCCTTGCTCTAAAATAACTACAATGGCTCAAGTTTCCTCAACTACTGCTTCTATCCCAGCTACAATTCGTTCACTCCTTACTTAATAAACAGTCATCTTGTCCTTCTCTCTACTCTCCAATATCCCTCAATACTCCTTCTCGGATCCTCTGTAGTGCTGATCAATTTCTTCTTGACATTTATAAACCTAATAAGAACATAGGCAAACTACTTTACAAAAGCACAGTGTCCCAGGCCTGGAACAAACTCCCCGCAAATATTCAACAAATCAAACACACTAACAGTTTCAAAAAAGAACTGAAAAACTACCTTGCTAACACCAGCTCTTGCCCATGCCAGGTCCCCACCTAATCACCCCTACCCCCACCCTTCCACCTCTTGCTAGCATAATAACTTGTATTGTTTAGGTATATAGTTCATATAAACCGTATCAGTCCAATAAGAAATTATCAACTTCCTTGTAACTTCGTTGTACATATGTAAATAGCAACACTTCTGTGTAATATTTTCTATCAAGATTGTTTTCTGTAAAACAATTGGAATGTTAATGTGAATTTTAACCAATTTCTTCAAAACGTTTTTATGTAATTGTTAATTTTTACTTATGCAGTATTTGATTCTATGTAATTTTGACAGTTTCAATTCTATGTAATTTTCTACAGGTTGGAGTTTTTATTGTGAATTTCAACCTATTTTCTGCATAAACATTTTATATAATTGTTAATTTTTACTTACACTGTATTTGATTTTATGCAATTTTGACAAAATTTCAATTCTATGTAATTTTCGATATGTTGGAGCTTTTATCCTTGGATCTCCACTGAAAAAGGGTCTAAGGCTCAGTTGGATTAACGTGGTTAATAAAACAAACAAACAAACAAATAAATAAATAAATAATAATTCTGAACACCCTCAGATGTTCATATAAGTGGGCAGGAAATGATCCACCAGGCAACTAGTATGAGATCTACTTGTGATCCCAGAGTCACAGGGCAATCAAAAAAAAAAAAAGACAGTTTAACAAAAGATCTGATAAACAGGATGTCTGCTTTAGATGAAAGCACTACATGAGTAGGAAATTTACATCAGAACTCGCACCTATGTCCCTTATGGGCAGAGGTAGCTTATAAACGCCTGGCCCTCAATATCCTACTTGGATACAGGATATCATTATTCTTTTGGGAAAACTTGGATAGGCTTAGAAGCCCCCCCCCCCGGGTCATTAGCCTAGTAACATCTATAAAGCTATGAATCTATGAATAGAAAAATGTGAAAAGGTTAAATGGATATAGAGCATGCAAATATCGCTGTATTTTACTAATGCTAGTATGGTATTTCAGGAAGGAAATGTGTAGCTTCAATGTGTTGCCAGCATAATTAGTTTCTAAACAGTCAAAAATATACAAGTTGCAAACTTTTCCAAAATGACACATCACTTCAAAGAACTGTATCAAACAACCATATGGATGAGCAGTAGTGCCAATCACATATGCATGCCACACATCGATTACACAGATACAAGTGAGGTTTTGTGGTCATCAACAGTGTTGCCAACCAGGAAACTATATAAAGCACCTCAAACACATTCAGACATGCAGGCAAGTTTACTTAAAAGCAAACTTATTCTGCAAGATTGTGTGGACAGCCACATTGACTACATGAGTTTAATTTAAGGCAGTGACTGTAGCATTAACTCATTATAGAAAAGTGTTTTCAGTGCAAAGTACAGTATAAACATGTTTTTCTCATACTGAAATAAAAGTTATGCTGGTGATCAACACAGGTACATAGCCTGCCATTATTAATACAGTAGTCTGGTGAAGTGTGCATATTGAAAAGGTCCACAGACATGAATGGCAGGAATAAACAAAGGGAAAAGGACAAGATAAACATGGTATTGTACACCAGATAAGAGCATGTCAATGTACGTACATTCCAAAGACAAGACAGTTGAAGCATGAACAGTAATCCCATATGTACATAATATGGTATATACTGCTGTTTATATCTTCCCTGTGTTGGCATATTCATATCATCACACAGTTATTATATATTATGTGACTATCATATAAGGTCATATATCAGTGGAGATGATTGGTTGTGATATATGCACCCTGATGTGATCACTGGAGAGGGTATTTATCAAGGACAATATATACGATAGGGGTATGTGCATATTTTGAAGCTGTATAAAATGCGTTGCTTGAATATTTAATGACAGCATAGGTCTCATCCAGTCAGGACACATAGCAACAGACTCATGGACAACAATAGACAGAACCATGCACAATCATGGACAATAGCAGAATAATGCCACCATTAATATGGACATTGACATAAAATATGCGATTATGAGTTATTACACATAGTCTGTATGAACACACTTGTACAACTGTAATGATTTGTCAGTAATCTATAAGGGTAATCAAACACAACTTCCACAAAAATGACCACTTTTGGGAGGTGTTAAGAGGGACACTGTTACGCATGTAGTTTAATTACGAACAATCCTGGCTAGTTGAGAGGTTTGCATGACACATATATGCCACACTCCACACTTGCAAGGATGTAGCCCATGGCTATAATGTTCTCAATGAGCTGTGTATTTACTGGGCGCATCACTGGAAGCCATATCACACCTGCAACGTGTAGAACACCTTGAAAGGAAGTCTTCACTGTCAACTCCTAATGGTTATGCAACACAAATAATACTTATGTATGACCAAAAAGATGTGTGGAAGCTTACTGTAGCAAAAGTGATACACCTGAGTAAATCATCCCTGAAAGATGTGTGGTGAGGTACATGCAAAAGAGTGCATTTTACTCAATTATAGGTGTGATGACAACTGAGAACAATGGGACTATAATGTCCTTTGATGTCGATGGCCTGCCCATACTCAGGATTTGTGCAATATACAAGTGATTTGTCACTACTACTACTGTGATCACATGCTGGTGGAAGTTTCTCTTACTATCTACCTCAGTACCGAGGTCACATACCACTGGGTCTACTCATAGGGTATACTGTCTGTATTGTAATTAGCTTGTGTATTTGCTTTCAAAAGGAAGTAATCATGCTTTTTGTTCATCTACTGTTTTTACATGGCTCTGGCAACAATCAGTTTTGTGTGTTAATACTTTCTGCAGTACAGCCATAATAATTTGCTTGGATTCTGCAGTTGTCCGGAATTTGCAGTCATCCATAAACCTGGTTAAACAAATGATGTCTATGTTTGTCTTGCCTTCTAAGACTTAAATACTGAACAGGAAAGTGCCTAGTACAGAACTCTGAGGTACAGACCTGGTCAGTGGACTCTAGCTAGAGGTGACCTCACATACTTCGACATTTTGTGTCCTGCATATATGATCCAGTTATCCAACCCCTTGGTTACCTAGGTGTTTATGCCCAATTAAGATATTTTCTCTTTAATACCTGAGTGAGGATTTGTATCAAATGCCCTGGCCAGGTCATCTAATGTGGGATGACACTCTTTTCCTTTTGCATGCCCTTAGAGACATTCTTGAAGATGTCAACCAGATTTAATAACTATGATGTAGCCTTAACAAATCAAAAATGAGTTTGGTACACTGTTGTAACATTACCTGTGTCCTTTTTGATGAATTGTTGGTCTGCCTCACAGATGAGGGTAGTTAGGATTATGGCTGTATAATTCCCTGCATCAGGTGATGGTCTCCCCTTGTTCAGATGGATGACTGTTGCTGTACACCCATCTGCATGAGCATAGTCTATCTGGAGGCTGTGTGTAAGAAGGGATCAAACTGCATCTACTAGGTCAGATTTTAAGTCATGGTATATGCAACCTGAGATGGTGTCAGGTCCCATTGATCCTGTGTTATTAGCCTTATATGCACAAATGAGCTGTTTTCCTGAGAAAATAAACTGAGTGATGTTTGTATGTATACTTTGGATGATGATTTGTGGGGACAGGGAGGTGAATTGTGAGACAAACTGTCAGCTAGCAGACTGTCTATTGTCACCTTGAGTGTGGCTGTTGGATTCTACAAATAGCTTTGCATTTAGTTCTGCATTCCCTTTAGCATTTCACACGTATTTACATGATTTGTGTTAACACCTCGAAATACAACCTTGGTTATGCATCACATTCAATACAGTGGTACTGTTCACACAGTCTTACAGCTCTACCAGTGTCACATAATTACATCACTTGCACAACATATGCCTGTATGTTTTTCATTAGAATGCTGTGTTTGCATGGACAGATAATTTTAAAGATACAGTACATGCAAAACAGTTACTGATACAAATGCTGATAGTCACACAACAGTGCTGGTGACCATCTCGATAATCCTTGGGAATAGCTGCACAAGTGCACATACAATAAATTCCACAGGGTTGCAGTTGAATCAAAACATATTTTATGTGCATACCACAGCATTACAACATGTGGATGAAACAAGACTTATGTGCCCATAAAATCAGTATGAATTTAGTATGTCACAGAACGTTTAATGATGGTAGGTATACATATGCCATACTGCAAGTGTCACTGTGATGGTTGAATGAGAACTGCATTGAATGTTGATCTGCTCAACTATAAAAAGACATGCCTTATTTGGCCAACAACATACATAGATCCCATGTTAACAGTTCTCAGGAGGCATATTGCTACAATTGTTATGGAAGGAACATAAAATCAAATGGCAGCAGCGGCCATCGATATATCACCTCACATCACAGATTGTAATACCCTCTTGTAGGCCTAATGTACATCCACATCTCAACATAGTACATGTCAATGACAGTAACATTGACATGTCAAATGTTCATAAGGTCATAGGACATTACTAAGTTAACAGTCAACATCACATAAAATCCTAGCCAATATTATACCATTTAAACAAAACTCTTTATATCTATCTGATGGAATATAGTAAGGCTATGCGAGTATGTGTGTATTGTTTTGATTGCATTACATACTGCATCTGTCCTTATGTAACATGTCCACCACCCCATCACAGAATTAGAAATCACACATCCAGTGGTCTGGAGATGACTTGCAGAAGCTCATGGAAGGACTCTGCTTCATGACGTATATATGCATATTTGATATGAGGACATCCTGCACTCATCTGCAGGAAGGATGTCATATGCCCAGAGAAAACAAATGGGGTGTTGGATGCATGGGTCTAAGTTAAAGATTCTCCTAAGTGGTAGTGAAATGCAAAGCAATCCAAAGGATCATATAATGGCCATAATGTACTACCAAACACACACACACACACACACACACACACACACACACACACACACACACACACACACACACACACACACACACACACCGCAGGTGTCTGGGTCTGTTTGAACATTACATCAGTGTAGGTAAAGAAGCTGGATTCCATACAATGTAACACTAGGACCACCACATATGTCTGACTTTAGTGCTGTCACATTGCACTTTATAGAGTATATCATCACTGCATGCTGAGAAGAACATGTTGGGAGGACTGTCTGACATGGATGTGGAGTCACATCTTTGTGTAAAATTGTCTCAGAATTATTATTTGTATGTATGCACACTCAAGTCACCTGTCATCAGATATGAACCTCTAAACATCTAGTTACAGAAGCTGAAGAACACAGAACTTAACATTACTGCCACAGCACATGTTTGACATGAATACTGCCAGAGTGCACTTTATACAGTGGGCTCACATGCTGTTCTAAAACTGTCACCATACTGTTTGTTGAATGCACACACACACACACACACACACACACACACACACACACACACACACATTGACTGCAGTGAGATTAAAACCCCAACTTAACTAGTTATAGAAACTAGAGAACTCAGTACTTAACACACGTTCTGCATTACAAGTCTGACTTTACAATGTTGCTGAACAATTTTATAGAAGATGACATCATCATTGTATGTTTGGGAAAACAACTGTCAAAATATTTGTTCTGCATGGGAATGGATTGTTGACAGTAGGATGCAGACCAATGCTTTTCTGACTATGCACACATACACTCACACATACATACGCATACACACACACACACACACACACACACACATTGAGTACAGTGAGATTAAAACACCTACCTAACTAGTTACAGAAGCTAGAGAACTCAGTACTTAACACAAGCATCAAATCATAATTCTACTTTTTCAGTGTTTTATAGTGGATGACATTATTGTTGTATGTTTAGGAGAAGATGTTGGGAGGCCTTTATGGAATGGCTGTGTAGGTATGTACAACTGTCAAAATATTTTGTCTGCATTGGACTGGATTGCTGACAATAGGATGCAGACTGATGCTCTGCTGATTACACAAACACAAGACTGCAGTGAGATTAGATCCCCTACCTAACTAGTTACAGAAGCTAGAAAACTCAACACTTAACAGTAGCGCCACATTACAAGTCTGGACAATTTAATAGCAGATGGTATCATCATTGTATGTTTGGGATAAGATGTTGGGAGGCCTCTATGAAATGGCTGGGTAGGCATGTACAACTGTTAAAATATTTGTTCTGCACAGGACTGGATTAATGACAGTAGGAGACAGACTCATTTTCTTCTGACTAGGGACACACACACACACACACACACACACACACACACACACACACACACACACACACATAGAGGCACAGACATAATAAGGTTGTTGGGGTTAAGTTAGCCCATGTGTAAGTATTTTGTTCCTATCTGCAGAACACATTAGTTAATAACTGTACAATCCCTGAAGTGTGATTTTGTCTTGTCATACTGATCTTTACAGATGATGCCATTATCATTATATGATGTGGGTAAGATATCTTGTTATGACAGTGGTGAGCAAAGTGTTGGATTTGTATTTTCTGTTGTGTTTCCAATGTGTATGTATATTTTAAAAGATAGTGTCTCAAACTAGATGCAAAAAACTGTTAGGAGTGAGACATATGCACCTATTTCTCAATATGTTGTGTACATTATACACTTGTATTCAAACACAGACACTCACACGTTCCGTGATTAGCATAGATGCAACTGCGTATGAATGTGTGTTCAGATTTGTGAAGAATTACTATCCACATTAACACATGTATAAAACAATTTGAATGTCCGTTGTCAGTATAATGCTTTAGATGATGTAGCAATGCAGTTAACAATACAGACTATCTGGGCAGTAACCATAGTAATACATGTCAATCAGTTCTTTCCATAATGCACTGCCGAGTAACTAGACTGCACGATCAATGGCAAAGTGTTGCCGCATGTAAGATTCATATTTAATGATTACCACTTGAACTTTGGAAATACGCATATGTGGTAGAAGTAGCTGACATATAATATGGTGTTCATACTGTAGCTTATATTGGAAATGGTGTGTTGTAACTTTTATGACATTTAGGACTATTGTCTTCCCTGTTTGTATGGAGTTAAGTGACACGCAAACATGGGTCTCTGCATAATTGGAAAAATAGTAATAGTTCTACTGATTTGTGTGCCTATGTGCAAACTCACTAAGTATATAGGAACATCAGTCAGCACTTTGGACAGTACTGAGTGTAATAAAACATTTGCTACCTAGTTTTCTTTGTGACAGCAGGTGTAAAAGTAGCAAGTTCATATTTTCATCATGAACGAGCTGGTGCTCGATTTCAGCTCAATCTAATTTTTTACACATTTTCAAGATAGCATTACTTAATTAAATGTGATAATTTTTGCAAATGCGAGATGCAATGACTACAATGAAGTACTGCATAAAAATGAACATCAGTCAACTGATTTATGTCAGCAGTACACATATGGATTTGCATTGTTATTCATTCATCAGTCTAAATAAATGTTACAGTCCGTATGTAATTTGAGAGCCTTTACTCTGCTTTAACTGTGCGTTCTTTTAGTGCACTGAGTGCAGGCAGCATTGTGTGGAGGCAACGGCAGTATGGCATAGAACATGAAGAGCCATTCACCGTCATTCAGCACTGGTGCGCAATACCAAACTCTGCTCAAACACAAAGGACAAAAAATGAAGGGCTTCATTAGGAGGCATTTCTCCCATGTGTGTGGTGTGTGATTCTATTTTTTGACCAAACTAAAGGTGTAACAATGGGGTAGATAGGAAAGTTGTGAAATTGGGAGCAAGCAGAGGGAAGAACAAAGGGCGAGCAGGACAGGAATGTACAGGATTGAATTAATAAAGATCCATAGCTATCCACTTCTTCAAAAGTGTAAAATGAGCATGCATATAATATTTGCTGAATTTGGTCAGTTATCTCAACATTTCATGAACCCAGCCACTGAGGATGCACAAGCCAGCGCATTTCTTTGTGCTGGTCCCAAGCCCAGATAAATGGGGAGGGTTGCGCCAGGAAGGGCATCCGGCGTAAAACTTCGCCAAAACATTTCATGCAGTCACCAAGAAAAATTTTTATACTGGATCGGTCAAGGCCTGGATTAACAACGATCGCCACCAGTACTGTTAGCCTACAGGGTGCTGGCGGAAATTGGGCTACTGTTGGCCAAAGGAGGAGAAGAGGCAGAAGACATGGCCGAAGGCAGGAGGAGAGGAGAAAGGCTAGGACTGTGGTAGTGAGGGTCAGAACTTTGAATGTTGGCAGTATGACTGGTATAGGGAGAGAGCTAGCTGATATGATGGACAGAAGGAAGGTTGGTATATTGTGTGTGCAAGAGACCAGATGGAAGGGGAGTAAGGCTAGGTGTATCGGAGGTGGGTTCAAATTGTTTTATCATGGTGTGGATGGGAGGAGAAATGGCGTAGGAGTTATTCTGAAGGAACAGTATGCTGAGAGTGATTTGGAGGTGAAAAGAGTGTCGGATAGAGTGATGTTTATGAAGCTGGAAATTGATGGTGTAATGATGAATGTTGTTAGTGCATATGCTCCACAAGTTGGGTGTGCAATGGATGAGAAAGAAAAATTTTGGAGTGAATTGGATGAAGTGGTGATGACTGTACCCAAGGGTGAGAGAGTGGTGATTGGAGCAGATTTCAATGGGCATGTTGGTGAAGGGAATAGTGGGGATGAGGAAGTGATGGGTAGGTATGGTGTTACACAAAGGAATGCAGAAGGTCAGATGGTAGTGGATTTTGCAAAAAGGATGGACATGGCTGTGGTGAATACGTATTTTAACAAGAAGGAGGAGCATAGGGTGACATACAAGAGTGGAGGAAGATGCACACAGGTGGATTATATCTTATGTAGGAGGGCCAGTTTGAAGGAGATTGGAGACTGTAAAGTGGTGACCGGAGAAAGTGTCATTAGGCAGCATACGATGGTGTTTTGTAGGATGACGTTGGTTATCAAGAAGAGGAGGAGGAGGAGTGTGAGGGCAGCACCAAGGATCAAGTGGTGGAAATTGAAAAAGGGTAATTGTGAGGTGGAGTTCAGGGATGAGTTAAGGCAGGCACTGGGTGGCAGTAAAGAGTTACCAAATAGCTGGGTAACTACAGCAGAGCTAGTAAGGGAGACGGCTAGAAAGGTGCTTGGTATCACATCTGGACAGAGGAAGGACGACAAGGAGACATGGTGGTGGAATGAGGAAGTACAGGAGAGTATACAGAGAAAGAGTTTGGCAAAGAAGAAGTGGGATTGTCAGAGAGATGAAGAAAGTAGACAGGAGTATAAGGAGATGAGATGCATGGCAAAGAGAGAGGTGGCGAAGGCTAAGGATAAGGCATATGAAGAGTTGTATGAAAGGTTGGACACTAAGGAGGGAGAAAAGGACCTGTACCGAATGGCTAGACAGAGGGACTGAGCTAGGAAAGATGTGCAGCAGGTAAAGGTGATAAAGGATAATGAGGGAAACATACTCGCAAGCGAGGAGAGTGTGTTGAGGAGATGGAAAGAGTACTTTGAGGGGCTGATGAATGAAGAGAATGAGAGGGAGAGAAGGTTGGATGATGTAGGGATAGTAAATCATGAAGTACAATGGATTAGCTAGGAGGAAGTAAGGATAGCTATGAAGAGAATGAAGAATGGAAAGGCTGTTGGCCCAGATGACATACCTGTGGAAGCATGGAGGTGTTTAGGTGAAATTGTAGTGGAGTTTTTAACCAGATTGTTTAATGAAATCTTTGAAAGTGAGAGGATGCCTGAGGAATGGAAAAAAAGTGTTTTGGTACCGATTTTTCAGAATAAGGGTGATGTGCAGAGCTGTAGTAACTACAGAGGGATAAAATTGATCAGTCACAGCATGAAGTTATGAGAAAGAGTAGTGGAAGCAAGGTTAAGAAGGGACATGATGATTAGTGATCAGCAGTATGGTTTCATGCCGGGAAAGAGCACTACAGATGCGATCTTTGCTCTGAGAGTGTTGATGAAGAAGTACAGAGAATGTCAGAAGGAGTTGCATTGTGTGTTTGTAGACTTAGAGAAAGCATATGACAGGGTGCCTAGAGAGGAGTTGTGGTATTGTATGAGGAAGTCAGGACTGTCAGAAAAGTATGTAAGAGTGGTACAGGATATGCATGAGGGTAGTGTGACAGCGATGAGGTCTGCGATGAGAGTGACGGATGCGTTTAAGGTGGAGGTGGGGTTACATCAAGGATCAGCTCTGAGCCCTTTCTTATTTAATGGTGATGGACAGGTTGACAGATGAGATCAGACTGGAGTCCCCGTGGACTATGATGTTTGCAGATGACATTGTGATCTGTAGTGAGAGTAGGGAACAGGTGGAGGAGACCCTGGAGAGATGGAGATATGTTATAGAGAGAAGAAGAATGAAGGTCAGCAGGACTAAGACAGAATATATGTGTGTGAATGAGAGGGAGGATAGAGGAATGGTGAGGATGCAAGGAGTAGAGGTGGCGAAGGTGGATGAGTTTAAATACTTGTGGTCAATAGTTCAGAGTAACGGTGAGTGTAGAAGAGAGGTGAAGAAGAGAGTAGAGGCAGGATGGAGTGGGTGGAGAAGAGTGTCAGGAGTGATTTGTGACAGACGAGTACCTGTAAGAGTGAAAGGGAAGGTCTACAAGAGGGTAGTGAGACCAGCTATGTTATATGGGTTGGAGACAGTGGCATTGACAAAGGCAGGAGTTTGAGCTGGATGTGGCAGAATTAAAGATGTTAAGATTTGCACTGGGTGTGATGAGGGTGGACAGGATTAGGAATAAGTATATTAGAGGGTCAGCCCAGGTTGGAAGGTTTGGAGACAAAGCCAGAGAGGCACGATTACACTGGTTTGGACATGTGCTGAGGAGGGATGCTGAGTATATTGGGAAAAAGATGCTAAGGATGAAGCTACCAGGTAACAGGAAAAGAGGAAGGCCTAAGATAAGGTTTATGGATGTGGTGAGAGAGGACATGCATGTGGTTGGTGTGACAGAGCAAGATGCAGAGGACAGGAAGAAATGGAAACAGGTGATCTGCTGTGGTGACCCCTAATGGGAACAGCTGAAAGAAGATGATGATGATGGTCAGTTATCTCAACTAAGATGGGGGACAACAATACAATCATATTGTATAGCTAATTGGACCAAATCAAGTGAGCTGAGGAGACGTGTGTGAAGTGGATAGCTCTGTGTGGAACAATATTTTTGTTCTGTCCGATAGTGCCCATTTTTTTATTTTATTTCACTAAGAGAGGAATGTTGGACAAGTGACATAGGCATGTTAGGGTCAGGTAAGTCAAGAAGGTGAGGAAGCGGTTGCAGACAAATAGGACAAACAAGACAGAGACATGGATAGTGAGGGACAAAAAAGGTTGGTGGACACCATGATTGGGGATAGGGATGGGACATTGGAGGTCCATGCCTGTCAAACAGGGGGACAGTGAGACTCTAGTCCTTACCCTCAGAACTGTATCACCATCCCCTTCCCCAGCTTGCAGTTGGAGTGCTTGAGGTTTTTGTTTTTGCAGCATTCCAGCAAGCATCTTCTCAATACAGCTGAGGTATGTACCAATGGTATTTTTCTATGACCTCACATAACATGCCTGGCAACTCCTGGCGGGTGACAGAATCCCCGCCTCTGCCTCTTCTCCTGGAAGATACCACTGCACCAGCTGCCATGGTAATGCTACCTGATGTAGAGAGCCCAGGTAGTACAGATGCTGCAGGGACAGTTCTGCCAGGTTGTGTCCCAGATGTGCTGGGCATCGGTGTGGCAACCATTGAAAGGGTGGCAGGCGGAGCCACACTGCTTGGCCTGCCTCCCTGTGCTGTAACTCATTATGTGAGTAGTCAGAAATTGCTGACATCAGAATGTTGTGACCACACATATAAAAATGAAAAAGAAAGATAACGGGAAGAGAAAAAAAAAGAAAAAGATAATTAGAACCATCATATGTTACATACAGTAAATTACTACAATATAAATATAATTTTACTCATATATTTATTTATTTTTTTAAACAACAAACTAGGACTGATAATACAAGTAATCCATGCACATATGCTTTTACAAATAATATAGATTAAGTTAACAACATGGCATTTGTCCAAATTTTGTTGAAATTAATATTTAATGTTTTTTAATTATTTTACAATGTATTTGTCACCTGTGGGATTTATCACAGCATCTGAATATGCTATTACAATTGATTGCTACAGAATGAAGCATGCGTGCTGGATTTTAGTTAAGATATGCATGCTTAATTTGCTACTAATGTATAGAAGACCAATATTTTAATGCAATAATAATTATTTTGTGCTGGATATATGCTCCTTGCTTCCCTTAGTCATTCTAAACATTAAGCATGGACTTCCCTGTTCGCTGAAATCTCCTGGGTAGCTGTAAAATAAATATGAGAGAAAAGAGAAGACCATTATGCATGCCAGTCTTGCCTGTCTCCAGCTTTGACTATAATTTAAAGTATCTTTATCTGTATACTTACACAACTGTGGGATATCAGCAGTCCTAAACTCATTCAGCTACTGGTTGAGTTATGCCTGCTTGCGTCTTTTCAGGTCATTGTAGTGGTACCTGCATTTCTCTCCAGTGCATTAAATGCCAGTTGCACTGGAGACAGCCTTGGCAAGACTATTCCAAGCCTCTAGTTTATATCGAGACCCAGTATGGTCCCCCTGCAATAGCCTATGAATGTGGCACTTTAGAAGGACTCTAGTGAATATTCTGGATGTCTCTACACCCTATCTTTGAGCCCTAAATTGGAGACCTTCCTTTCTAACTCCTGCCATGTCTATACAAGTCAAACAGTGTTTTACCACCAATTCATGATATTGCATTTTGCGGCTAGTGTACAAAACATAACAATGATGCCAACTGTGTTTGATCAATGTTAAGCGAAGAGCAACAATGCCAAACAGAGAGGAAGGCAGTTTATGATTTAGGAAGGTAATGCGACAGTTGCTTTACTTTATAAGTTGGAGGCTGCTGTACATGTTAGATGACTTAACTTTTCAGATATGTATTTGGATGTATAAATTTTATGACCAGACGCATTTTTTTGTGTGGCTTTACACATTGATAAAAGTAATTTGCACAATGTAGGATTCAAATCTATGTAAAATAGGCAAAACATATTTTTCCAAATAGGTGTTTTTACCTCCTTGCCACAGAAGAAGTGTTTATCAAATGTGTTCATTAATTTTATACACACGTTAAAAAGTGAGTGGTTAACCATGTATGTGTCTGACCTGACAATGTCCTGGTTTATACGTTCATATCTATATGACTATCATTGAAGCATTAAGTCCATCAAAGGGCAGAAAAGACACTTTTAAGTACAGAAACATAATTGTCGGTATACCCTCAGTCTCACATATACTGTAATTCATATGATATCCAGTGCTATACATAGTTATTATTGCATGTAATTATCTTTATATTGTTCTTTATTTTTAAAAAATGAGTGGAACAACATTAATAAATGTTGGAGTATGTTAGATTAAAACCATGGCTCACCTGTATTGTGGCGATGGACGTACACCAGTTGCCACAGGGAAGGCTAGGCAACAGGCATATTTTTTACAGTCATTACTGTCAAGAGTGCTCAGTGCAACTGAAGACTTGTTTGTTAGACATGCTCTTTTGTTATATGTACCCATGAATGAGTTGAGTAGTTAACCATGTATGTGTGTGACATGAAAGTTCAGAAAATAAATGTTTAATTGAAGAAGCATAATTGTATTGATGCCCACAGTTAGATAAATAATATATATGATATTATGTTTATGCTCAATCAACCTGCTATACATAGCTATTTTTATGTATAATTATTTTTATGTTGTTAATTTTTATATAAATTGCTGTAGAACAGCATTAATAAAACTGTAAGAGTTTGCAGGATTAGAATTCTGACTCACCTGTATTGTGACCTTTAAATTACACCTGTTGCCACAGGGAGAGCTAAGCAGAACCTGTATTTCTTTCACTCATTACTGTGCATCTGTGCTGACCACCACACAATGCCACTTAGCATTTTTGCATGATGAAAGACCTCACGTTGCAATGTATCTTTTAAGAAATTGACAAGTCTGCAGATGTTATGGAAACATGCTGACCACTACAATGGAAGGCAAAATATATAACAATGTATCTTTTTGAAATAGATAATGTGCAGTTGCAATCCATTAGCAACTAAAACTAAGGTAGTGTCTACACTAGTTTATACCTGCCACATGATGTCAAAGGTTTGGGATTCAGCGATTCTAATGAGTTTACACTTCAGCTGCATCTTCATCATGCTCAGAGGCCTGAATCTACACTATAAACAAGTAACCATGTAGCTAAGAAACTTGAAGGTGAAGAGTCTTGTTTATTTGGAGAACACAGAGGATTGCTATTCCTTTTTGTTTATCTTGTACAGTAAAATATAGAAAATCTTAACTAATAGTTCATGTGTTAATTTTGATGAACCTATCAATAAATCAATAGTCTTAATGACACATTTTAGTCATGTCAGCCAAGTTTCAGTTAAAAACATGTTGTTAAAAAAAATGGACATACCGGCAAAAACTGTGTGCTCCCTGTCTCTCTGTATTATTGCACTGGTGATGATTGCATCCCTACCTTGTAAGTGAAATATTTTTCTTTGATTATTGGTATCCCTTTGTCACATATGCACATTTATCTGTATGCATGAGGTGGGTGTAATAAGTCTGTGTATTGTTGTGCTATTTGCAATAGGGTGACCAGTGATAGTTTGCCATATAAATAGTTTTAAATATTTAGTGTAGTATTCATTTTGTTCCTGTGTTTGTTGCTTATTATCACAGGTGATCCTGACAGTAGAAGTGTAGGGCTCTTAACACCTGATGTAAGAGTATTGGCAGACTCTGATGATGATGGCGGTGTAACAGAGGCACAGTTGGGGGGTGTGCAGAAATCAAATCTGACACTGAGATCGGCATTCATCCATCCCAGTATTTCCCTCAGACACAGTCAGTAGGCCTATGCATACCTATTCCACTGAGTCCACAGATATTGGACAGGTGGAGGGGGACAAACTTGATCAGGGTGGTGAGGCTTCTGTGGTTTCAGTGTCAGTTGACTCTGGCCATAGCCAAAGTGTGTGCAAGATAACACATAGGAGGGCTGTTAAGGGTGCTCGAAGGAAGCCTGCTGTGCACCTTCCACCTGATCCTGGTGTGTCTTTACATGCCACTGGACTTATGTTTAGGGCCACCATGGAGGTGCAGACATGTTCCACTAGGGCCTCCAAGAACATGCTTAGATTTGTAGAAGTAGCACAGGCTGAGGTACATGACTGCCTCTACCATGTGGCAGACTCAATGGATCAGCTGTATGACAAGATGGAACAGGCAGTGTCTGTGATAAAATGTCTGCTGGTAGGGGGTGATAGCATCCATGTGGACATAGGTCAGCATCCTCATTTGATGTTAGCCAACATGGTTGTAGTTGATCACACTCCAGTAGTGGTGCTACTTCCACTGCATCATCAGCAATTGAGGTGTCTACATCCAGATGTGGTAGGCCATGGGGTCAGGTTTCTGGGTGTACTCATGAGGAATCCACCAGACATCAGTCACTTTCAAGTAACAGCAGCATATCTGACCATGAGTGTGGACATGTCAGTGGAACTCTTGGCACAGCCAGTTCTTGCAGCCAGGAGTGATTACAATAAACTGTTACCTCTACCATTCATGGTTCACACCTGTTTGCATACTAGGACATACAGCTAGCATAGACCTTGGCTGTGTTCTTGCAGACAGTCACAGACACTTTTCACCTTGAGTATCCATACAGATACAAGCATCATTCATGAGACTTACTGTTTATTCTTTCTCAGTGTCCATTTGATATTTTATTAAAATTTCTGCCCCTTGTCTTTCTTACTCACACGCACTCACTACATTTTGTGTCAACATTGGCATCCTGCCTCCCCAAACAACACCCTATGCAAGTGATGATAACTATACAATATCCTTGATTTTCTATTTTTTGTATTAAGGGATACATAAGTCTCTTGTCTGATGCCCAGTTGCAAAGTTAAATGAGCACTTAGTATATTTGTGATGGTCTTTTGAAAATTGTACTGCTTTCTTACAGGATATTTGCTTTATAGTTTGTTGAATAGCGCCTCCATCTTGGGTTGGTTAATTAGCATACAGTTCAGCTGCATATGTTGTAATTAGCATACCATGATGTTTACCAAGTTTGTGCAGCTCTACACACTATGTAGAGCTGCTCACAAAACAGTTTTATTGCACCGTGTAGGCTTTATTGAATCCAGCTCATAGTTCTATCACTTATCTTATTCTACTTTTATAATGCTCACATCAGTTTTGAAATTCTATAAATCTTTATTTTAATAAATTATTTTTTCAACTTTTTTCCAATTAATATTGTTCTACACCACTATATATAAATGGTAACCACATAATATTTAATTTTACATCTGGGATTGTGAGTTATTAAGGTTTTATTACTGAGTATTCAAATCTTTAGTAATATAACTGCCTCCATTACAAGTAGCATTGCACATGTTCTATCTTAACCAAAATATTACTAGCTTGATTAAAATATTACATTAATATTTCTGAGAATCTGAGAACAGTGATGGAAATGGAGGGCTGGGAGTGATAGGATAGAGAAAGCAAGAGACTACCATATCAATTACAAGCACGCAGGTAGTGACTTACTGCTTTTTCTTTTCTTTTTTTTTCTTTTTTTTTTTTTTTTTTAGTATCTCTCTCCCTCTCTTTTTCCTCACCCTGACTTCTTTCACTCACTCACTTGCTTTCTTTCTTTCATGCCCTTTACTTCATATAAGTTCACACACACATTCAAACAGGCATACCCCCCCCACACACACAAATCTTTTTCCTTCATTTTCAGATTTTTCTTTCATTCACATAGTTATTTGAGACTATACATCTTCCTAAGTTGTAAATTCTATTACTAATAAATCTCTTGTTTTCAGTTTTGTGGAACACAAAGTGGAACATTTATATTTTAGATGTCTGGTACAGTTTTGTATATAGGTTCTATTTCACTTTTCTTATTTTTAACAAAGAGTTTATTCTTTGGAATACTTTGGATTGCTTTTTTAAAGCTATGCTATAAGGCATCTTTTCATTTATTTGACCTACTGACCATATTATCACTTTTAACTTTAAACACCAATAGCTTAAAAACTGTTCAAAAACAGTGATTTTTTTTTTATTTTTGAAAACTAAGAAATTCAATGCAGTCTTTTTATAGGAAAAACCTGTACTAAAAGAAAATGTGAATAAACTGGTATGTTTTGTGCTTGACACTATCTCTTACTCTGCCTTCAATAAAAATAGGTGCTGCAATTAGGTAGAAACATTTTACAATGAGGTCAAAATATTTTATGCTTGCAGTCACTATGATGGTATGCTTAATGTCAATGTCCTTAAATCACAATGGTGGTGTGCTTAATATGAATGTCCTTGAATCACAATGGTGGTATGCTTAATATGAATGTCTTTGAATCACAACAATGGTATGCTTAATATGAATGTCCTTGAATCAAAATGATGGTGTGCTTAATGTGAATGTCCATGAATTCAGGAGTAGAATATGCACTCAACCAATGTACATTTGAGTCCTGTATTAAGGGTGAAAGGTGTTAAAAATTAAATATCATTTTGGGTAAAATGATAAGACAATTTTAACAAAACACTTCAGCTGTATTTAGATAATAAGGAATATGGCAGTAAAGGAACATAAAAAATCTGCTAGATGCAGGCACTTAGAAAATTAATTTTCTCTGTAAAACTTCTCATATATCTTTACCCAGTACTCAGTTGTGCAAAGAGCAACTTGTTTGCATACTGAGGAGCATTGATGCTCAAATTTAGTAATACATAGTCTAGTTGTAATTGCTACCCTCACAGTACTCAAGTTAGCCTTCTGTACCGCCCCTTTGTAGTTCACCTTTAAAAGGCCAGACACCAGGGATTGGTAGATATGGACATCCTGAAGCAATGTAGGAATTGTCTCAAGTTCACTGACAACCAACTAATCTTAGAGAAATGGGATACAGTATGTGATAGATGTCAGCAATGGGCCCAGACAATATCCCAGGATGCCTTCTAAATAGCACAAAATGACTTATCAGGACCCAACCGAAACTGGTTTTGTCAAAGGCAGGTCATCCCTAATCAACCTGGTGGACTTCTTTGAGAAGGTCACCAAAACAATGGATATGGGCAAAATGGTTCACACCCTCTAGTTTGACCTGTCCAAGGCATTTGGCACAATACCGCACATGGGTATTGTTGACGGGTGTATATCACAAATGCAAAAGCTCAGAATGCCAAACAGCATAACATCTAACACAAATCCGTGAACGCTGACAATATTGAATCCTCAGAACATCAAATTCTTACCCAGGGCAAGAATTCAGTGGGCCATTCCGCGGCTTTGCTATTTCCTCCACTGTGGTGCAATCTCAGAATTGGTATATTTAAGTAGGGGGGATGTACAGGGCACAGCCCCCCACATAAGACATAGGTTTTTAGTGTGCTTATGTTGTGTGTGTGTTTGTCGGAACAGCAAATTGTTTCCCTGGGAAAAGAATTTGCTGTTCTGAGCTTTCGATTATATCTCATTTTGAACTTCCAAGTTCGAGCTTATGGTGTTCAATATTCTAACACGAATCTGTGAACGCTGACAATATTGAATCCTCAGAACATCAAATTCTTACCCAGGGCAAGAATTCAGTGGGCCATTCCGCGGCTTCGCTATTTCCTCCACTGTGGTGCAATCTCAGAATTGGTATATTTAAGTAGGGGGGGTGCAGAGGTCACAGCCCCCCACATAAGACATAGGTTTTTGGTGTGATTGTGTTGTGTATGTGTTTGTCGGAACAGCAATTTTTTTCCCTGGGAAAAGAATTTGCTGTTCTGAGCTTTCAATTATATCACATTTTGAACTTCCAAGTTCGAGCTTATGGTGTTCAATATTTTGGAAGTTCAATAATGTGTTATAGACCCATTGTTGACAAATTCAAGATGTTACATATGAACCCTTATGTTACCCAATAGATAGACAGCTGTCTCACAGAAATGCCTGGGGAAATTAGAACTGTCGATTCCACCTGTACAACAAGGCCAGTCACAAGTGGAGTCCCTAAGGAATCAGTTCTGGGTCGACTCATTTTTGAAAATTATGACTCTGAAATCAAGGCCAATCTCAATGGCCTCTGTCAAACTAAATTTGCAGGTGACTTTGCCTAAAACTAAATGCCAAGAAATGCATAACAGTATCTTTCAAGACGTCATCCACCCCTGGTAACTATGATATTGACACAAAACCCCTAAGAGTTTATCTAGTGGTCATGGACTTGGAAACACACTTAGACAGTAATATAGACTTTGACTATCACATATCTACAGTAGTGAGAAAATCATTTTGTGTTGTGCAACTTATAAATAAAGGTATGTTATCTAGGTCCAAAAGAGTCATTGTTGCACTGTATTTGGCATTTCTCAGATCTGTCATTGAGTACAATATCCATTTAGTATGTACCTAACCAGGAATATCCAACAATTAGGACATCAACAGATGTTTCCAACTAAAAGAATACAGGGCATAAGTAACATGTCCTATACAGACCACCTCAAGGCCCTGTCCTTGTACTGTATCTCCTACAGGCTGTTGAGGGGAGGTCTATGCCTGGATTACAAGGCATTATCAGACCCCACCCTGATGGACCTCTTGCATATCTGCAAAACAAAGAGCACATGAGTTACACATTCTAAAGACTTAGACCTTGCCTCTAATATAAATAGGACATGCTGGAGATATAGGCATGTATCGCAGAGACTACTCCTTCTCTGGAACAGGCTACCCAACCATGTGAAGCAGAGCTCCTCCCAAACCCAATTCAAGTGTAACTTGGACAATTGGTTTGAGAATAGGAAATTCATCCCTGGTTTGGCAACTATGTCTCTAATGGACACACACTGCCTGTAAATGGTTCCTCTCCCATGCCCATACCTCTCAACTGCACTAAATTCCTTGGAATTTCCTGATTTTGAGGCTAAAATAATGGGGTGCCATGAATTCCTGAATAGCTCCTTGAACTCAAGATTTTTTTTTCTTTATTTTCAATTTTTACTTACTCTGTGTATTAAGTGAATGATAATTGTTGGTATGTCTGTAATGTACTGCTTGTTGTCTATTAACTCCAACAGGCATTGGTTTTCTGGTGTCGGTAAGAGAAGAAGGCCAGTGACTAGGGCTCATACTGGGAAGTTGGTAGCTTTTCACAGCATGATTATTGTCATTTAAGCAGCTGGTACTTTGCAAATGCGTTTATACCAAAACAGAATTAATCAAATGAATAGGTATTTACTTGAGTTTACATGTTAATGCATATATGTCTGTACTTTAACCAGTGGAGGTCAACGAGTTCAATGTTGTTTGATCATAAGAAAAAGTGGGTGGAAGGGGGAGGGCAAGTTTATTTTAAGGTGGTGCTTGGCATGTGGTGTCTTCTCCTTGTCATCAGTACAGGAGCTGATAGTTTTAGTTCATCATATGATGCTAATGTCATAAACAACTTCCTTCCCAATTATATTGAGAAAATGCTGCTGCAGCAGTCATTCCCATGTGCAGGGTTCAATTTGGTGTGGGCAATCAGAAGAGGTGGGTAAAACTCAGAGAAAGTAGTAAAAGCAAAATTATTGCAAGACTGAGGAAAGTCACAGTTTACAAATCATGACTGATAAATTCCTCTCAATAGTCCCTAAATTTGGTTAATTTTTTTCTCATTTCATTCTTAAAATCTGAGATTTTTTTTTTTTTGATAAAACTGGTACAGAGGAGCAAAAGTGACAGTTGTTAAAGTTACTGACTTTACTTCAGGAACTGTATGTTAATTCATGTTCTCTTATTCCATCAACTTATTTCTTGTGCAAAGCATTACGTTTTTAAAAATGTCCCTGTCATACCTCTTGTCTTTAATTTTAGCTCAAAAATTTGCTCTCTCCCTCTAAAATTGGTGATCTCGAGTGAAAGGGCGACGGATTGCACTTAATAAATAATGATGATATTTATTGAAATATTTATTTGACATTTGTTGACCGGGTTAGTCTGTCTGAAATTGTGCCCTTTTTCAATGGAGGCCCCAGGAGAAAAGCTCCAAAGTACAAATTATACAAGTAATACAGAAATTCACAGTTTAGATTTTACAAGTAATAAATTCACTGTACTGTTTTTGGAAGCAATATAAAAGAAGTACAGTAAGAAGTATGAATAATAATTTAAACACGTGAACAATAACATAACATATTCAAAAACTCTACAAGAGGGACAAACTACTTAGCAGTGAGTAGTGAGGTTGCTAGTAAGAACAAAGTAGCAGACTAGCATATGACACAACTATTGAGGGTCTAGTGTTAATAATAATTAACACTAATAATAATAATAATAATAATTACTGAGGATTTGTTTGTTTGTGTCTTTCGGCTTTTCCCGGTTAGAGGTCGCCACAGCGGAACTCTGGTCCGCTAATGATTGGTAGTGGATTTTTACGTACCGGGTTACCAGCCCTGACACACAACCTTCAACGAAGGCATGCCCCATTCATGTATGCCTCCACACAGAAGACGCTCTAGCTGAGAATTGAATGGGACAACGTCTTGCTATGAGGCGACAACGCTACCACAGCACCACCACCGCAGTACAATAATAATTACTGAGGATAATTACTTAATAATTAACATAATAATTCAAGTTATGGGCTTATTTTATGTCAGGCCATTCATATTAATTCACATTCCCCCAGATTCAGCAAGCTCTGCACAGTGTGCAGGACTAATAGTGCAGGAGCTTCAGCAGGCAATATGTCTGCCATGCAATCCAGGAATAAGCTGTAGGGACGTGCACAAGTGCTCCTGCACTAGTCCTGCATGGACTCAGCCCCTGTATACAAATTACCCCATTTGCAGGAGAAATCCGTGCAAATGAGGTGAATTTGCAATCCAGAAAGCTAGAATCTGGCCGTGCAGGACTAGTGTAATCTGCAGAAATGTACTCCGCCAGTAATGGAGTACATTTCTGCAAACTACAAAACGGAGCCATGACAGCTCCAAATGAAGGGTGGATATTATGTAGAAAGCATGCCAATGGCCAAATATAAGGCCATTGGCATGGAAAACAGTTGCAAAAATGGCCATTGGCATGGAAAACAGTTGCAAAAATTAAAAAATCAACTATTTTTTTTTTAGCCGATCTCAGCTGTTTAAGCGTAGGGCAGTGGCACGCAAATGGGATTGGGTGAAAAATAGGAAAAAATACCTAAAATAAGCATACTGACCAAAATCACTATTTTGCCATTATACCCAATGGCAGGCAGAAGACAACATGGCCAGTGAATAGTGGTTGCTAAGGGCGGAGGCTTAGTGTGGGACATGTGACAATGCATCAGCAGGCAATCCTGTGCAAATGAGGGGAATGATACTAAATCCCAGATTTCCCCTGCATGCTATTCAGCACCCAACAGTGTAAAAGCAGGAATAGCTTGGTGCAAGCCTAGGAGTTAGCTGACATCATGGGGGGGGTGTCAGGCATGTTGCAAGCGGATTGGAGTCCTGTGGCTCGGGTTTACCCTTAGTTTAGCAAAGCTAAGCAACGGGATGTGTCTGAGACTACCTAGCGCTCTTTACATTGCCTAAGCGGGTGTGCACACCGCGCACTGGGTTTTAAAGGAAAAAAAAAGTAAAACAGGAAATAGTAGCTCTGTGCACATTTGAGCACTGTGTTTGCATGTCACACCCCTGGGCTTAAACAGGAAGGCAATGGGAAGGGAAAACAGCAGTAGGCAGATAATCTAGGAGAACTAGCATAGCTGGCAGGTGAAATGTATCAGAATCGGCCAACTACTCAGGCAGAAGACCAGTCCAGCCCAGAACACTACTATAAACTATGCAAACACCTTTCCCTCTGTTTTTTCCCACATACTCTACACCACCGGTGTATACAAGTGGGGAACATTTCACAAACAAAACAACAAAATGATAGGGGCTGCAATAGCTATCATACAACAACATGTGGAAGAGGCTGAGGGTGGTGAGGATGTGAATGCTGTCGACCAACCCAATGTGAGGAGATGGAGAAGAGTGTACAGACCCAGGGTAAACTACCAGGGGCTACATGAGCTAGAGATAGTGGAGCGCTATAGGGTGGACAGGGACCTTCTACAGAAAATTGTTGAGCTGTGCCGTCCACACCTGACACACAGATCTAACAGAGGGGAACCCATCCCAGTGGATACCAAGGTATGTGTAGGCCTAAGCATACTAGCTACAGGTACCTTCCAAAGGCTAACTGGGGATATCATGGAGATCTCACAGGCATCAGCATCCAGGATACTCCACCAGTTCCTGGATGCAATGTCAGCACATGCCGGTGAGCACATATATTTCCCTCAACACCCGTGAGGCATTGGCCAACAATGTGCATCTGTTCCACCAAATAGCAGAATACCCTGAGGTAGTGGGTGCTATAGACTGCATGCACATATGTATCAAAGCACCACCCGGTGACTGGGTTAGGGCCTACATCAACCATAAGGGCTTCCCCTCCATCAACTGCCAGATCATGTGCGATGCCCAGGGCATAATAATGAATGTGTGTGCTGGCTGCCTTGGAAGCTATCACGATTCCCACATCTGGCATTTGATGCAGCTGTACCAGAGATTTGCCAATGGGAACATCCCTTATGGTCACCTAGTGGGGGATGCTGGTTACGCAATGGAGCCATGACTGATGACACCCATCAGAAATACACACACACACACACAAACAAGAACTCCATAATGAGGCACATGCACAGACCAGAATTACAAGACAGCATGTGCTTGGGATGCTCAATTCATGGTTCCAGTGCCTGGATACATCAGGTGGTTCCTTGCAATACTCGCCAGCTACATGTACTCAAATTGTCATCATATGTGCCATGCTACACAATATGATCCTGCAGAAACAGCTGCAGCAGGAACAGCACAGGGCAGGGCCACACAGCCTCTCACCATTGCTAAGGCCCGCACAGGCATAGATTGACTCAGAGGAGGAACAACCTGAGCCTACTCTAGTAGGCAGAAGGAGGCATGCCTAGTATGGCCTGGGCTTGGTAAAGAGGCAACGCATAGCACATACACTGACACAGGAGGGACCCAAGGAATGATACCTCTCTCTGACTCAGACATACAGTAAAAGGGATGCCAAACACAACACTACCTGTGCTCAACCATGTGTAGGGAGTGTACTATGTGCATCCGACATAGGCAGCCCTTCAGCATTTCCCTCAATACTGGCACACCCACAAGGTAAGTCACTCAACTTACCAACTGCCGAATGTAGTATTATGTGTTGTTATCTGTATCTATGGTATGGATGTGAGCATGCAAGGGAATCAAGTGGCTGAATGGGATGCCAGCAGATAGTAGACACCTATAGTGGCAGCATGAGATCTGTAACAAATATGGGTGTCACCACAGTAGCCAGTACTACACATGGTAACAAAACCCAATGCAGGAAATGTGCTGGGCCACATGTGTATCCATATGACATACACATGCCAGTCAGGGAGGTTCACATACCCAACAACAGTCACAGCCAACAGGACAGGTGTAGACAAACACAAACAAAGGCTGTGCTAAGGCCACTGAATGATGCCTATGGGTAACCCTCCCAGGCCTACACAGACAGACTACATCAGGTCAGGCAGTGGGATGTTACTTCTGAAGGGTAGGAAGTCAGAAACTGATATGCAGGTCAATCAAACGTAAGACCTGTAGTACACTGACATACCTCTAGTCAGCATGATAGGTTAGAAAACAGAATGAAATGGAGTACCTGACATACCAGTACAGTCATAGCAAATGTGTACAAGTGTCAGATGTGCCCCCCCAATCCTGTGTAGCAACGTCAAAACAGTCAGGTGTACCGCCCCATAGCCTATATAGACATGCATTAACAGTCAGGTGTGCCCCCCAATCCTATGTAGACATGTAGTAACAGTCAGGTGTGCCCCCTAATCATGTGTAGCAACATAGAAACAGTCAGGTGTGCCCCCATATCCTACGTAGACAGTAGTAACAGTCAGAATGTGCCTCCCCCCAATCCTATGGTGAAATGTAGTAACAGTCAGGTGTGCCCCCCCCAATCCTATGTAGACATGTAGTAACAGCCACGTGTACCTCCCAACCCTACTTAGGCATGTAGTAACAGTCAGGTGTGCCCCCCAATCCTATGTAGAAATGTAGTAACAGTCAGGTGTGCCCCCCAATCCTAAGTAGAAATGTTGTAACAGTCAGCTGTGCCCCTCCAATCCTATGCAGACATGTAGTAACAGTCAGGTGTGCTCCCCCACCCTACTTAGACATGTAGTAACAGTCAGGTGTGCCCCCCAATCCTATTTAGAAATGTAGGAACAGTCAGGTGTGCCCCCCAGTCCTATGTAGAAATGTAGAAATAGTCAGGTGTGCTCCCCAATCCTGTGTAGAAATGTAAAATAGTCAGGTATGCCCCCACTCCTGTGTAGAACTGTAGTAACAGTCAGGTGTACCCCCCCTCCCCCAATCCTGTGTAGAAATGTAGAGGCAGTCAGGTGTGCTCCCCAACCCTATGTAGACATGTAGTAACAGTCAGGTGTGCCCCCCAATCCTATTTAGAAATGTAGTAACAGTCAGGTGTGCCCCCCAATCCTATGTAGACATGTAGTAACAGTCAGGTGTGCCCCAACCCTACTTAGACATGTAGTAACAGTCAGGTGTGCCCCCCATCCTATTTAGAAATGTAGTAACAGTCAGGTATGCCCCCCAATCCTATGTAGAAATGTAGAAACAGTCAGGTGTGCCTCCCAATCCTGTGTAGAAATGTAGAAATAGTCAGGTGTGCCCCCAACTCCTGTGTAGAACTGTAGTAACAGTCAGTTGTCCCCCCCACCCCCAATCCTGTGTAGAAATGTAGAAACAGTCAGGTGTGCCCCCCAACCCTACTTAGACATGTAATACCAGTCAGGTGTGCTTCCCATCCTATATAGAAATGTAGCAACATGTATGCGTAGGTATAATACCAGTGGAGCCCAGATGCCCAGAGGTGGCCAAGGTAGCAGGATAGATTGTAGCTTTTGCACAATATGCAGGTATGTGTGTGTTAGGTTGGTGTGTGTTTCATATTGTGAGAGTGGTCAGTATGTATGCATGTTGAGGTATGACCTGGTGGCCATTGCCCACTACTACTGATGACAGGGCCAAGTCCTCACAACTGCAGTGCCAAAGACAATTCCCACCAGTATAACACATGCTAGCAGTAAGCCATTGTAAATGTATGGTGGTAATATGTATCACCATCTGAAAGATTGACATGACATGGCTGTTGGGCTAGATATACAAGCACAGGGGAAAGTACCCCGGACATGCAGTATATAATGCATAACTGTGAAATGGATGCACCATTGGAATTGTACATACAGGTATGCATCACATTATCTGCGCCTGTAGTAGGGAATACTGGTGTGGTTTGCCCTGCCTGAACACTTGCAGATCACAAAGGTGATATGACTGATGTATTGGGAAACAGCTGATGTACCTGCACATGCCAGCATAACTGGAATGCCCCATGCATATATGTGCATCAGATGCAAGTAGTGTCCATAGCACACATGCACCTAGCTCACCCAAACACCACCCACAGATACCTATCTGGTCGTATCCCTGCTGTTGAGAATGGGTACAATATGACCCCCACCTGTATATGGCAATAGTGAAAGAATGCAGCATGCAGTGCAGTTGTCCCATGTAGGTGTGTCCCTAGCTGTAGGTAGCACCCTGCCAGCATCCACACCACCTGATCAAGACTGATAGAAAGTATTGGTATGAACACCTAGCACACCTTCCCTATCACCCCAGGGAAATATACTGTATGGCGGTCTGGGACATTAGGATGGACAGAATGCAATGGCCTGCAACAGCTGGCCTGCATCACCACCAAATGGCCTACAGGCCTCTGCCAAAGGCCTGTGTCTCACACATACTGCCAATGCATGTTATGTCATGGACACCCAAATAACAACATAACACACTCCACATAAGCCATATGCAAGGCCATGTGGACAAACCACAGTAACATGTCCACCATGTCCCACTGCATGAACTGTGGACCAACTCCAAAACATAGCTGTGATGAGGTGATAACCTTAGGGAAAGTATCAGAGAATGTATGCATAATGCATAGAAGAGGATAGAATAATAGAAGGGGGGTAGAAACATGGGAAGCAGGGAATGTGCAAGGTCTGACACACAGCTGTGCGCACACACTTTCCCTGGCTGCAAACACATAAATTGGTGGCTACAAACCTGCCCATACACCACACTAGGGGTAATGTCCTGACTCATGGCCCCTGCCTCTGGGTAACCTGTGTGAATCTGTACAGCTGTGAGGTATTGCCACAGCAAGATAAGGACATACTGTCATGTTGATGGATGCACACAAGTATGGGATCCTCTGCCAGGACTGTACCAAGGTGCTGAACTGGATACACAGACCAGCAGCAAGTGTCTGCAGCTCCCCCTCCAGTATGGCATCACTTACCATGAATATGTAGGTGTCTTCCCACTATACCAGACACAGCTGCAGTCCCCCTTGTCCCCCAGGATATCACTGTGAGCAAGACTGTCCACCTGACAGTACTTGAGGACATAAAACATCACAGTGTATAACAGTACACATGTCTGAATATCTCTGCTAACACATGTACCATGTAGCAGAAGCAGCACAGACACAGTCAACTACAGTACACACTATCCCTTGCACAGCTTGGCTTCATACTGCCAAATGATCTATGGATACCCTGCAGAAACAGTTTCTACCTGTAGGTGTACAACACAAAGGTCTGCACTAGAGTACAAACTTCCTGGAATGGATCCACACATTCAATACATAAAGGCATACTGGGCATACTCACAAACATAGAGAAATGTAGGCAATGTCAGCAACAATATACTGGAAGGTCATACTGGGCATGCTCACACACAAACAAATGAATCCCATGTCTGAAAACAACAAGGTCATACTGGGCATGCTCATATACTTAGAGAAATGAAGGCAATGTCAGACAACAACATACTGAAAGGTCATACTGGGCATGCTCACACACTTAAATGAAGACCATGTCTGCAAACAACAGTGGACCATACATATCTGACAGTTGCAGATGTTAGTGCATACACTCCTCAGTATGCACCAGTCATGCTTTGCACACACATTGGATAGGATTAGAGACATATATCCAAGGACAACACACTATAATAAGCCAAACATAGACATACATAGATGTGTGGAAGAGAGTGACTGTGACAAAGAACCATCCATCATGAGGCCTGTCCCACCCAGCACACAGCCAAATGGCTACAATCACATGATGTGCAAATGTCACTCACTGTAGAAACTAGCCACTGGCATCTGTCAGCATTACAGACTATGTGGTGCAAGTGCTAGTTGTGCAACATGATTGCACAAGGCAGTAGTCATCTAGCAGCTGTATACACGTACCTGTGGAATATAACTCTACATGTGCCTGCATGTGATGTGCCAACCTCTAGATGAATGGGTTATGGCCCATGCACACACACACTGCCATCCCCATAGCCCTACTATGACAAGCCTGCTGATGTCATCCACTTTGAAATACACCTTTGGGAATGGAGTAGCTCAGTAATCTCTGTGGCACATCCTAACACTGTGTAATGCTGTAGTGTGATAAACTAGTTAGGTAGGAGTTCTAATCCCAGACATGGCAACTGTGTGTGTGTGTTTTTGTCTGTGTAGTGAGCAATGCTTTATAGGCTACACACACTCATTACAATTCAAATGTCTTTCTTTGGCAAGGCTGCTGATGACATTCACTGTGAAATACACCTTTGGAAAAGGTGTAGCCAAGAAATCTCTGTGGCACGTCCTATAACTGTGTAATGTTGTAGTGTGATAAACTAATTGGGTAGGAGTTCTAATTGCAGACATGGCAACTGTGTGTTTGTGTGTGCATGCTCCTGTCTGTGTAGGGAGCAATGCTTTTTAGGCTAATCACACTCACTACATTTCAAATGTCCTACTTTGGCAAGGCTGCTGATGTCATTCGCTGTAAAATACATCTTTGGGAAAAGTGTAACCCAGTCATTTCCATGGCACATCCTATAACTGCATAACTCTGCAGTGTGATAAACCAGTTAGGTAGGAGTTTTAATCCCAGACATGGCAACATGTCTGTGTGTGTGTGCGTGTGTGTGTGTGTGTGTGTGTGTGTGTGTGTGTGTGTGTGTGTGTGTCTGTCTGTCTGTGTATGTAGCAATGCATTTTAGGCTAGTCACACTCACTACAGATCAAATGCCCTACTTTGGCAAGGCTGCTGATGTCATTCACTGTGAAATACACCTTTGGGAAAAATGTAGCCCAGTAATCTCTGTGGTGCATCCTGTAATAGCTTAATGCTGTAGTGTGTTAAAGTACTCTGGTAGGCATTCTATTCCTACACATGGCAATTGTGGATGTTTGTGTGTGTGTTTCTATGTCTATGTAGGATGTGATGCTTTTTAGGCTAGTCACACTCACTACATATCAAATGCCCTACTTTGGCAAGGCTGCTGATGTCATTCACCTTTGGGGAAGGAGTACTCCAGTAATCTCCATGGCGTGTCCTATAAATGCATAGTGCTGGAGTGTAATAAACTAGTTAGGTAGGAGTTCTAATCCCAGACATGGCAGGTGTGTGTGTGCCTGTGTTTGTTATTCATGCCCTGTGTGGAGGTGGCTTTGAGTGTGTAACAACTGGACTCATTGTGGAGTAGGTTTTGCAAATTTCTTATATGGTGGCCCTATTATATGTCACAATGTCCACCTTACAAGGATAACAAATGTGAAATAACCAAGAGGCTGGGGTGCCAATCCATACCCCTACATGTGACATCAAGGCCTGGCAAACAAAGTTAGCAACCCTTGTATTACCCAGAGAATTCTCTCAACCCATGTCTCATACACAAACACACTTGCCTAGACAACAACTGCTATGTTGATAGTACCCTGAATGTTGCCCACAGATAGTAACCATGGTGTGATTGCAGTGGACTACACAGGGCATAGCACCCTGCCCATCAGTACAATAGGCATGTACATGCAGACAGTGCACCTTCACTATGTTCCCCACTGGACACCTGCAACACCTGTGGTGCCATCAAATGTGACCAACAAAGGACATACCATGCCTTAAACACATGCCCTGTATGGACAGATGGCATTGACACCAGGGAATACTTGTATCAAGATATCAATGTAGGTGCAGGGTCAACCTGCTGTCCATTACCATTTCCCACGACAAGAGGCCAGGTGTGGCAAATCTGATGATAATTTGTGTACACAATATGGGCCAGACACCCTAGGTACAGTTCCACATGTCACTGTACATGCATGTGGCACAAGTATACATCCCAGACACCGTCCATGTCATGGACTAAAGAACACATACATGGCAAGCAATGCACAGCAATGACACACAAAATAGTTACCCAGATGACTGGATGGTAAATACAATACCACCCGTGTGGGCCAATCCAGACACTACACCCCTAAACCAAACTGCAGACCATTGTCAAGTGACCTGATGCCAAGGTATACCCATCACCTAGCCTTGTATATCCTTCTGGCACAGTCAACCACTATACACCTGTGAAGCAAAGCACCCATGCATGTCAATACTGGCACCCTGTGTCTGTGCGTGTGGTGTATGATGCTTTTGACAACATTCATGCTCACTACAACCCGCATTGGCATACTAAAGAATGCTGTCTGATATCAGACACCTCCACATACCCTTTGCCCATATAACCTCCAGATAACCCCTGTGGTGCATGTGATACCTGCACAGTACTGTATTGTGGCAAGCTAACTAGTGAGGAGGTGTATTCCTGACCCTACCAATTGTGTCGATGAGTGTGGTCCCTGAGAGAGTGTGGCTGTGTTGACACTGACACCTGTTCATGCAGATAGGCACGTGTACTGCACCTACTGTACTGCTACCATATCACTGTTGCAAATGTCACTCACCATCACATATATGTTTGGAGAGTTCCTCAAAATGTAAGCTATGTGGTGCATCCAATAACTGCAGAGACATGTGATAGCAATACATAGTCAGTCAGGGGTTTGATACCCTGTACTGGTAAGTGTGTGACACAAACATGCTTAGGTTTTACTCTCCAACCCCCTCCCTGACTTATCTTTGACTCTGTCTGCGTCTCTCACTCCCTCTCTGGTGGATGTGGAGACTTACACCTGCTTTGCTTAGGCAGCAGCATGTGTTTTATAAGTGATGCTCATGATTAGCTGATTCTGCATGAATTGCAGCCCTCCTCTAGCTGATTGCAAGGGGAACAGCTGTGGTAACATTCCCATAGCCAATTGTATGGAAACACACTCCAATATCTAGGAACATCATGTTGGTTTTGGGCCTTTTCATTCACTGTCAGCAGGACCTAAATTTGTTGTTTCGCAAACAGCATCACAGATGGATTGGGGATTTACCTCTAACAACATACACTGCAGAAACAGGCCAACACACTGGAGGCGGATGTGCCTGACATGACTACAGAATGTAAGTGCTGCTCTTCTGCATTTGGAGTAATGTTGGTTTAACAGGGTGTGTGTGGATATGGCTGGTCTACATGTCTTAATACCTGTCATAACAGTGCTATACTTCTGAGGGAACCCCCATCTGTCAGGTCCTCTGCTGACTGGGCAGTGTGTGGTGCCTTTTGTTCCTTGTGTTACTTACAGAACATCTATCTGTGAACAGCAGAAGCATAGTGTGAGGATTGCTATCAGTACATGGTGACAGACATAAGAGTTACTGACTTCATATCCGTCATAGGACATATGTCGCAACAAACCATGTTACAACAGTAAATGTATGAGGTTATCACAGCAACATGCCAATATTGGCCCTGTGTTTGTGCCTCCAGCCACAACTCTGTCAACCTGCGTACATATGTCATGCAGTAAGAGGTGCATATGTTCTGTACACCATAATTTATTGACATCATATCTAATGACAAACCAGTGATATATCAAACTGTGACACGTTATGTATAGTAGGGGTTATCTTTGAGGACATAACCTGGGCATTCTGTGGTTGTGTGTACAGTACTGAGGTCTATGTACTTATGGTGATTGTCGACAATGTGTGTATTGTAAATATGTACCTTGGCCTGTGTACAGACTGTGGTAGATGTCATTGTTCTTGGTCCTGTTCTATCTGATGTTATATGTTGCTCCACTGTATGTTACCCTATCGGCTTACATGTTTGTAGGACCAAACAGAAACATGCCCCATACCACAGACAGGCATCAGACAACACTGTGTAGTGGCCCAGTATATGTAGGGTTAGTGTGTGAGTGGCACATATGAGGATGATGTTGGTCAGATAGTCCATATACTATAATATTACGCTAGCTACCATATGTGGCTGTGGCTGTGTTCACATTGGTTGCGGTTATGCACTTTCACACAGGTGTCTGCTACTCTGTGCTGTGATATACCTGTAGAGCCTGCTTTATATGCAGGTACATGTGTATTCCCCCATAAGAAATGTAGGCCAGTGTTGTGGCAGTCGGCCTGTAGCCTGCAAGTGCTTTGTTACATGCCTAGCAGCTTAGTGTACTTACCCAGTGTGATGTTATGTCCAGATACTTGCCAGATGTACTGCTGCCAGGCCAGCATAACAGTCATGTATGTCAGACAAAGCAGTGGGATGCTGTACAGATGTATGTCACTAACTAGTGGGTATTATGTGGCCATGACATCTCTGTACCAGCGGTTATTATGTGTCAGGACAGACAGGGGTGTGTGAATGCCTAACCTATGGGGGCAAATGTATAACAGTATTTACATGATATACCCATCTACATGGCTTAGGCTTGGTCCACATGTCTTGCACTAAGGGGTTCTGTGTATACCTCTGGACTGACCAGAGCGCCAGACTGTCCACATTCATTGGCCATATCTCTGCTGTAGTCTACATGATCATTGCTGTGCTAGCAGTGGTACTGTACTATGATGTCCTTAGGATGTCTGTCAGTAGCCAGTGGCACACATGTTAAAAGCAGATGTGACCTCCCACACACAACATGTCTGTGAAGACAAGCCCTATCACAGTAGCAATAGTCTACATATATACATGCACTATGTACCTCACATCCCCTTACACTAAGAGATCGGGACTATTGGGGCTGAGGTAGGGCTCCACTCCATATTCAGGACATATGGTGGACATATATGTATATATACTTATCCATATATCTATACAGATATATACACATATACACATTGACATACATAGATGGACATGTATATATATATATATATATATATATATATATATATATATATATATATATATATATATATATATACATATAAACACACAGATATATATATATACATATACACAGCAATATATGTCTACACATATACACATAGAGATGCATATGCACGTATACTTATGGATATCTACATATATATTGACAGTAACAGGTATATCAGAATAGATATGTATGCACATAAAGTTATAGATATCTACATATATATCTACATAACTAGGCATATCTGTACACATAGGATGTGCACACATATATAAGGAAGGTACTGCTGTGTGAACAACCCCACAATCATACATGTGCATACATGGCCACCCACACAAACACACACACATGCACATACGCATCATACATGCATCAACCTCCCTCCACTTCACCAGAGTGACCCTACAGCAAACAAGCTACCCAGCAGGACACACACACACACACATACACACACACACAAACACACACACAGGTGAGGTTGCACAATGATAGTACACACAGTCCTCCTATTACCCATCTGTCAACATGCATAACATATTGTACACAACAGCATGCAGTACAGCTATAGTCACTCCATGCTAGCAACAGTATACATGTGTGTGATGCATGTGCTGTGTCACTAGATGATGCCCCTACTCCTGGATACCACTACACCCATGTACACAGTATTGCTGTGCTCCTGTTCTGCACCCTTCCATGTACAGTGCACCACACCTCACAGGTGTACAACCCATTGCTGAATGTGTAGTACTGTGTTAGATATGTCAGCTTTAATGCTCACAACCCCTATGTTTTTCAGCAACATATAAATGGAATGATATTTGTCAGATGTGATTTGTGAATGCCTGATGTCTGATTACAGCTCTCAACATCAGCGGACCACGTATGACCAATCCAATACTATTACACTGCCAACCATCAGAGCATACCATGGCTATGGGGGTATACACACCCTTATTGATATGACACACCCATCCTTGATCTGCCATGGGACCACATCACTGCATATCTTAACAGTACATGAGCCCGATATGTGCCATATGTCCTGTACTTTCACATGCAGTGTCTACAGAATGTGTTAGGTGTGCAGATGCTGACTGCAATGCATACACTCCGTGTGTGAATATGTGTGCACACCCTTATCATGGCAGTTTGTTGCACCTATTGTTATGTGAACTACAACAGTCACTACTCCTGCAAGGGATATACTAGCGTGGGCCATCTGCATTTGCCAGTGTATGTTCAGTGTGCTCTACACATGTCCCCCTATTCTGCATGATTGCGAGGTCTACTCATGTGCACATCCCTTGGTGTTCACACACTGCCATCACTATTGCTGTGGGGGTAGGGTTACATCTGCCACAGTTCCTGAACCTGACTATGTGCAGATACAACCATTCTTAGCATCCTTAGGATCCCTGTTGCAGTGCACTGGTGTGTGTCATGCTGACACCCCCCCACCTTCAGCCTTTTTGCAGATGCTTGACAAGTAAGGCCTACACGTCTGTCACTTTACATTGTCCCATACACTGAATGCCACATGTTACAGTTAGTCCCAGATGATAATGTGGACCACAGTAATACCTTATGCCTTAGTGTAACTCTGCAACAGTTGCCATTGTCCTTCAGGTATATACACTGATGTTGCACTGTATATGGGTATTGTTCTAAACATGTCCCTACTGTAGGCCATGTATCCCACCATTATGTTACTCCCTGTGGGCACATTCCACAATGACAGGATGTTAGTTATCTTGCAGGTGTCTGACATACCCTTCCAATACACCATCATGGTCACCAATGTGATGCCATGCATTCAACAGCAACAATAAGTGCACATGTACAGCATTCTGGGTAGGTGTATTAGATGTGTGCATGGAATGTACCATAGCCATTACATGCCCAGTGTATTGGCAAGCATCTACATAAACCATACTCACCAGCTGCTGGCTGCTTCCTTGGTGATATACCAGAGGGACCTACATAAGAGGGTGAGAGATGCAGTCAGTGGCCACACCTGTGGCATTTCTACAAGGTCGGTGCAGCATTGCAATACATCAACAGTATATGTCCACAATACTACCACATATGCACATCTGTTTATCACTACTATGCAGTAACAAACTATATCTATGACATGTCAGATATGCATGATCTACCTGTACATATGCAGATGTATACACAGCAGTGGTCTACTGATGTGCCCTGAGGCCTTACCTGCATGCTCCTTGGCCGGTGTGTGGGTAGCAACCACCTCCACACAGGTGTTCGGCGGTTGGTGGCTATGCGGATGGGCAGGTACCATGAGGTTGGCTAGGAGCTCGTGTCAGGGGGGATGGATGGCATGGCCCCCTCCTGTGGTGAGGTGATCCCGCCAGACTGCAGCAGCATGCTGACGGGCATTGCAAAGTAGGTCAGAACAATGATGCCGGACCTGCTCATAACTGCGGTTGTGCATTCCGACATCATTGACGACCTGCTCATAACTGCGGTTGTGCAGTCTGATATCACTGACCCTGTGGACTAGGTCATTCCACAGGGTGGTCCACTCCTGCTGATCATGGGCAGCCTGGCCAAACAAGACAACATAGTGCTGTATGAGGTGGTTCACCAGAATGTCATTTTCAGCTGCTGAGTACACCGGAAGCCTTCCATGGTAAATTGTGCCTGAAAGACATAAAGATGGCCACAGGTGAGAACAAGTCATGCAGCAAGGTTACCACAGTTTTTAATACACATAATTGTGACCCCTCCCACCATATCAGCGACATCAAACTATACACAAAACTCAATAGATATGGCTACAGCATACCTACCAGTGGGGCAGATATTGTACTGTACCACACTTTGTGCAATCTGTTTGTAGCCATGTTCCCTGTGTGGACACTATTGTTGCTAGCCTGTTACAAACTATTCACCTGCATGCCATTGTCAGGGCCACAATGGTTACATATATGCTTATGGTATGCTTGCTATGTGGTTGCTGCACATCTGACATTCTGTGTTATTGGGGTTATCTATGCATGCTGTTGGACATGTTCCGGGATTGTGCAGACTATTACTACTGACATATGTTCTATAACAGTGACACAATAGCATGTATATGTACTATTGGCCAGCAAAACCACCTCTCCAAACTCATCTGTCTATGTTACCAGGCCACATCACATGTGTGACCCACCCTGGCACCTCCTCATGTACTGATTCAGCAATACATTCAGGTGGAACCAACTCAGGGGATGTTGCCCCCCCGGGAGCACACACAGACATGTTCTTGTTGGGTCTATATCAGAATCGCGAACGTTCACAATGTCAACACGTAAACAGCGAAACTGCAGCACATTGAAGCGGTAAGGGGAGATTTACATTTACTTCAATGAAGTGCGGTCTCGGAGTTAGAATATTTAAGTAGCAGGGGGGTGGGGGGTGCAGGGGGGCTTGCCTACACTGTTAAAGACTTTTTTTTTTCAAGTAGTTCTATTTTTTAACTGTTTGTTATGTTTCTATTAGGTGTTCGTTGTTACGGGACTTTGCTGATATGGTGTCGATCATATCGTATTCGAAGTTCAGTAACTTTGAGCATCTAATATAGATCCGTTCTTGTCCCTCGAAGTCAGGTCTAGGGTTTGTTTCATAACTGGCTCCACAGACACATGTGGGATGTGCTACATCACCTTGAGGCACCCAGTACACATTCACAGGGCCCACGTGCTCCTCCTGCTCAGCCTCCAGGCCAGGCACCTTTGGGATGTGGACTGCTGTTGTGAGTAGCAGTGGGTGGGAGGCTTGTTCCCATTGTGTCCATATTGGGGCCCATCGGGTGTCCACATCACAGACCACACACACACCATCCAGGGCATTTACCCGCCACATGTGTCACATAACACCCCATGTAGGCTGTCCTCCATATCTACCATCCCTGACCACCTCCACAACTATACCTGCCATACTTCCCCATATTCCCATTCCATACTTCACAGGCAAGGTCAATGTGGTCCCAACAAGGGGTTCACATGTGACATACCCCTCCATGTTGCACACACTGGCAGCTGTAGATATCTGTGTGTATTGCTATGTGTGCTGTTTCCTCACACGTAACATGCAGCACTGTAGTGGTAATATAGGGGACATGTATTTACATACATATATGTTTGTGTGTGTGTTTGTATATATTTAGATGTGTGCATACAGGTATATATCTATATATGTGTAGATATATATGATTTATATATATATATATATATATATATATATATATATATATATATATATATGTCTACACATGGGTATCTGTATATCTGTGGACATACATGTATATATATATATATATATATATATATATATATATATATATATATATATATATCTACATATATATATATATATATATATATATATATATGGGTCAATATGTTCGAAGTTTCATTACTTCCAAACCAACTTCATCAAGTCCACTTGTTCGAAGTAGTAAAACTTAGATCATTGACTTCGGCAGTCACACTTAAGCATGAAATGGGAATATTCCCTTTTCCCCACTGTAGTGCGATCTCGGAGTTGGTATATTTAAGTAGGGGGGGTGTGAGGGGCTGTGACTTGTCCCCCTGCAAAACATGTTTTGGTGTTTTTATTTTTGTTTTTTGGTACTAGACTTCAGCGAAAGTGCACTTTCATTTAAGTGAACTTTCACTGAAGTATAGGGTCTACTGCTTAATTTCAGAGAAGTGTCTTTTCGATGTTAAGCAGTAGACCCTATATATATATATATATATATATATATATATATATATATATATATATATATATATATATATTTATATATGTACACATATGCATACCTATATATGGGGTACATTCAGACATCAGGTCCACAATCTCACAACATCTTCCTGCACAGCTGCACTGTTCTGCCTTGCTACAACACAGACAGGTGCCACATATGGACACAGCCTGACATTAGGGGGTATATGTAGGGCCAGATTGCAGGTATCCCTATCATACCTATGGCATTCCTGCAGGCTACAATACAAGTTAATCTGAGTATCCTGCAAGAGGTAGGCTGTGGAACCCATGTGTCTATCATTATGGCATTACTTCCACCACCAGCTATTGGCCACAGTAATATACATACTTCCCATTACACAATATACACTACGATGGCTTACATCTTATCAGTCAGTGCTGCTCTGCACGGTTGATGGGTATGGCCCACTACCCACAGGGACAGTCTCTGTTGTCCTTAGCAGTTGTTCAGCTGAACGTCAGTGCAACAACAACATCTCAAGGCACATATAAATCATTCCACATCATCTATCCCATTATTATGGACCAAGTACAATGGTCAATTACATGCATATGTACTTCACAAACCTGTTCTGGGAATGAAGTCTCTTCTGGATGGTTTGCTTGATTTTTTTGTTTGTTAGTTTGTTTGTGCCTTTCATGCTCTTTCTCTCTCTTGGTCTCTATCCAGTAACTGCATTGAACTGCTTTGAACAGATTGCAGCATTGCTTTTGCAGGTGATGCACATGATCAGGTGATAGCTTCTGCATCAATCAGTGTCCTCCTCTTGCTACCTGCATGCAGCATGCTGTGTAGTACTTCCAATTACCACTGTCATGGCAACCAACTACTATAAATCCCTACATCATGTGGGTGTGTTCCTTTTACCTTTCCAGTATGGTGGACATCCTTCCTGTGTGTGGGCAGCAGTGTTACAGACAGCAGGTAGCAATACCTCTTACAGGAGAACCTGCACACTCAGGCTAGCTACATACTTGTAGGAGGTTCCAGAACTACAGACAGAGTGTGAGGAGTGTTGTTGCATGCATTGTATAGCACCGGTGTTACAGGGTGTGTGTGTACATACTAGTTTAACTTGGAATGCAGTCTGTCTGCATAGCTCTTAACTGTGGGCCTATCCACTTGATGGCTAGAGGTGTGCCTATTATGTTTTGTCTGTCCACCACACAGATATTGTGTCAGATATATCACTGGAAGTGTGTGTGTTGAGTGCTATCAGTACATGGCTACATCCATGTCTGCTTCTAAAGTTATATTCCCGACTAAGGGACTGTTGCAGACTTTCCTGTAACACCAGTGACTTGCTTAGTCTATGACAACAGTTTTTCACATATGGGCTTGGGTTCCAGCCTCTGTCTTCCACCTACATACCAGGCTTTGTACATATGACATCCTCTCAGGGGTTGTTATGTAGTGGGCTGTGAGTATGTCATGCTGCCATTCCTGCCATCAGTCCACTGCTGTTGTGGCCCCCACACATATTGTGAGGTTGGGTCCATATATGTGTAGGCTTCACCTAAACAATACATGTGTGCTCTTATGCACTCCAGAGGCCAGTGTATGCAACGGTGGTATATGGCCCTGTATTATTAAGTCTATGGGGGGATGCAACATAACTAATCTAGGCTTTTACAACATGTGAGGGTATCAGGGGTAAGCTGCCTTAAGGTATTTGAATGTACATTACAATACAATTCACCTTGGGTAAATGCAGGCCTACTGCTTCCTGCCATACAGACTGTTCTGTTTGTCAGCATGATTGTGATGGTGTCAGTTATGCCTTGTTATGTAACAGATACATTCCATTGTGTCACCTGAGGTCTTTACCCCCTAGGGATTGTGTAGAGTGTAGATAGAGGCTGCTGGACTATACGTCTGCATTGCTTACTGTTGATTGATTGGTATCCTATGGCCCAGTCTATCTTTACTATTGTACTACTTGGAGGCCTCGGCCTGGACAGCAACACATGTAAACCTTTCCAGACTACTGTATTAATATAACTGTTTCACATTGCATTAGTCTGTTTATATGTATATTAGTGTCTAAACAGCTGTATGACATGGTATTTACAACTGTAATAGTACACAAATAAAGCTTTCCCATGTATTCAAACATGTGTGTGGTGTTATATCCTTTGACCTCTCTGTGGGTATATGTTGCAGACAACAATTGTCATTTGTATGGGTGGCTCATACAGTGTCCAGTTGGTAAGGTGGCAACTGTAGGCATAGGGACTGTTCCGTATTGTGTTCACCTTCTACATATGTATCTTCCTATACATATCTCTGTGTGTGTATGTATAGTTACATATATATCTATATATATATATATATATATATATATATATATATATAAATATGCAGTTGGTATTGTAGGTATTGTATTGCAGGGCAGATGTGTTTGGCTGTGGGGGGTATCTATATGTATAAGACATATGTTGTTTGGGCCCCCTCACCCCCATTAACGGTGCATGTGGATATGTATTTGTTATGTTCCCTTTTATTTCTATAGATGTATGTCTGTATATACCTATATAGATATATATTTATGCTTACACATAGATATATATATATATATATATATATATATATATATATATATATATATAGATATATATATATATATATATACATAGATATATATATATATATATATATATACATAGATATATATATATATACATAGATATATATATACATAGATATATTGTGGTATATATACATATATATATATATATATATATATATATATATATATATATATATATAGATGTAGACATATATATCTATTGATGTAGCCATATGTATTTATATATGTTTATATATATATATATATATATATATATATATATATATATATATATATATATATATCTCCATATATAGATATGTTATATCTATTTAGATATTAATATATATATATATATATATATATATATATATATATATACATACATATACACACACACACACACACACATACATCTACATGTTGAAATACAATTTGGTCCTCTTCAAAAAGAACCTAGATGATTGGAATGGAGATAGGAAATTCACCCCGGGGATCACGTCAGTCTCTCTGCTAGACAGGGGTCCAGGGAAGTAAATACTGTGGGAAGAAACAGCCAGGGAATTGTTATGGCTAGGCTTGTATATGCCCTAGTGCCGATAACCTAGTACCAACCTATGAACCTATTTTCTGTAATGTTGAATGACTGGGCTGGATGATATGTTTGTAAAAACATCACGGTTATGTATATCTGACATGGCTTAGTGGTAAATCAATTTGACTATGGTGTGTAGGGTCCTGGATTTGAGCATCGAAAAGGCTGTTTATTTTGTTGATGGGCAGAACAAGGGCCATAGGATACAGAGTGATTAAGGCACTTTTAAGCAGTTGTAAGTGGGTTTGTGTGGGTGTGCACGGAGGTAAGCACTGCTAACTTCCAGTTACAGTTTTTTATACTTAGTTAGCTTCTAAATGGCTTAACCTGTGTAGGCATTGCTTACACCCACACAAACAAGCTTAAACTCGCTTACTGATGCTTAAAAGTGCTTACTCTAGCTTACCCTGCACTAATTTCTTTAAAAGAAATGAAAAAAGGGTTGATAGGAAAGTGGTGAAAAAGGGGCACAAAGAGGGAAAGACAGTGGGAAAAATAGCTAGGGATGTGCAGGAGGGTGTAGAGAAGGTCCACAGTTGCCCATTTCTTCTACAGAAACAGCTGTGCATATACACTGAATTTGGAGGTAGATTTGGACACTCAAACCTCTGAGAGAGGGGTGAGGGCAACAATAATATGTTGTGATGCCAAGTAGACCAGATTACATGTGTCCAGTGGACACATGTGCAAAATGGACAGCTATGTATGGGGTGATATATTTTTTGGGAACAGATTGCCCCCTTTTTTTTCCAAGTGAAAGTGGGATTTTGGGTAGGGATAATAGGTATATTTCGGGAGGTAGGTTGGGTAGGTTAACAGACAAGACAAACAAGATGCATACAAGGGTGGTATATGACACATGTGTGGGGGGGTAAACATCTTGATGGGGAGGGATGCTGGGAAATCGGCAGCCCATGAGTCCCCTAGAGGAAACAGTGGGACTGAGATCCCCACCCACGGGCAGTCACCACTGCACCTTCACAGCCCCGAAGGTGGCTGTACTGGGGGCTGAGTCGGAGAGTCAGGCCAACCCTCTAGTTATGACATGCAGCTCTTGAGCTGGCATAGAAGATCTCCAAACTGCTGATTGAGCTCTCTACACTCCACGACCTGGACCTGGCGATGAGTGACAGGTTCCTGTCTGTGCCCGCTCCCGGGGGGGGGTGAGCCCTATCCCCTGAGGAGGTTCCACCCAAAGGTGGTGCAGGACCAACTGATGGGATGGTCCCGGGTTGGGGCCCAGAAGTGCTGGTGCCTGATGCCACGGCCAGCTGAGGTGGAACAGATGGATCCACTGGGACCCGCATTCCCATACGTGCTATGGTGTTTATAGTGTATTAGCATATGTGGGTTAGTAATAGTCAACACATTTCAGGATTAGGTATAAGAGCATGCATATATATTCCCATTAACCCAGACACCAGATATGAAACAGTTGCATAGGAAATGGAGCACATGCATATATGGGACCACAGTGGTAATAACAACAGCATGCAGGTACATTGATGGCACCATGCCACCAATGTTGGAGTATATCAACATAGCACATCCACAGAAACAGATGTAAATAATTATCAACCAATAGGACATATGTCCCAACATAACAGTAGAGTCATCACATACCAGTTGAGGTGGGTATTTAGTGTATTATTGGTGATATGGTGAGGGGGGGAGATGTCAATTAACAAATGGTATATTCCTGTATTTCACATTACTTTCCTAGTCAGTGATGTTATCTGTACCTTACAAGTATTACTACACTATCCTATTGCCTTAGTTTGGACAGTGATATGGCTGTCGCCATCTTTATACATAAACTGGTTTTACCTGCAGTATACACCTCTTACCTGGTATACCTGTGGAGGAAATGTTTGTCAACACTAACTAACTGTTTCTACATGTACTGCCAGATTCCAGGTTGATGTTGTGCACATACCTGTCTATCTCTTTCTGTACAGACTCTGGCCATATCTTGACCACATGCAGGTGAACCGGGACATATGTAGACTCTTGACCTTTTCAGCCTTTAGTGACTTACAACACTCTTATACAGGATTTCCTAGACAGTTATATTATATAGCACAGTGTGGGTGACAGTGGTCAGTGATACCTTATTATTCAGAGCTATTGCAACACTCACAATTCCATACAATACCAAAGTAAACAGTATCAGTACAGGGTATCAAGCTTTTATTTCTCAGCACAATGTTCGTATCCGATGTACCTGTGGGAGCAATGTTTGTTAGCACTACCTGAATGTTGCCACACAAAGTACCAGATTTCACATTAGTATTATGCACATACATCTCACTCTGTTACTGTACACACTTTGGTCACAGCTTGACAACATGGGGGTGTAGATGGGACATATGTGTCTTATTATTTTGGGGAGCTGCTAGTGTGACAGGTTTGTTCTTATAGATGTGTGACAATCAGTTGCATTTCTTGTTTCCTGCCTAAATATCTGGGATCATCTCAGTGATTTCCCAGGGGGACTGGGGGACAGGCAGCAGATATGGGCCCATATACTGGACATTCTGGACATATCTGTACAGATTTGGGGTATGATTCTGCATACAGACTACTACCTCTCCCAGGATTTGAACCATGGCTGTGTGTGCTAAAGATACAACAGTACACGTCTCAATTGCGTGTGCTATTCAGATTGTGTCTGGCTTTTAAGTTGTACTAAATGACCTCTGGGGATTACACCAGTCATAAACAGACATTCCTACACATTCTATTTATGTTGCACAGTGTGAGTAACAGTGCTTAATACAACAGTACTATTAAGTGTTTGCAAATCTACATTACCATATGATGCCAGAGTATACACATGCAGTCCAGCTGTTAGACCTTTATTGACAGGCTATTATGCTTTTATTTACATACAATCTATATGAGACTCTTCCTGCCATATTCTCTGGTGTATGCAGTACATGCCTTAAACAATATAGGTTTTATACTTGCAATTAACCTATTAATACTTTTAGATTTATTTCCTATGACAGTACTTACAAGAGTATTACTAACCTGCCTCGAGTCGCAACTTCTCCAGGCAATATCCATGGCTTCCTGGTTTGCAGCCTGCTCACTTGCCACTGTGAAGGACATAAAAGAAATATTTAGCCATACCTATCCATAATATACATGAGCTGGCAATTATTCAACAGGAAGTGGAGTGATACTTACAGAAGGCTGGGACAACCTCTGCCGTCCTAGCCTCTTGGATCCACTGATCCAAGAGACCCCTTTTTGCTGCTTCAGGTTGGCATAGTGATGTCTAACCTGCTCATCAGTTCGGGGTATGCCAGTGGCACTGGTGAGGTCATGGATGAGATGGTCCCAGGCTTCCACCTTATATTGGGAACCCTGCTACTGGCTCTGCAGCAGTCTCTGCTCATGGTCTTTGACAAGGAGTCCTGCCATGATTCTGGACTCCTGGATGCCGCAGCACTGCACCTGAAAGCACACTCCCTCTCCCCTTCCTGACATGGTGCCTACAAGGAGAAGCTACAACCAGTTATGAGATGTAGTCCCACCTGTTGGGTTTAAGTAGGGCCGATTTCTCGCACTTTGCTATGATTGGATAGTTTTCAAAAGGCAAAGCTATGGGCAAACCTGCTTACATAAGGTTGGCAGTGTTTAAAGGGGTATACCACTGGGCAAATTGAGTTAGCTGGCCTACACATTGCTTACACCTACTAAGCTGGCCTGTGCAATGCATAGCATTGCTTAATATTTACTTTGCGTTATATTTGCTTTTTGGCATTGATTTATTATTCATTACATGTTATATATATATCTGGTATCCATGATTCATGTGCACGTACACTTTATGGGGTCCTTGTGTTTAATAGGGGACTTCAACACTCTATTACAATTACACCTCACATCTGGGCTTACTTCAGTACTCCAGTTCGCATATTTATGTTATGTAGTAGGTTATAGAACATATGACTGTATACTGATTCCTTTCACATGTTCAGTTTGATTTTACTATAGTGAGGATTTGTTTGGTGGTAACTCAGTCTTGTGCACTCCTGTGATGGCTTGGTGGTTAACTACTGTGACTATAGTATATAGGGTCCTGGTTCAAGACCTGCAAGGCTGTTCATTTTGTTGCTGCTGCTTTTGGATCCATAGTGATTAAGGCACTTTTAAGCACTTGCAAGTTGGTTTGCACGGGTTTGCTTGAGGGTAAGCTATGCTAACCTTTGGTTAAATATGCTTACAGTGAGTTAGCTTCCATATTGCTTACCTCCGTGCAAAGGGGCTTAAACCCGCTTACTGATGCTTACATATGCTTACTCCTGCTTACTACCGCTTAATAGTGCTTACTCTTGCTTACTAGTGCTTACACCCGCTTACCACTGCACTAATTTAGACAGTAACATCTAATGGTTTTTGAGAAGTTGGGGGATTTGGAAGCTGTATGGAGTTATCATTCATTACACATTTTACCTTCCATTTGCATCCCTGATTCCTGTGTACATATACTGTATGGGGCACATGTGATTATTTGTGGACTTTGCAACATTATGGCACTGACATCTCACATCTGCATTTAATGCAGTACTCCAGTTCACAAATATATGTTATTTAGTAGGTTATGCAACTAAAAATATTGGTCATAATGTGATTTGACATGGAAAATGGAATGGGCTGAAGTGGGACTCAAACTGGGAATGACTGCTCATAAGGCGAATGCTCTGCCCACTACACTATTGCTATATAGCTTCATTTGCATATATCTTCTTTTTATCCTCTTCTGCTGTTTAAGCTGCATTAATTGTAGCTAAGCAATGGGCATACCCACACACCTATAGTTAAATTTAATCTGTTTCATAAAAAAATGTATCTTTATATTTTTGTGTTTACTATTGCTCTTGTACACGTGGGGGGTGTTACTGGGGGTATGGGGACACCTATGAGCAGTCTTGCTCATTCTTTTAGGGCTTTCCGCTGTTCTTTGTTGCAGCGGCATGTATATTCTGAGAGATCTGCTCTCAGATACACCCCCTGGACTCTTACATGCTCCATGTAAGATTAGGAGCTCAGGCAGCAGGCCTTCATTAATATGCATGGTGCGCTGCCATCCTGCTCCTAAATGGCTGCTTCCATGCAGGACTAAACTAGTCATGCATGGAAGAATAGCAAATCTGGGGGATTATCTTGTCTGTCAAAGTCTGAAGTTAATAATACTAATATTTTAAAAAGCATCTCTAATTATTTCTGGATTGGTCCCTGAATCTGGTGGTAAGAGATTGATGGATCCTGATTATTTTTGGTTTCCTCTCTGTAGATAAGAGGTTGTGATCTATGAATTGGTCAGAGAATACAATTAATAATCTCATTCTGTGCTTACTGTGGCAGCTGTGATATAATTTACAGACTGCTTAAGTTTCAGCAGTACAAATGCTAGTCTAGTCACACTCACATTAGGAAGTTTGGCCCTGACATCCTGTCAGAGAACACTAAAAAACAAAAAAAAGTTGTTTATGGCTGCAGGCCTGCCCACGACTTGCAGCAGCCAAAGAAAGAGGACATCACATCAATGTGATGAGTGCTTATGCACTCTGTCTCTGCCACAGTCCTAATCTTAACATTAATTTGGTGGAAGATTTGAGCCATTTAGCCTTTATATTCACTATAACTTGCCTGTTTTGCATGGACGCTTAACATGTTAATTAATTTGGTTTACTTTAAAGATGGTCACTGTAAATTGTTTTGTCATATAGACAACTTGTATTAGAGTAACCTACCTACCTGAGTGGTAAATTCCCCTCCTCCCCATGTTTAAGTAGTTCTCACTTCTATTTTATTTCACTTACTTTGTTTTAACCTTTATTAGCCCACCTTTTAAGGAATGTCAGAACTCTGACTGCAGTATACTTTCTGCCTGCATATAGTTAGAAAATGACACTAGACACAAAGGATGTGATAAAGGGAGGATTTATGGACATAATGAGTCTAGTGCAAATTCATCAGACTTGGTAGGTACCAAAACAATACTTTTTCTTTTTTCAAATTTCTAAAGATAATAAAGTTGGCCTTGGATGTAATAGGGGGGACCCCGAACCCCTCTCCCCCCCACACTACTGCTGCAGGTCACCCAACTTAGTGGAAGCGGAGACATTCCACACACACACACACACACACACACACACACACACACACACACACACACACACACACACACACACACACACCACTGTTTATATAATTTAGGGATACAAAGACTTTGCATTCTATAACTAAAAGGTTTTCTAGATTCTTGCTCACTGCATCACCCTTTTCCTGCCTGTTTTGATAACCTAATGATCTCATTATCATTATCATTATCAAGCATGAGGGTTGTTGTTGTTTCAAGCCTTTGGGACATATTTTAAAATCATGCCCCTTTTAAATCTATGTTTCTCTCTCTCAGGAGCATTTGTATAGTGGATACCTTTACCCAGAAGGGAAGTACACTTTATGCTTTTTTTTTTCCCAACAGGGTTGAATATTTTATTTCATTTAACGTGTCTGGGGGTACCCTCTTTGCAGGAGCATAGCATTTAGTTTATAGATCTCTTTAACTAGTGTCTCACCTACAGTAAAAAAGCTTTGCTAATTTTAGCAGCTGAGACTCTACTATACTTTTTTTTTTTTTTTGACTGAGAGGGTGGTTGCAAAAAAATTGCAAGTAGTTGTTAGAAAATGTTGGTTTATGGTAGATGTTGGAAGTAAAACTACAAGTGTCATAATTTTTATTAGTCTGGGACCATGTATGAAATTGTGTGTAGTTTTATATTCCATATGAGTGTAGTTTTATATTGATGGGACTTAGCCAGGTAGGTTATATTTCTAATGGCTTATGTTGGGAGATGGTCACTTAGAACATCAGAAAGTGTACCAGCAGGCAAATATTTACCAGGGTCAGAAACCAATATCCAGTAAAGAATGGTACCTTTATCTTATGACTTGTTATCTCTAGTGGGGCTGCGAATGAGCTGTGTGAAGGCAAGTAGGTTTATACTGGAATTTAATTTGTTAAAGGTTAGGTTCTGGCATTCTATATTGACTTTATCAAGTACAATGCTTTCATTTGAAATGGCATTAAATACCCAAAAAAGTACATTGTCCAGTATGATAATATTATGATCTGGGGATATATAGAATACAACTATGCATACACTTTTTCTCTTATTCAGATTACGGAAGATGATGAGCATTTCTTTATTATGGAATTTTGGGATAGGTTCTACGTATTGGTTAATGGAGTTAAGTGTTGCAATAGAACAGAACTATTCTGTCTGCTTTCTTTTCAGTTCAACTGGCTGTAATTATATTATACTGAGGTGGAAGGTGTCCTGTTTTTCTTACTTTGGGTTTAAGGCAGGAATCAGTGATTGCTAAGATGTCTAGGGTGTGAAGAGAGATCCAGACTTGTATTTCAGTGAGTTTACTGCATATGCTAAGTAGGTTTAAAGCCATGAAATGTAAGTGTTTTGGTGGACCTTTAAATGTGGGAGGGTAAGACTGAGAGGTTGCAAAGGGTTCTATGGGTAGTATAGAGAGACTGAGAGAAGCACATGCCTTTGGTTGAGTAAAGGCAGGGGTACACATTTGGCATATGTTGGGTTGAGATAAGATTTTGTTTTATTTGATAGTATTTATCTGATGAGTGGAACATTAAGAGTGATGTAGCATCTATAGTACTGGACAGGTTAAGTGGGCCTGGATCAAGTTGGAAATAGCCACATTACAAGGTTTTAGAGAAGCATAATACTGATTTGGTGTTCTTATGATTGTAAGTTTTACTTTGTGGATGGGTTTTTGATAAGCAACTACTTTGTACTGAAAATAGATTGTACAGACATGGAGAGATGGTAAAATTCCTTTTTTTTGTTTTGTTTTGTGTTTGATTCTGGTAACAGAAACATTTCTCTCATACCTAACATGCCATACTTCTTCCAGTAATATATTACAACCCTTTGTTTTTATTTTTTCAGTAGTTATAACAGAAATAGCACATTTCTTAGTTAATTCTCAGATATAGTGTTAGGTTTCTTGTTGTTAGTGTTAAACGGATGAAGGATGTTGAGACAAAGTATTTTGAAGAGTGTTTACATAACAGTTTTGAATTTAGAAATGAAAATAGTAGAAATGTAGAAATTAGTAGAAATTTCCTTCTGTAATTTTCATAACTATTGTATATACTTAGCTGTATCTTTTGTTAACGCTCTTATTATGTATAACTATGACACCTTTGAACTTTATTGTTTTTTTTTTTTTTGTGGAGCTTTTCTCCATGGGCCTCCACTGAAAATGGGAATGTGTCAAGTGGACTTTCCCAGTTAACAAATGTAAAATAAAATAAATAAATAAAATAAATATATGAGTTAGAGTCTGCAGAGTGATTATATGGTAGGTGCTTGGTTAAGCTATAAAAGTATTTACTAGTTTTCTAGCAGGAACTGTACTAGAGTGATATATATAGGGGGTGAAGAAAGGGAAGAGGATTTTGTAGGGAGAAGTATAGAAGGACATAGGTTTAAAAGAGAGTTGGTATTATTACATGAGGAGATTGCTTGAGAGACTATGCAGATGGTCAGAGGAGTGCATTTTATGTTGTGCATGTGAACCTGCGTAGAGTTAGATGCATAACCAGGTTATACCTCATACCATGCTTTTCGGCCCCAAAACTTGGACCGAACCACAAAAGGAGGGGGAGTATCGAAATTCATCAAAGATACCCACACCTCCAGGTTGGTGGCAAAGCACGAAGCATCAGAGACTATCCATGTGCAACTAACAGTGGGTAAAACTGCCTTCCAGTTTATAGCCTGCTACAGACCACCCTCCCAAACCCAGGAACCCCACTTGGCCTTCCTGAGAACACTGGAAAATATGAAGGTCTCTCCAAACACCATTATATTGGGTGAATTCAACTACCCAAACATAGACTGGGAGCATTACTCTAGCTCCAACACCCTAGCCCAAAGGTTCCTAGAATTTATAAACTCAGATGATATGGAACAACTTGTTACCACTCCCACAAGAGGGGAAAACATACTGGACCTGATCATCACCAACATGGGGACTCTATGCTCCAGACCAGAAGTGTATCCCTCACTGGTAAGATCAGACCATAAACTAATCTCACTGGATATTCACATCCCGACCCCAACCCCCTGCCCAGAATACCACAGTGAAAAACTTCTCTAAAGCAAATTTCACACTCCTCAAAACCGAGGTGGAATCCTTCAAAGCCCCCGGGCCTGTGGAAAATACGGCCCAGACCACAGAATCCTTTATAAATGCATTCTGTGAACACCTTCAGGAATGCATGGATCATGCAATCCCAAATAAAACCAAGACCCAATCCTCCAAAGGCAGATGTCCAGTCTGGTGGACCCCAGCCATAAACAAACTATACAATAGAAGGCGGAAGCTACTAAATGATAGAGCAAAATCCCAAAAAGTGAAGGCATCACTGATCAGTATTAGCAAAAAACTATGGGCACTCATAAAATTGTGTAAGGCCAGCTTCGAGAGAAAAATTGCATAGGACACTAAGGATAATCACAAGGCTTTCTTTAGTTATGTTAGGAACCTGGGTAGTAATTCCCAGATATGCTCAGAATTAGTCCAAAATGACAAAAAATACACCGAACCCACAGACATTGCCAACATCCTAGCTGACAGGTTCAGTGCAAACTCCCCCCCCCCACCAAAAGGGCAAATATCTATCCCAGCAGAGTGCTGCCCCCCTGACATCTCAGATGCTCAGGTAAGAGCCGCCCTCTCCAAAGCAAAAAACACAGCATCAATGGGACCAGACGGTGTCCCGGGCTGCGTCCTACATGAACTCCAAGAAGAGCTAAACCCAAACATAAAACTACTGTTCAATCTCAGCCTTACTACAGGATATGTGCCCAAAGAGTGGCGTACAGCAACAGTGGTCCCTCTCCATAAAGGTGGTGCCTCAACGGATCCTGGAAACTATCCCCCATAAGCCTGACTAGCTTGGTCTGCAAAGCTATGGAAAGGATCATCATGGACCTCATAAATAAAGATATTGGGGACCTACAGACACTGGATCCTACCCAGTTTGGCTTTGTTAAGGGCAGATCCTGCCTATTAAACCTGCTTGATTTCTTTGAAACAGTCACCAAGGCCATTGACGAGGGGAAGGTGGTCCACACAGCCTACCTGGACCTCGCAAAAGCCTTCGATACAATACCCCACTCGGGCATTATAGATAAGCTCACCAGCTTAAATATAAACCCCTATGTCACTAGATGGATTGCAAACTGGCTCAAGGACAGAACCTGCATGGTTAGAATTGCTGGAGCCATGTCAGACTACAAACCAGTTACAAGTGGTGTCCCACAAGGTTCAGTCCTGGGACCTCTCTTGTTCGGTATATATTTCTCAGAGGTACAGGCCAACACGGAAGGACTGTGGCTGACCAAGTTAGCAGATGACTGCAAACTAGTCGCCATAATCGACTCTCCAGCTGACACAAGCATCCTCCAAAAGGGCCTCATAGAAACAGACAACTGGTGCCAGAGCCATGGCCTCAAGCTAAATGCCAAAAAGTGTACAGTCATCCCCTTTGGCAAAAACAAAGTGCCCACAAATTACCACATAGGTGGTAATCCATTAAGTACAGAAGACGTAAATAGGGACCTGGGGACCCAAGTTTATAGCAATCTCTCATTTGACAACCACGTGGCCAAAGTGGTTAGAAAAACATTTTATATAGCCCACCTAATCATGAAGGGATTCACATCTAGATCAGGGGAGGTCATCGTGCCTCTTTACTCATCCTTCATCAGGCCCATAATTGAGTACAATGCCCCTTTTGGGATGTACCTTACCAGACACCTGCAGCAACTGGAAAGACCCCAAAAGTACCTCACCAAGAGGATCAAAGGGCTCAAACAGATGCCATATGCTGCCCGGTTAAAGAAACTCCAGCTCTACTCAGTGGCATACCGCCTGTTCAGAGGCGATCTGTGCCTGACGTATAAAGCCATGTCCAACCCGGAATTAATGGACATGCTGCACCTCAGAAAATCCAAATCCCATCGAGCTATGTGCTCGAGAGACTTGAACCTCAACACTGAAATAAATAGGACATGCTGGAGGGACAGATTCATAACCCAAAGGCTCCCTTCACTCTGGAATAAAATCCCAGTCCAGGTTAGGCAGAGTCCTTCATTGACTCTTTTCAAGAGGAATCTTGATGAGTGGATGGGAGATCGTAGGTTTACCCCGGGTATCACTTCTGTGTCACTGTTAGACAGAGGCACAGTATACTAACCTCGAAACAGGGCATAGCAAAATAAATTTAAAATGGGTGGCGAAAGCCAAACACATTCTGGCTAGGCTTATAAATGCCCTAGGGCAGATAGCCTAGTATGAACCTATGAACCTATGAACCTAAAGCATACTCTATAGTGATGTACATAGCCAATGTCTGTGTTTTAAAACAGGAAAAGCAAACCTTCAGAGAAATTATTTTGTCATTTTTTTGCAATGACATGAGGAAAGTAGTTAATGTCACCTCATGTCATCACACTAAGCAGAGAAAGAATGGTGTTCCATTGGAGAGGCTCAAGTATTGAAAAATAGTAAATGTTTGTTCCTGTGTGAGAAGAAGAACAAAAGGGCAGTTTCAGGATGTCCAGGCAGGAAATCCAGGGTGATCTGAAAAGTCAAGTGGTTCTATGTCTTTTATGAAAATATCAGAAGAAAAGGATGACAGAAAATATAAAAGTAAAGTTTAGGAACAGTATGAAAGGTGGTAATCAAAATTATGTTCCTACTTCCATCAGTCCTTAGTGTGCTTATTGTGTGCTATTTGCATGTACGTGTCTGTGTGCATGTGCGCATGTGTGTGTCTGTGTATATGCGTGCATGTGTGTGTCTGTGTATATGCGTGCATGTGTGTGTGCATGTGTGCGCGTGTGTGCGTGTGTGCGCGCGTGCACGTGTGTGTGTGTGTGTGTGTGTGTGTGTGTGTGTGTGTGTGTGTGTGTGTGTGTGTGTGTGTGTGTGTGTGTGTGTGTGTGTGTCACAGTAAAGACTTATTTTGCAGATGGATGATGATGAGTGAACAGCAATTTTGAAATCATTTGGGAAAACAGCAAGCGTTGCAGCTTGTAGTTTGCATATAGTCCATTGCCACTGTTTCTTCTAAATGCACCCCTCTTTCCCTTCCCTTTCCTTCTCTGTTCTAAAATTATACACATTTTAATTTTTTAATGAATATAGTATTAACGTTTTCTATATTTTTTGGGAGGGGTGAAGGGAGATACCACTAATTTACTGTTTCACACATACTTCCAAGTTTAAGGTGACAAAGGTCACATATATACAAGGGGACTAGTGATGTAACTAGTCCTCATTTTTAGGAAAATAGTGTGAAGTTCAGTTTTAAGGCCCCTTGTTTTAATCAATAGGATGATAAGTTTATTTTTAAATGTTTTGATATAAACTTTTCAAGTAAAGAAAACTGCAATTAATGTGAAATGTTATATATTGTGATGCATGAATTATAGTGTCCATGTTTTAAGGGAGGTATAGCTACAGGGTATTGTCTAACATTGATTCTTTCTTTAGGAATGGATGGTCTGTTCAGAGAGAGCTGCTGACAGCTATAAATCCCAACAAATGCTGATACCAATGGTGGCAGCCCTTTCTGATTCAGAAGCAGGCCTCCAGCAGTCACGGTGGGCCATCCACATGAGTTATGAGCTACTCCAAGGGAGCAGCCTACACTATCTAGCCATGTTGTCTGTTGAAAAGCATGTGGTAAAACATTTATGCAGTCAAGTAGTTCAGATAGTTGTTCAGCTTTGTAAGTTAGCATGGCCAACTGAGTTACTTAACTTGTCCAAATGTTTGCATTCACCCATTGTTTTCTAAGAGTAAGATCATATTACATTTAATTGAATGAGAATTTTGTGGAAGGGCATTGGTGGAATGTGTGTGTGTGTGTGTGTGTGTGTGTGTGTGTGTGTGTGTGTGTGTGTGTGTGTGTGTGTGTGTGTGTGTGTGTGTGTGTGTGTGTGTGTGTGTGTGTGTGTGTGTGTGTGTGTGTGTGTGTGTGTGTGTGTGTGTGTGTATGTGTATGGCTGCATTTGGGAAGGTATGCAAAGGGATAAGTTATCTTTGCTGAGTGTATGTGTGTATGTGTGTTTGCCTTTGTGGTCACACAGGGGGCTAGTTAGTTAGGGGATATGTAGGGTAGGGTAGGCATATGTGTATTTGTTTGTTTGTGTATCTGTGTGTGTGGGGAGTGAGTGAATGGATGAGCATGTCAGTGAGTGTAGTCAAATGGGGGGGCTGATCTAGGGTGATAGTGTGTGCATGTGGGGGGAGACTGTCATACCGTTAAATGCTCCCTAAACAATGAGCAAATTATGCATTACTGAGCAGAAGACTAGACACTAGTGAACTGAAATATTGGCCAAACTCACTTAAACACATAACTGAACAACAGGAGTTTTGTCACACAAAGATGTATGGGGATGACACTAGACATCAAGGAACTGAACTATTACCCAAAGTTACTTAAAAGGTTAATATAACAACAGGTTTTGCAGTATGAAAGACATATGGGGTGGAGACACTAGAAACCAGTGATATTCATTAAATATTGCCATCAGTCACTTAAAAAATTAAGAGAAGAATGGGAAAAATCTTCAAACCCTGTACCTTTAGAATAGAAAGCAGTTTGCTATCAAGGCAGAGTTTTAGGCTGGTATTCACAGTTATTTATGCAAATGTGTTTAGGCTTTTGGAAGCATGTATGAATGACCCCAGCTGAGCTGCAATTCATAGCAGCTATTTATGCCAATGTGCAATGACCTTGAACATGCTTAATGTGCAAATAATGAGAAGGAAATGAGGAGTGATGTAAATCCTTGTATGCTAATAAACTATGATTTTCACCACTCTGATTCAGTCAGCATTCCCTGATTTTCAACACCGGTCGCAGACGCACTATATAAAGACTAGCATTGCCAAGTCTGTCAGAGTTGCAATCAGCAAAAATGCTATCGATTCCAGCGATCATTGCTAGTTCTTGATCTGAGTTGCTTGTCCTGGCTGGGTGAAAACTACTTGCACACTGTGGTGCTCGCCCACAGAGAAGGTGAAAATATAAGCAAAGGAATACTCGTTATAACTTTAATCAGGAAATCCTTGATAGTTTCAGAGTAGACAGGGACATTATACGGGTCTTAATGGGCATGTTTGACCTTCACATGAGCACCAGAGAAGTGCATGGATTGTGGACACCAAAATATGTATAGCCCTCACTATAGTTTTTACAGGAACCTTCCAGAGACAAACTGGAGACACATTGGGGATCTTACAGGCTTCAGCAGTTCATGGATGTACTATTGGGATATGTAGATCAATACGTATATTTCCCACTATTACCTCAGGACCTAGCCAGGACTATGCCTGCCTTTATGGGCTGGTATATTTCCCAGAGGTACTTGGTGCAATACATTGCACCTGTGCTGCAAATAGGGCCCTTCCTAGTCCACAAGGGGAGCAGTAGAGCAATAGCAAGGGCTATCACGCCATCAATTTCCAGGTTATATATGATGCATGGGGGTACATCACCAATGTCTCTGCAAAGCATTCTGGCAATGCACATGATTGCCTGGCACATTAGTTCACTCTACCACCTCTTCCTGCATGGTAGGATGCCCAGTGGTCATCTTGTTGGTAAGTGGAAAAATATATTTTTTTATTATTTTATTTAAGAAGTTATTCATGTTAAACAGAATTGCTGCATAGTGATGTTTATTTTCCAGTTTTGCCCCCCTCCCCACCTTTTCTCTCACTCCGTCTTTTTTTTTTAGGTGATGCTGGATATTTACTGCAGCCAGGGCTCATAACTCCAGTGAGAACTCCATTTGGAGCTGCCAAGGAGACATATAACACAGCCCTGTCCCAGACCCATATTGTCATTGATAGGCTTTTTGACCTCCTAAAGAGCTGTTTCAGCTGCCTTGATGAGTCTAAGGGTATACTTCAGTATGACCTAGCTACTGGATGAAGGATATTTACTGCCTTTGCATTCTGCATAATATGTTCATGCACCAGTCTGATGGTGAAGTGACCCATGTTGTCAGTGCAGCTCCCAGTTCTAGTTCCATTTTGACTAATGATTACCAGCTAGCAGCAGCAGCAGCAGTAGTAAGGGACCCACTGTGGGAGGTCAAGTATGGCATGCCACTGCACAGGTAAAGAGGTGGCATCTAGTCCAGAGCTATGGACCATGACTAGTGTTTTCTTTCCTGTAAAAAACACATAGAGTATAATTAATGTCTATGGTGATATCTGTGGGCTGTGCTATGTGGTACATGGTCTGCTGACACTGTTCATCTGATATTCTCTATTATCTTAAAATATCTTTTATTATTACCTGTTTGAATAATTCTCGTGTTGTTGACATGTCTGACTGCTCTTTGATTTTAGTGATCAGATCTGAAGAAGTTTTACTTTTATTGTAGAACAGAAGTGCTTATCATTATTAAAAGCTGGTGGTCTTTGCATATAGCCTGGTACCTTGTTGTTTATTTTTTGGATTTTTTTTGTAAAAATCAGTACTGAATTCCACAGCCTATGTCATGAAATACAACTTCAAAATGATAAAGAAAAGTACCGTATAGGAAGTGGTATCAACACATGCATAGTATACATCAAAATTCATTGTAGGTGTGCTTTAAATCTATATTAAAACAATCTTTAAGTGTCTCTTACAAAATAATACTAATTTCTAAAAGTTTTCTTTACTTTACTTTGTCTATGCTATTCTAATACATTTGCTGTCTATCTCAGCTATTCATGAATTAATATTCGTGGCCATTTACATAAGTTATATGCAAATTAGGCTGATTAATATATATTTGCATGAATTGTAGTAGTATGCAAACGTGTCCTGAGGTATGCTGGTGAAATCTGCAGATGTTTCTGGTGTCAGCACCACTCCGCAGCTATTCAGGCTTTCCATGGGAACACATGAATAGCCCTAGACTAGACAAAATAAGGAAGTAGTTCAAAAAGCAAAATAAAGTCATGTGAATGTCGGGTTTACAGCAATCTGTTAATTCCTGCCAATCCGACACTGTCTATCACACCAAAGCACTCAAACAAGTTATAAAGTTATAAAAGTAAAACTCACATTCATATTGATATTTATTTCCCCCACCCCCCCAAAAAAATAACATTTCTATTTTACTACGTCACATATTGATGTTAGGGTACAAAACAAATAACTTTTACAAATAAGCATTATTAATGCAAGTTATTAACTACATATTTAAACATTTTATGACATGTAGAAATGAAAGGAAAGTGTTTTACTTTAAGAAAAATCAGTGTGTGACAAAGCAATTTTGTCTTACGCAAAACTTGCCAATAGTATCAATACCTGCTTTAAAGACCATGCTAGCAAAAAAGGTTTGGTTAAGGTGATTTCACAAACAACAGGTAGTGGCTCTAACCCTGCTTAATACATCCCTGACCATCAGTTCCTTGTTCTCATTCTGGCGCTTGGGAAAGATGGCAACTCCTGTGAAGGCACAAGTCTGCTCTCCTAGCTGACGTGATAAGGAGACCTTGATCATTCTTTAACTTTTGTATGATTCATACCTGGAGAAGGTCAAGGTGTGCACAAGAAAAAGCACCTGGAAAAAAATTGATATCTGGCAGTAGTTGGGTAACCACCTGTCAGCTCTGACAGGTATAACCCATTCCAGTCAGCAGTAATGTCATAGTATAAAGATTTGCAGAAATGTAGAGCTGACCATCTTTCCAATTAGGTAGAAAAGCTTATGGCAAGAAGGACAGAGTTTTATAGCAAGCAAACTATCTATTTGGTTTCTTAACTGCGTAATATAAAAATGGTTAGCAAGTTTGCATAAATACAGGTACTTGCAAAAACAGATCTGTGTACCTGACTATATTACTTGTACTACTATTATGGTATACACAGGAAATAAGGAGCATGTTTGTAATCATGTATGCATCTTTTGAGAAAAGGGAATATTATTAATGTGTTAACAGATTATAATAGAAATGCAAGGTAAGTGTATTAAAATAGTAATCTGTACATGCAACTGTAAATCACGTACTATACAGATATTGGTAATGATGACTAGATATATAAAGTTACAAAATAAGAATTGTAATTATACATTTATAATTGTTTTACCATTGCAGGGGAATGTTGTAATATGTAACATTACACAAAGCCAGTTTTGTATAGGCCACACAAATAAAACTAAAACAGTTGCTTAACACAGTCATTTGTTAAGAAATATTTCTAGCTGCACATCCAACATGGCTGAAATCTCATACACCACACCCTACTTGGACTACAGGTGGATGGGGTGGGTTACCTAGGCTAAATAGTAAAATGTAAATGAGAGAATATAGATGAGTTTTACAGTTACAAGCTGATCAACATGCAGGCATAAATCAGACTATAACATTGACATCAGTTCTTAAACACAAACAATCTTGCCTAAGGTGATCTTATGTTTTTTAAAGCATGTTTTTTAAAGCGTGTTGTGTCCATAAAAATAATTCAGTTGATTGATTGTGGCAGTTCTGCCATTGGCTACTTACATTGCACTGAAAAAGGAAGGGTTTGTGACCTGAAATCTTTGTTGCTTTTTTAATTTGAGTCATTAAAGTTTTATGCTGGTATGCTGCTAAGTTCATTTTTTTTCGTTGTGTTTCGCCTATGCTAAGTGACAGCACAAACTTTTCTGGGAACATGCTGTTTTACTTCAGTATTACTTATTAAATCAGACACATTTCTTCAGAAAAGGAAATGCACACTTCCATGAACTGATACATTTCTATATTTGTACTTCATTTATACCAGGACACAGTGTTGTATGCATTTTGAAAACAATATTCAAGACATATTTCATATTTATTATTTTCCTTTGGAATGAAAGGAATATTCATACAGTATTGTACTAATCGATACAGGTATGCATATGCAAGTGAAAAGAGAAAATAAAATGAAATGAATTAATGTTTAGACAAGTATATAGACATATTTATATTTATATTTATATTTATATGTAGAAGAAAGTCAAATTCAGGTAAACAAGATTGGTCTTCTCTCTCTTAATCATAACTGAGGAAAAATTAAATATAACAGATACTAACAAAAGAGAGGATTAGAGACATTTGCGGAATCTTCTGGTAAGCATACCAACTGTCCAAGATTATGTTATTGTCTTACTACTTTATGAGATCATTTTACTAACATACTGGTAACATTAAAAGTAAAAAAATGTTTTTTAGAAGTGACTTTTGTATTACTCCTAAGAGAAGAAATGCAACTGAAATCTTACTAGATCTACAAAGATATTTTATAACCTGATTTTTATTCTGATTAACTGCTATGATTGCTGAGGTTTTTTTTTTTTTTTGTTTGTTTTGTTTTGTTTTGTTTTGTTTTTTTTGAGGGGGGACTGTTCTCTGTATTGAAAGTACATAATTTGAGAGAAACACACTCCCTTCAGAAACAAAAAAGCCTTTGCCATTTCAATTCATCATAAGTGTGCATAAGTGCTACATTTCTCATTCTTCACAACTATAAAAGCACATCCCAAATCACTGTCCCCACTGTATGCATAAACACTTCCAATACACAAGCAGGGGGATTCAGTAAAGCTTACACAGTCATTTTTCACCATGTGCATGTCACAGCATGATGCGGACATGGCCACAGAAAAATTTAGATTCAGTGAGCACCATGCAAAGTACCAGATTTCACATTAGTATTATGCACATACATCTCACTCTGTTACTGTACACACTTTGGTCACAGCTTGACAACATGGGGGTGTAGCTGGGACATATGTGTCTTATTATTTTGGGGAGCTGCTAGTGTGACAGGTTTGTTCTTATAGATGTGTGACAATCAGTTGCATTTCTTGTTTCCTGCCTAAATATCTGGGATCATCTCAGTGATTTCCCAGGGGGACTGGGGGACAGGCAGCAGATATGGGCCCATATACTGGACATTCTGGACATATCTGTACAGATGTGGGGTATGATTCTGCATACAGACTACTACCTCTCCCAGGATTTGAACCATGGCTGTGTGTGCTAAAAATACAACAGTACACGTCTCAGTTGCGTGTGCTATTCAGATTGTGTCTGGCTTTTAAGTTGTACTAAATGACCTCTGGGGATTACACCAGTCATAAACAGACATTCTTACACATTCTATTTATGTTGCACAGTGTGAGTAACAGTGCTGAATACAACAGTACTATTAAGTGTTTGCAAACCTACATTACCATATGATGCCAGAGTATACACATGCAGTCCAGCTGTTAGACCTTTATTGACAGGCTATTATGCTTTTATTTACATACAATCTATATGAGACTCTTCCTGCCATATTCTCTGGTGTATGCAGTACATGCCTTAAACAATATAGGTTTTATACTGGCAATTAACCTATTAATACTTTTAGATTTATTTCCTATGACAGTACTTACAAGAGTATTACTAACCTGCCTCGAGTCGCAACCTCTCCAGGCAACATCCATGGCTTCCTGGTTTGCAGCCTGCTCACTTGCCACTGTGAAGGACATAAAAGAAATATTTAGCCATACCTATCCATAATATACATGAGCTGGCAATTATTCAACAAGAAGTGGAGTGATACTTACAGAAGGCTGGGACAACCTCTGCCGTCCTAGCCTCTTGGATCCACTGATCCAAGAGACCCCTTTTTGCTGCTTCAAGTTGGCATAGTGATGTCTGACCTGCTCATCAGTTCGGGGTATGCCAGTGGCACTGGTGAGGTCATGGATGAGATGGTCCCAGGCTTCCGCCTTATATTGGGAACCCTGCTACTGGCTCTGCAGCAGTCTCTGCTCATGGTCTTTGACAAGGAGTCCTGCCATGACTCTGGACTCCTGGATGCTGCAGCACTGCACCTGAAAGCACACTCCCTCTCCCCTTCCTGACATGGTGCCTACAAGGAGAAGCTACAACCAGTTATGAGATGTAGTCCCACCTGTTGGGTTTAATAGGGCCGATTTCTCGCACTTTGCTATGATTGGATAGTTTTCAAAAGGCAAAGCTATGGGCAAACCTGCTTACATAAGGTTGGCAGTGTTTAAAGGGGTATACCACTGGGCAAATTGAGTTAGCTGGCCTACACATTGCTTACACCTACTAAGCTGGCCTGTGCAATGCATAGCATTGCTTAATATTTACTTTGCGTTATATTTGCTTTTTGGCATTGATTTATTATTCATTACATGTTATATATATATCTGGTATCCATGATTCATGTGCACGTACACTGTATGGGGTCCTTGTGTTTAATAGAGGACTTCAACACTCTATTACAATTACACCTCACATCTGGGCTTACTTCAGTACTCCAGTTCGCATATTTATGTTATGTAGTAGGTTATAGAACATATGACTGTATACTGATTCCTTTCACATGTTCAGTTTGATTTTACTATAGTGAGGATTTGTTTGGTGGTAACTCAGTCTTGTGCACTCCTGTGATGGCTTGGTGGTTAACTACTGTGACTATAGTATATAGGGTCCTGGTTCAAGACCTGCAAGGCTGTTCATTTTGTTGCTGCTGCTTTTGGATCCATAGTGATTAAGGCACTTTTAAACACTTGCAAGTTGGTTTGCACAGGTTTGCTTGAGGGTAAGCTATGCTAACCTTTGGTTAAATATGCTTACAGTGAGTTAGCTTCCATATTGCTTACCCCCGTGCATAGGGGCTAAAACCCGCTTACTGATGCTTACATATGCTAACTCCTGCTTACTACCGCTTAATAGTGCTTACTCTTGCTTACTAGTGCTTACACCCGCTTACCACTGCACTAATTTAGACAGTAACGTCTAATGGTTTTTGAGAAGTTGGGGGATTTGGAAGCTGTATGGAGTTATCATTCATTACACATTTTACCTTCCATTTGCATCCCTGATTCCTGTGTACATATACTGTATAGGGCACATGTGATTATTTGTGGACTTTGCAACATTATGGCACTGACATCTCACATCTGCATTTAATGCAGTACTCCAATTCACAAATATATGTTATTTAGTAGGTTATGCAACTAAAAATATTGGTCATAATGTGATTTGACATGGAAAATGGAATGGGCTGAAGTGGGACTCAAACTGGGAATGACTGCTCATAAGGCGAATGCTCTGCCCACTACACAATTGCTATATAGCTTCATTTGCATATATCTTCCTTTTTATCCTCTTCTGCTGTTTAAGCTGCATTAATTGTAGCTAAGCAATGGGCATACCCACACACCTATAGTTAAATTTAATCTGTTTCATAAAAAAAATGTATCTTTATATTTTTGTGTTTACTATTGCTCTTGTACACGTGGGGGGTGTTACTGGGGGTATGCGGACACCTATGAGCAGTCTTGCTCATTCTTTTAGGGCTTTCCGCTGTTCTTTGTTGCAGCGGCATGTATATTTTGAGAGATCTGCTCTCAGATACACCCCCTGCACTCTTACATGCTCCATGTAAGATTAGGAGCTCAGGCAGCAGGCCTTCATTAATATGCATGGTGCGCTGCCATCCTGCTCCTAAATGGCTGCTTCCATGCAGGACTAAACTAGTCCTGCATGGAAGAATAGCAAATCTGGGGGATTATCTTGTCTGTCAAAGTCTGAAGTTAATAATACTAATATTTTAAAAAGCATCTCTAATTATTTCTGGATTGGTCCCTGAATCTGGCGGTAAGAGATTGATGGATCCTGATTATTTTTGGTTTCCTCTCTGTAGGTAAGAGGTTGTGATCTATGAATTGGTCAGAGAATATAATTAATAATCTCATTCTGTGCTTGCTGTGGCAGCTGTGATATAGTTTACAGACTGCTTAAGTTTCAGCAGTACAAATGCTAGTCTAGTCACACTCACATTAGGAAGTTTGGCCCTGACATCCTGTCAGAGAACACTAAAAAACAAAAAAAAGTTGTTTATGGCTGCAGGCCTGCCCACGACTTGCAGCAGCCAAAGAAAGAGGACATCACATCAATGCGATGAGTGCTTATGCACTCTGTCTCTGCCACAGTCCTAATCTTAACATTAATTTGGTGGAAGATTTGAGCCATTTAGCCTTTATATTCACTATAACTTGCCTGTTTTGCATGGACGCTTAACATGTTAATTAATTTGGTTTACTTTAAAGATGGTCACTGTAAATTGTTTTGTCATATAGACAACTTGTATTAGAGTAACCTACCTACCTGAGTGGTAAATTCCCCTCCTCCCCATGTTTAAGTAGTTCTCACTTCTATTTTATTTCACTTACTTTGTTTTAACCTTTATTAGCCCACCTTTTAAGGAATGTCAGAACTCTGACTGCAGTATACTTTCTGCCTGCATATAGTTAGAAAATGACACTAGACACAAAGGATGTGATAAAGGGAGGATTTATGGGCATAATGAGTCTAGTGCAAATTCATCAGACTTGGTAGGTACCAAAACAATACTTTTTCTTTTTTCAAATTTCTAAAGATAATAAAGTTGGCCTTGGATGTAATAGGGAGACCCCGAACCCCTCTCCCCACACTACTGCTGCAGGTCACCCAACTTAGTGGAAGGGGAGACATTCCACACACACACACACACACACACACACACACACACACACGCACACACGCACACACGCACACACGCACACACACACACACACACACACACACACACACACACACCACTGTTTATATAATTTAGGGATACAAAGACTTTGCATTCTATAACTAAAAGGTTTTCTAGATTCTTGCTCACTGCATCACCCTTTTCCTGCCTGTTTTGATAACCTAATGATCTCATTATCATTATCATTATCAAGCATGAGGGTTGTTGTTGTTTCAAGTCTTTGGGACATATTTTAAAATCATGCCCCTTTTAAATCTATGTTTCTCTCTCTGAGGAGCATTTGTATAGTGGATACCTTTACCCAGAAGGGAAGTACACTTTATGCTTTTTTTTTTCCCAACAGGGTTGAATATTTTATTTTATTTAATGTGTCTGGGGGTACCCTCTTTGCAGGAGCATAGAATTTAGTTTATAGATCTCTTTAACTAGTGTCTCACCTACAGAAAAAAATCTTTGCTAACTATACCAGCTGAGACTCTACTATACTTTTTTTTTTTTTTGACTGAGAGGGTGGTTGCAAAAAAATTGCAAGTAGTTGTTAGAAAATGTTAGTTTATGGTAGATGTTGGAAGTAAAACTACAAGTGTCATAATTTTTATTAGTCTGGGACCATGTATGAAATTGTGTGTAGTTTTATATTCCATATGAGTGTAGTTTTATATTGATGGGACTTAGCCAGGTAGGTTATATTTCTAATGGCTTATGCTGGGAGATGGTCACTTAGAACATCAGAAAGTGTACCAGCAGGCAAATATTTACCAGGGTCAGAAACCAATATCCAGTAAAGAATGGTACCTTTATCTTATGACTTGTTATCTCTAGTGGGGCTGCGAATGAGCTGTGTGAAGGCAAGTAGGTTTATACTGGAATTTAATTTGTTAAAGGTTAGGTTCTGGCATTCTATATTGACTTTATCAAGTACAATGCTTTCATTTGAAATGGCATTAAATACCCAAAAAAGTACATTGTCCAGTATGATAATATTATGATCTGGGGATATATAGAATACAACTATGCATACACTTTTTCTCTTATTCAGATTACGGAAGATGATGAGCATTTCTTTATTATGGAATTTTGGGATAGGTTCTAAGTATTGGTTAATGGAGTTAAGTGTTGCAATAGAACAGAACTATTCTGTCTGCTTTCTTTTCAGTGCAATTGGCTGTAATTATATTATACTGAGGTGGAAGGTGTCCTGTTTTTTTTTACTTTGGGTTTAAGGCAGGAATCAGTGATTGCTAAGATGTCTAGGGTGTGAAGAGAGATCCAGACTTGTATTTCAGTGAGTTTACTGCATATGCTAAGTAGGTTTAAAGCCATGAAATGTAAGTGTTTTGGTGGACCTTTAGATGTGGGAGGGTAAGACTGAGAGGTTGCAAAGGGTTCTATGGGTAGTATAGAGAGACTGAGAGAAGCACATGCCTTTGGTTGAGTAAAGGCAGGGGTACACATTTGGCATATGTTGGGTTGAGATAAGATTTTGTTTTATTTGATAGTATTTATCTGATGAGTGGAACATTAAGAGTGATGTAGCATCTATAGTACTGGACAGGTTAAGTGGGCCTGGATCAAGTTGGAAATAGCCACATTACAAGGTTTTAGAGAAGCATAATACTGATTTGGTGTTCTTATGATTGTAAGTTTTACTTTGTGGATGGGTTTTTGATAAGCAACTACTTTGTACTGAAAATAGATTGTACAGACATGGAGAGATGGTAAAATTCCTTTTTTTTTGTTTTGTTTTGTGTGTGATTCTGGTAACAGAAACATTTCTCTCATACCTAACATGCCATACTTCTTCCAGTAATATATTACAACCCTTTGTTTTTATTTTTTCAGTAGTTATAACAGAAATAGCACATTTCTTAGTTAATTCTCAGATATAGTGTTAGGTTTCTTGTTGTTAGTGTTAAACGGATGAAGGATGTTGAGACAAAGTATTTTGAAGAGTGTTTACATAACAGTTTTGAATTTAGAAATGAAATTAGTAGAAATGTAGAAATTAGTAGAAATTTCCTTCTGTAATTTTCATAACTATTGTATATACTTAGCTGTATCTTTTGTTAACACTCTTATTATGTATAACTATGACACCTTTGAACTTTATTGTTTTTTTTTTTTTTTTGTGGAGCTTTTCTCCATGGGCCTCCACTGAAAATGGGAATGTGTCAAGTGGACTTTCCCAGTTAACAAATGTAAAATAAAATAAATAAATAAAATAAATATACGAGTTAGAGTCTGCAGAGTGATTATATGGTAGGTGCTTGGTTAAGCTATAAAAGTATTTACTAGTTTTCTAGCAGGAACTGTACTAGAGTGATATATATAGGGGGTGAAGAAAGGGAAGAGGATTTTGTAGGGAGAAGTATAGAAGGACATAGGTTTAAAAGAGAGTTGGTATTATTACATGAGGAGATTGCTTGAGAGACTATGCAGATGGTCAGAGGAGTGCATTTTATGTTATGCATGTGAACTTGCGTAGAGTTAGATGCATAACCAGGCTATACCTCATACCATGCTTTTCGGCCCCAAAACTTGGACCGAACCACAAAAGGAGGGGGAGTATCGAAATTCATCAAAGATACCCACACCTCCAGGTTGGTGGCAAAGCACGAAGCATCAGAGACTATCCATGTGCAACTAACAGTGGGTAAAACTGCCTTCCAGTTTATAGCCTGCTACAGACCACCCTCCCAAACCCAGGAACGCCACTCGGCCTTCCTGAGAACACTGGAAAATATGAAGGTCTCTCCAAACACCATTATATTGGGTGAATTCAACTACCCAAACATAGACTGGGAGCATTACTCTAGCTCCAACACCCTAGCCCAAAGGTTCCTAGAATTTATAAACTCAGATGATATGGAACAACTTGTTACCACTCCCACAAGAGGGGAAAACATACTGGACCTGATCATCACCAACATGGGGACTCTATGCTCCAGACCAGAAGTGTATCCCTCACTGGTAAGATCAGACCATAAACTAATCTCACTGGATATTCACATCCCGACCCCAACCCCCTGCCCAGAATACCACAGTGAAAAACTTCTCTAAAGCAAATTTCACACTCCTCAAAACCGAGGTGGAATCCTTCAAAGCCCCCGGGCCTGTGGAAAATACGGCCCAGACCACAGAATCCTTTATAAATGCATTCTGTGAACACCTTCAGGAATGCATGGATCATGCGATCCCAAATAAAACCAAGACCCAATCCTCCAAAGGCAGATGTCCAGTCTGGTGGACCCCAGCCATAAACAAACTATACAATAGAAGGTGGAAGCTACTAAATGATAGAGCAAAATCCCAAAAAGTGAAGGCATCACTGATCAGTATTAGCAAAAAACTATGGGCACTCATAAAATTGTGTAAGGCCAGCTTCGAGAGAAAAATTGCATAGGACACTAAGGATAATCACAAGGCTTTCTTTAGTTATGTTAGGAACCTGGGTAGTAATTCCCAGATATGCTCAGAATTAGTCCAAAATGACAAAAAATACACCGAACCCACAGACATTGCCAACATCCTAGCTGACAGGTTCAGTGCAAACTCCCCCCCCTCCCCACCAAAAGGGCAAATATCTATCCCAGCAGAGTGCTGCCCCCCTGACATCTCAGATGCTCAGGTAAGAGCCGCCCTCTCCAAAGCAAAAAACACAGCATCAATGGGACCAGACGGTGTCCCGGGCTGCGTCATACATGAACTCCAAGAAGAGCTAAACCCAAACATAAAACTACTGTTCAATCTCAGCCTTACTACAGGATATGTGCCCAAAGAGTGGCGTACAGCAACAGTGGTCCCTCTCCATAAAGGTGGTGCCTCAACGGATCCTGGAAACTATCCCCCCATAAGCCTGACTAGCTTGGTCTGCAAAGCTATGGAAAGGGTCATCATGGACCTCATAAATAAAGATATTGGGGACCTACAGACACTGGATCCTACCCAGTTTGGCTTTGTTAAGGGAAGATCCTGCCTATTAAACCTGCTTGATTTCTTTGAAACAGTCACCAAGGCCATTGACGAGGGGAAGGTGTTCCACACAGCCTACCTGGACCTCGCAAAAGCCTTCGATACAATACCCCACTCGGGCATTATAGATAAGCTCACCAACTTAAATATAAACCCCTATGTCACTAGATGGATTGCAAACTGGCTCAAGGACAGAATCTGCATGGTTAGAATTGCTGGAGCCATGTCAGACTACAAACCAGTTACAAGTGGTGTCCCACAAGGTTCAGTCCTGGGACCTCTCTTGTTCGGTATATATTTCTCAGAGGTACAGGCCAACACGGAAGGACTGTGGCTGACCAAGTTCGCAGATGACTGCAAACTGGTCACCATAATCGACTCTCCAGCTGACACAAGCATCCTCCAAAAGGGCCTCATAGAAACAGACAACTGGTGCCAGAGCCATGGCCTCAAGCTAAATGCCAAAAAGTGTATAGTCATCCCCTTTGGCAAAAACAAAGTGCCCACAAATTACCACATAGGTGGTAATCCATTAAGTACAGAAGACGTAAATAGGGACCTGGGGACCCAAGTTGATAGCAATCTCTCATTTGACAACCACGTGGCCAAAGTGGTTAGAAAAACATTTTATATAGCCCACCTAATTATGAAGGGATTCACATCTAGATCAGGGGAGGTCATCGTGCCTCTTTACTCATCCTTCATCAGGCCCATAATTGAGTACAATGCTCCTTTTGGGATGTACCTTACCAGACACCTGCAGCAACTGGAAAGACCCCAAAAGTACCTCACCAAGAGGATCAAAGGGCTCAAACAGATGCCATATGCTGCCCGGTTAAAGAAACTCCAGCTCTACTCAGTGGCATACCGCCTGTTCAGAGGCGATCTGTGCCTGACGTATAAAGCCATGTCCAACCCGGAATTAATGGACATGCTGCACCTCAGAAAATCCAAATCCCATCGAGCTACGCACTCGAGAGACTTGAACCTCAGCACTGAAATAAATAGGACATGCTGGAGGGACAGATTCATAACCCAAAGGCTCCCTTCACTCTGGAATAAAATCCCAGTCCAGGTTAGGCAGAGTCCTTCATTGACTCTTTTCAAGAGGAATCTTGATGAGTGGATGGGAGATCGTAGGTTTACCCCGGGTATCACTTCTGTGTCACTGTTAGACAGAGGCACAGTATACTAACCTCGAAACAGGGCATAGCAAAATAAATTTAAAATGGGTGGCGAAAGCCAAACACATTCTGGCTAGGCTTATAAATGCCCTAGGGCAGATAGCCTAGTATGAACCTATGAACCTATGAACCTATAAGCATACTCTATAGTGATGTACATAGCCAATGTCTGTGTTTTAAAACAGGAAAAGCAAACCTTCAGAGAAATTCTTTTGTCATTTTTTTGCAATGACATGAGGAAAGTAGTTAATGTCACCTCATGTCATCACACTAAGCAGAGAAAGAATGGTGTTCCATTGGAGAGGCTCAAGTATTGAAAAATAGTAAATGTTTGTTCCTATGTGAGAAGAAGAACAAAAGGGCAGTTTCAGGATGTCCAGGCAGGAAATCCAGGGTGATCTGAAAAGTCAAGTGGTTCTATGTCTTTTATGAAAATATCAGAAGAAAAGGATGACAGAAAATATAAAAGTAAAGTTTAGGAACAGTATGAAAGGTGGTAATCAAAATTATGTTCCTACTTCCATCAGTCCTTAGTGTGCTTATTGTGTGCTATTTGCGTGTACGTGTCTGTGTGCATGTGCGCATGTGTGTGTCTGTGTATATGCGTGCATGTGTGTGTGCATGTGTGTGCGTGCGTGCGTGTGTGCGTGTGTGCGTGTGTGCGTGTGTGCGCGTGCACGTGTGTGTGTGTGTGTGTGTGTGTGTGTGTGTGTGTGTGTGTGTGTGTGTCACAGTAAAGACTTATTTTGCAGATGGATGATGATGAGTGAACAGCAATTTTGAAATCATTTGGGAAAACAGCAAGCGTTGCAGCTTGTAGTTTGCATATAGTCCATTGCCACTGTTTCTTCTAAATGCACCCCTCTGTCCCTTCCCTTTCCTTCTCTGTTCTAAAATTATACACATTTTAATTTTTTAATGAATATAGTATTAACGTTTTCTATATTTTTTGGGAGGGGTGAAGGGAGATACCACTCATTTACTGTTTCACACATACTTCCAAGTTTAAGGTGACAAAGGTCACATATATACAAGGGGACTAGTGATGTAACTAGTCCTCATTTTTAGGAAAATAGTGTGAAGTTCAGTTTTAAGGCCCCTTGTTTTAATCAATAGGATGATAAGTTTATTTTTAAATGTTTTGATATAAACTTTTCAAGTAAAGAAAACTGCAATTAATGTGAAATGTTATATATTGTGATGCATGAATTATAGTGTCCATGTTTTAAGGGAGGTATAGCTACAGGGTATTGTCTAACATTGATTCTTTCTTTAGGAATGGATGGTCTGTTCAGAGAGAGCTGCTGACAGCTATAAATCCCAACAAATGCTGATACCAATGGTGGCAGCCCTTTCTGATTCAGAAGCAGGCCTCCAGCAGTCACGGTGGGCCATCCACATGAGTTATGAGCTACTCCAAGGGAGCAGCCTACACTATCTAGCCATGTTGTCTGTTGAAACGCATGTGGTAAAACATTTATGCAGTCAAGTAGTTCAGATAGTTGTTCAGCTTTGTAAGTTAGCATGGCCAACTGAGTTACTTAACTTGTCCAAATGTTTGCATTCACCCATTGTTTTCTAAGAGTAAGATCATATTACATTTAATTGAATGAGAATTTTGTGGAAGGGCATTGGTGGAATGTGTGTGTGTGTGTGTGTGTGTGTGTGTGTGTGTGTGTGTGTGTGTGTGTGTGTGTGTGTGTGTGTGTGTGTGTGTGTGTGTATGGCTGCATTTGGGAAGGTGTGCAGAGGGATAAGTTATCTTTGCTGAGTGTATGTGTGTATGCGTGTTTGCCTTTGTGGTCACACAGGGGGCTAGTTAGTTAGGGGATATGTAGGGTAGGGTAGGCATTTGTGTATTTGTTTGTTTGTGTATCTGTGTGTGTGGGGAGTGAGTGAATGGATGAGCATGTCAGTGAGTGTAGTCAAATGGGGGGGGCTGATCTAGGGTGATAGTGTGTGCATGTGGGGGGAGACTGTCATACCGTTAAATGCTCCCTAAACAATGAGCAAATTATGCATTACTGAGCAGAAGACTAGACACTAGTGAACTGAAATATTGGCCAAACTCACTTAAAAACATAACTGAACAACAGGAGTTTTGTCACACAAAGATGTATGGGGATGACACTAGACATCAAGGAACTGAACTATTACCCAAAGTTACTTAAAAGGTTAATATAACAACAGGTTTTGCAGTATGAAAGACATATGGGGTGGAGACACTAGAAACCAGTGATATTCATTAAATATTGCCATCAGTCACTTAAAAAATTAAGTGAAGAATGGGAAAAATCTTCAAACCCTGTACCTTTAGAATAGAAAGCAGTTTGCTATCAAGGCAGAGTTTTAGACTGGTATTCACAGTTATTTATGCAAATGTGTTTAGGCTTTTGGAAGCATGTATGAATGACCCCAGCTGAGCTGCAATTCATAGCAGCTATTTATGCCAATGTGCAATGACCTTGAACATGCTTAATGTGCAAATAATGAGAAGGAAATGAGGAGTGATGTAAATCCTTGTATGCTAATGATCTATGATTTTCACCACTCTGATTCAGTCAGCATTCCCTGATTTTCAACACCGGTCGCAGACGCACTATATAAAGACTAGCATTGCCAAGTCTGTCAGAGTTGCAATCAGCAAAAATGCTATCGATTCCAGCGATCATTGCTATTTCTTGATCTGAGTTGCTTGTCCTGGCTGGGTGAAAACTACTTGCACACTGTGGTGCTCGCCCACAGAGAAGGTGAAAATATAAGCAAAGGAATACTCGTTATAACTTTAATCAGGAAATCCTTGATAGTTTCAGAGTAGACAGGGACATTATACGGGTCTTAATGGGCATGTTTGACCTTCACATGAGCACCAGAGAAGTGCATGGATTGTGGACACCAAAATATGTATAGCCCTCACTATAGTTTTTACAGGAACCTTCCAGAGACAAACTGTAGACACGTTGGGGATCTTACAGGCTTCAGCAGTTCATGGATGTACTATTGGGATATGTAGATCAATACGTATATTTCCCACTATTACCTCAGGACCTAGCCAGGACTATGCCTGCCTTTATGGGCTGGTATATTTCCCAGAGGTACTTGGTGCAATACATTGCACCTGTGCTGCAAATAGGGCCCTTCCTAGTCCACAAGGGGAGCAGTAGAGCAATAGCAAGGGCTATCACGCCATCAATTTCCAGGTTATATATGATGCATGGGGGTACATCACCAATGTCTCTGCAAAGCATTCTGGCAATGCACATGATTGCCTGGCACATTAGTTCACTCTACCACCTCTTCCTGCATGGTAGGATGCCCAGTGGTCATCTTGTTGGTAAGTGGAAAAATATATTTTTTTATTATTTTATTTAAGAAGTTATTCATGTTAAACAGAATTGCTGCATAGTGATGTTTATTTTCCAGTTTTGCCCCCCTCCCCACCTTTTCTCTCACTCCGTCTTTTTTTTTTAGGTGATGCTGGATATTTACTGCAGCCAGGGCTCATAACTCCAGTGAGAACTCCATTTGGAGCTGCCAAGGAGACATATAACACAGCCCTGTCCCAGACCCATATTGTCATTGATAGGCTTTTTGACCTCCTGAAGAGCTGTTTCAGCTGCCTTGATGAGTCTAAGGGTATACTTCAGTATGACCTAGCTACTGGATGAAGGATATTTACTGCCTTTGCATTCTGCATAATATGTTCATGCACCAGTCTGATGGTGAAGTGACCCATGTTGTCAGTGCAGCTCCCATTTCTAGTTCCATTTTGACTAATGATTACCAGCTAGCAGCAGCAGCAGCAGCAGTAGTAAGGGACCCACTGTGGGAGGTCAAGTATGGCATGCCGCTGCACAGATAAAGAGGTGGCATCTAGTCCAGAGCTATGGACCATGACTAGTGTTTTCTTTCCTGTAAAAAACACATAGAGTATAATTAATGTCTATGGTGATATCTGTGGGCTGTGCTATGTGGTATATGGTCTGCTGACACTGTTCATCTGATATTCTCTATTATCTTAAAATATCTTTTATTATTACCTGTTTGAATAATTCTCGTGTTGTTGACATGTCTGACTGCTCTTTGATTTTAGTGATCAGATCTGAAGAAATTTTACTTTTATTGTAGAACAGAAGTGCTTATCATTATTAAAAGCTGGTGGTCTTTGCATATAGCCTGGTACCTTGTTGTTTATTTTTTGGATTTTTTTTGTAAAAATCAGTACTGAATTCCACAGCCTATGTCATGAAATACAACTTCAAAATGATAAAGAAAAGTACCGTATAGGAAGTGGTATCAACACATGCATAGTATACATCAAAATTCATTGTAGGTGTGCTTTAAATCTATATTAAAACAATCTTTAAGTGTCTCTTACAAAATAATACTAATTTCTAAAAGTTTTCTTTACTTTGTCTATGCTATTCTAATACATTTGCTGTCTATCTCAGCTATTCATGAATTAATATTCGTGGCCATTTACATAAGTTATATGCAAATTAGGCTGATTAATATATATTTGCATGCATTGTAGTAGTATGCAAACGTGTCCTGAGGTATGCTGGTGAAATCTGCAGATGTTTCTGGTGTCAGCACCACTCCGCAGCTATTCAGGCTTTCCATGGGAACATATGAATAGCCCTAGACTAGACAAAATAAGGAAGTAGTTCAAAAAGCAAAATAAAGTCATGTGAATGTCGGGTTTACAGCAATCTGTTAATTCCTGCCAATCCGACACTGTCTATCACACCAAAGCACTCAGACAAGTTATAAAGTTATAAAAGTAAAACTCACATTCATATTGATATTTATTTCCCCCACCCCCCAAAAAAATAACATTTCTATTTTACTACGTCACATATTGATGTTAGGGTACAAAACAAATAACTTTTACAAATAAGAATTATTAATGCAAGTTATTAACTACATATTTAAACATTTTATGACATGTAGAAATGAAAGGAAAGTGTTTTATTTTAAGAAAAATCAGTGTGTGACAAAGCAATTTTGTCTTACGCAAAACTTGCTAATAGTATCAATACCTGCTTTAAAGACCATGCTAGCAAAAAAGGTTTGGTTAAGGTGATTTCACAAACAACAGGTAGTGGCTCTAACCCTGCTTAATACATCCCTGACCATCAGTTCCTTGTTCTTATTCTGGCGCTTGGGAAAGATGGCAACTCCTGTGAAGGCACAAGTCTGCTCTCCTAGCTGACGTGATAAGGAGACCTTGATCATTCTTTAACTTTTGTATGATTCATACCTGGAGAAGGTCAAGGTGTGCACAAGAAAAAGCACCTGGAAAAAAATTGATATCTGGCAGTAGTTGGGTAACCACCTGTCAGCTCTGACAGGTATAACCCATTCCAGTCAGCAGTAATGTCATAGTATAAAGATTTGCAGAAATGTAGAGCTGACCATCTTTCCAATTAGGTAGAAAAGCTTATGGCAAGAAGGACAGAGTTTTATAGCAAGCAAACTATCTATTTGGTTTCTTAACTGCGTAATATAAAAATGGTTAGCAAGTTTGCATAAATACAGGTACTTGCAAAAACAGATCTGTGTACCTGACTATATTACTTGTACTACTATTATGGTATACACAGGAAATAAGGAGCATGTTTGTAATCATGTATGCATCTTTTGAGAAAAGGGGAATATTATTAATGTGTTAACAGATTATAATAGAAATGCAAGGTAAGTGTATTAAAATAGTAATCTGTACATGCAACTGTAAATCACGTACTATACAGATATTGGTAATGATGACTAGATATATAAAGTTACAAAATAAGAATTGTAATTATACATTTATAATTGTTTTACCATTGCAGGGGGAATGTTGTAATATGTAACATTACACAAAGCCAGTTTTGTATAGGCCACACAAATAAAACTAAAACAGTTGCTTAACACAGTCATTTGTTAAGAAATATTTCTAGCTGCACATCCAACATGGCTGAAATCTCATACACCACACCCTACTTGGACTACAGGTGGATGGGGTGGGTTACCTAGGCTAAATAGTAAAATGTAAATGAGAGAATATAGATGAGTTTTACAGTTACAAGCTGATCAACATGCAGGCATAAATCAGACTATAACATTGACATCAGTTCTTAAACACAAACAATCTTGCCTAAGGTGATCTTATGTTTCTTAAAGCATGTTTTTTAAAGCGTGTTGTTGTGTCCATAAAAATAATTCAGTTGATTGATTGTGGCAGTTCTGCCATTGGCTACTTATATTGCACTGAAAAAGGAAGGGTTTGTGACCTGAAATCTTTGTTGCTTTTTTAATTTGAGTCATTAAAGTTTTATGCTAGTATGCTGCTAAGTTCATTTTTTTTCGTTGTGTTTCACCTATGCTAAGTGACAGCACAAACTTTTCTGGGAACATGCTGTTTTACTTCAGTATTACTTATTAAATCAGACACATTTCTTCAGAAAAGGAAATGCACACTTCCATGAACTGATACATTTCTATATTTGTACTTCATTTATACCAGGACACAGTGTTGTATGCATTTTGAAAACAATATTCAAGACATATTTCATATTTATTATTTTCCTCTGGAATGAAAGGAATATTCATACAGTATTGTACTAATCGATACAGGTATGCATATGCAAGTGAAAAGAGAAAATAAAATGAAATGAATTAATGTTTAGACAAGTATATAGACATATTTATATTTATATTTATATGTAGAAGAAAGTCAAATTCAGGTAAACAAGATTGGTCTTCTCTCTCTTAATCATAACTGAGGAAAAATTAAATATAACAGATACTAACAAAAGAGAAGATTAGAGAAATTTGCGGAATCTTCTGGTAAGCATACCAACTGTCCAAGATTATGTTATTGTCTTACTACTTTATGAGATCATTTTACTAACATACTGGTAACATTAAAAGTAAAAAAATGTTTTTTAGAAGTGACTTTTGTATTACTCCTAAGAGAAGAAATGCAACTGAAATCTTACTAGATCTACAAAGATATTTTATAACCTGATTTTTATTCTGATTAACTGCTATGATTGCTGAGGTTTTTTTTTTGTTTTGTTTTTTTTTTTTTGTTTTTTGTTTTTTTTTTTGAGGGGGGGAGACTGTTCTCTGTATTGAAAGTACATAATTTGAGAGAAACACACCCCCTTCAGAAACAAAAAAGCCTTTGCCATTTCAATTCATCATAAGTGTGCATAAGTGCTACATTTCTCATTCTTCACAACTATAAAAGCACATCCCAAATCACTGTCCCCACTGTATGCATAAACACTTCCAATACACAAGCAGGGGGATTCAGTAAAGCTTACACAGTCATTTTTCACCATGTGCATGTCACAGCATGATGCGGACATGGCCACAGAAAATTTTAGATTCAGTGAGCACCATGCAATGGTTCTCACCACCACACAAACAAGGTAAACACCATGGCATGCTAATTACTGCATAAACAGCTGAAGTACATGCTAATTACTGCATAGCAGCTGAATTACATGCTAATTAAATAATCAACATAGTTCAACTATTCAACAAGCTTTAAAGCATCTGTGTAGACTCCATGTAGTCTTTCCCCATAAATTCCAAAACTTTTGGAACACAGACATAGAAAGGAGTCTGCACGGACAGAATATAAAGTAAAAGGTAGGAGATTTCTTCAGAACTGACCTTAACATGTGACAGCAGTGGCATATTTCAGTTAGATAGGCTGGATGCAACAAAAGGAGAGTAACACTACCAACATATCATTTGTTGTGCCATAACACAAATGCAGCATGTCTCTGAAACGCCTACAGATTTAATGCAGAATATTCCATGTGAAGGTATTGCCAATCATATATACCTGTGATATGCCTTGACAAACTTGCCCATGCCATCAGTACACTTGTAACTAATGCAGACAGATAAAAGTGTAAAAGTGTGAGCTAATCAAAATAAATATAAAAACTATTGAACAGACTATTTATAGTTACAAGTCAGCATATGCAGTATGTAGCTGATGAAATACAGGCATATCTTTTCAAATTCAGTAGACCTATGTGCAAATATATCCCAAACTAATATCCTCTCTTCTATGTTCACCACATAATTCAGCTCTCCTTCAGTTTTCCTAGCTACATGGTTGTCGTCTGCTATAGATTCAAAGTTGCCAGTATAGTGAAGATGCAAATGAGGTGTGAACTCATTAGAATCCCAAATACTTTTCTCCATGTATCAGATGTAAACACAGTGTAAGCACTCCCTCAGTGTTTGTGTTTAACGGATGGCAACTGTGAAACGATTACATCAGGTTGTTGTTTCAAAACACATACAACGTTGCAACAAATTGGACTATACTACTACTGCGCTATCTTCTCTATGCAACAAATGTAAGAGGAAATGCAGTGCAGTTTCACTGATAAGCTGTTTAAAACTTTAATATACGAAATCAACTTACACACATGTAAATGAAATAAGAAACGTAAACTTTTCATCTATGTTACAGACTGACATTAAAGAGTTGAGAGCTTTCACCTAACTCACATAGGCTTCATCAGAACTAATTAACCCTGAATTTCTGTTATTTAAATAACTTTTTTGGCGCCAAATTCCTTTGGTGCATTTAAAGCCATATGCGCACATTTCCTAACTAATAATATACAAAAAAAATGTATACTATGTATATTATGAATTACAATAAAAATGTTATACAAATATTCAGTAAATATATATTTTGCTACTTGTTAATGAGAATGAGAATATAATAATTTATGTTGGGACTTAACTACCAAAAACCATCACTGGTCTATTAATAAATTCACAAAAATGTCTTCATAATAAAAATGTACTTCATTTAAAAATATATAATAAAACTTGCAAACTCAACTATATTTCCTACTACATTCTAACTTTTATTTGATGAGTGGTAAAACATTTTTATAATTATAATTGATCAATGGACAAAAATATATCATATTGAAATGTTATTTTTTATGATTAATAACTTTTTCAATAAATATACTGTTATGTTAATAAATAAATTAATAAATCAAAATTTAATAAATTTATATGAATAAACTATATAATGAATTTTTTATAAAAATGCTTTTAAAAATGTTTCTTTTAAATATGTATTTAAAAATATTTTTTTACAAAAATGTTTAAAATAACAATGGTTTTAGTGCAATTGTATCATTCAGATCGGGTTCATCTGTATATAATTGCCACCATATTTCTTTGTAATTTAAAATCTCCTTTCTGTTGCCTCCTCTTATATTCATTTTTATATGTTCCAAGATCCCAAATCTGAAACTATGCTCTTCACCATTTTTTTCCACATGCCTATATAAGGCATTATTGGTGCCCTTTCTCCTTATACTATATGCATGGTCATAAATCCTCTTTTTGAATGCTCTCTCCGTTTTTCCAATATAATATGCTGTACATTTAGAGCACTTGGCCAAATAAATCACATAAGGAGTGTTACAATTACCTTTGACAAACTTAATAAAAGTTTTATTTATATTGTCAAGAATCACCTCAGTTTCTTCTGTTAATGCCCTACACTGATTACAGTTACCACACCTAGTGGTGGCTCTTGAACTCCCTTCACTTGTCTTCCTTTCTTTTTTCATATTCCCTGTTTCTAATATTTTTTTTCAAATTATAAGCCATTTTATATACAACTAAAGGTCTTTCTCCCAATAATCTCACCAAGTTGTTATCTGTTTTAAACATCTGCGAATAGTTTTCTATAATTTTCTTTATCCTATTAACATGTGGTGTGTATGGAAGTATACATGCCCTTTCATATTTATTAACATTCATATTCTTACCTCCACCTTGTTTGTTTCTCCCTTTTTTTACAACTGAATCACACAATAGCAGAATGTATTTTTTGCTCCAGTGTGTAATGACATATTGTTTAGCATCCTCCATCATTTTAACACCGTACTTCCTTTCCTTAAACAGTTCTGTAGCAAATTCCAACTCTGCTAACATCTCCTCATATCTCAACATCATCCTTGCTACTCTGATACATTGACCCTTGTATATATTGTATAATAGCTTTTTAGGATGATTACTAGTATATTGCAAATAGTCATTTGAATAAGTATTCTTTCGATATATATTGGATTTAAATCCCTTTTTGTCATGTGATACAAAGGTGTCAAGATATGCTAATCCATTTCTACTCTTTGTATAAGTAAATTTCAAAACATCGCTACTACTGTTGATAAAAGTAATGAACATATTGAAATCTTCTATACTTCCTTTCCATAAAATATAAATGTCATCCAAAAATCTTGTGTAATGTATGACATTTTGGAAAAGATTGTTTTTGAATAACACATCATCCTCCCAGTTCAACATAACTAAATTTGCAAAAATTGGTGCACTTGCAGAGCCCATTGCAACTCCTTTACTTTGCCTAAAATATTCCCCTTCAAATAGAATATAATTATGTTCCAAAATTAATGTCATACATTCCATAATAAGGCATATTTTGTCCCACTCTAAATTTGTGTATCTCCTTATACTATTACAAAACATGTCTAGTCCCTGATTTTTAGGGATACACGAAAACAAGTCGATGACATCAATAGTAACATACAACATATCACTTGTATCAATTTGTGTGGGGAAATTCGAAAGGAATCCCAAGAATCTTTTAATAGATGGAGGATGTAATTATATACATCCTTTAACCAGGTATCAATAGCTACTCCAAGGGGAAATGTTTTTGCTTTACTACCAGAAACGATTGATCAAAATGGGGGGTCATCAATATTTTTGTGTACCTTTGGAATTCCTACCAATATTGCTAATATAGGATGTTGTACCTTTAAGAACTTATAAATTTCATTATTAATGCGATTGTCAATCCAAAATTCCTCCAGGTAGGAATCTATCCTTTGGTACACAATATTTATTTCATTCAAAGAGACTGATTGATAATTACCTGTCTCTGTAAGAAGTGTGAATAGTTTTTGACTATATTCCATTCTGTCATAAATCACTATTCCCACCCCCCCCCACTTTGTCTGGTTTCATAATATGTATGTTATAATCCCGTCTAAGATTGTAAAGCTCATTCCTTTCTTCTGTAGTCAAATTATCCTTATATTTTCTCTTTTGAATTGTGTTTTTATACTTGTAAATTTCCCTATGTACCTGTTTTTCAAATATTTCTACCACCAGATTCATATGGGGTACAAAAGTACTTTTTTTCTTTAGTTTCCTATCTTCTGTGTCCTTGTTCTTGAGAATATCACCTTCTTTGTCCTGGAACATAATGGCTAAATTTAACTTACGAGTGAAAAGTTTGACTTCACTTAAATGATCAACCAAGTCAAATCTCGGTGTAGGTATAAATTTCATTCCTTTAGACAATAATTCAAAGTGAATACTCTCCACTTTAAAGCTAGAATAATTATATATATGAAAGTTGTCATAACTATGAACTACACCTTCCGTATGAATACATTTATTCCCTTTTTCTCTAACAACTTTATTCTTCTTATTAACTTCTATTTTACCCAGATTCTCTCCTGGTAGTCTCTTTGTTATTTGTAACCCCTTTAATACCTCTTGACCACATCTCCTGTCTTCTTCTTCCAATATTGGGGATTCCAGTTTTTTTTGAAAATTTTGTAAATTTCTCCTATTACTTGGATATCTTACTTGGTGTTCTTCATGAAATTTGTCTTCCACTCTATAAGTGTTCTGTCCACTATATTTAGTATAATGACCATCCTTTTGCTCATACTTTTTATTTTTCAAATCTACTTTCCATAAATATGCTTTCTTTTCTTTATATTGTGTGATGTCTCTGTTCAACTTTTTACACTTCCTGTCATAAATAGTCTGAGATTTATTTTCCACTATTAAAAACTGTTTATTATATAAATTACACCACTCATCAAATAATAAATAATTTTCTATTTCAACATTTAATTCCTCTGCCTCTATAATATGTTTAGATAGTTTTTCATCTTTATATTTGATCAATAAATCCATATATTTAAAACCACATTAGTTGAAAAATTCATTAAATTCATTCATACATTCATTGCTAGTATCAATACCTAATGGGAGTTTAAAAAAACGCAATCCCACTGGTACAATTTTCAAAGCTAAACATTTGTGCAAATAAGCATTTTCAATTTTTATATTATTAATCTTACTTGGGATCTTGGAACATATAAAAATTAATATAAGAAGAGGCAACAGAAAGGAGATTTTAAGTTACAAAGAAATATGGTGGCAATTATATACAGATGCGGCCACTGAACCTGGTTTGAATGACACCATTGCACTAAAACCATTGTTATTTTAAACATTTTTGTAAAAAAATATTTTTAAATACATATTTAAAAGAAACATTTTTAAAAGCATTTTTATAACAATTCATTATATAGTTTATTCATATAAATTTATTACATGTTGATTTATTAATTTATTTATTAACATAACAGTATATTTATTGAAAAAGTTATTAATCATAAAAAATAACATTTCAATATGATATATTTTTGTCCATTGATCAATTATAATTATAAACATTTTTTACCACTCATCAAATAAAAGTTAGAATGTAGTAGGAAATATAGTTGAGTTTGCAAGTTTTATTATATATTTTTAAATGAAGTACATTTTTATTATGAAGACATTTTTGTGAATTTATTAATAGACCAGTGATGGTTTTTGGTAGTTAAGTCCCAACATAAATTATTATATTCTCATTCTCATTAACAAGTAGCAAAATATATATTTACTGAATATTTGTATAACATTTTTATTGTAATTCATAATATACATAGTATACATTTTTTTTTGTATATTATTAGTTAGGAAATGTGCGCATATGGCTTTAAATGCACCAAAGGAATTTGGCGCCAAAAAACTTATTTAAATGACAGAAATTCAGGGTTAATTAGTTCTCATGAAGCCTATGTGAGTTAGGTGAAAGCACTCAACTCTTTAATGTCAGTCTGTAACATAGACGAAAAGTTTACGTTTCTTATTTCATTTACGTGTGTGTAAGTTGATTTCATATATTAAAGTTTTAAACAGCTTATCAGCGAAACTGCACTGCGTTTCCTCTTAAATTTGGTGCATAGAGAAGATAGCGCAGTAGTAGGTTGTTGTGTCAGGTTAGACTTGGGAAGGGTTACATGTGTGTCTGTCAAGGTTGGAAATGCAAGTAAGCAGCACACAATTGACAGGTTCTGTTTCATTAGCATCCAACCTCCTTTTCATTATTTTATTATTTTTTTGCCATTGTTTGTACACTAGGGTGTTTAGCACAATCACAAGAAATAGAGGAATGAATGGAAGGTTTGGCTATGCTTATCTAATTTGTGCAGCATTGTGCGGTGGGCAAAACAGAGACCTTAAGAATGATTAGTACATAAGGGAATGCCATGTAACTATTCCAGTGGCAGCATTGCTAAAGTCTGACAGTTAGTATTGAGTTTATGGAATACACCTGTACTTAATTGACTCTGTGTCAAAACATGTTAATGCAGTTAATGCAGCAATGCATTCCTTTTGAGGGCCAAATGGTACTGAGTTTGAATATAACTGTATCTAATACTTTTATCTACTTTCATATTACTGTTGCTGTGCATTTGTGCATGATGAGTACCACTGTGCAATAATGCATTAAAAAAAGAAATGGGGAAGATAGGACAATGGTGAAATGGGGACCAAGCAGAGGAAGAACAAATGGAAAGCAATACAGGAGGGAAATAGGAAAGAGCCATATCTATTAATTTCTTTAATAGTACAAAATGATAATATATGCAGAATATTAGCTGGATTTGGACTATCACCTCCAGAGAGAGGAGTGGCCACAACACAATCATGTTGTATAGCCAACTGGATCAAATCAAGTTGGTCAAGAAGACACATGTGGAATGGAGAACTATGTATGGGACTTTTTTTTGTGGGACTGTGCCCATTTTTTTTTTTGAGAGAGAGGAATGTTGAGTAAAGGATGTAGGTATGTCTGGGTCTGGTAAGTTGGGTAGGTGAGGAAGCAGTTGCAGACAGACAAGACAAGAGACAGGGATGGTGTTGGACACAAGATGTTGGTGGACACCATGGATGGGGTGAGGTGTAGGGCACCCAAGACCCATGGCTGTCAAGCTAGGTGACGGTGAGAACTAAGTCCTCACCCACAGGACTGTCATCACTGTCACCTCACTCTGCCATAGGTTGGAGAGCTTGAAATCTCCTCCTCCTGGTACTAAGTAAAATGTGGGAAAGCAGCCTTTCCAGCTGGCATAGGAATGCAAAAACTGTACGGTGCAGAACCCTACACACCATCCCTGGCAACTCAGTGAAGGTGATAAACTCACCACCACTGCCACTGCTCCCAGAGGGAACCACTGGATTATCCTGTGGAGAAAGACTGCATGAGGGGGCATGTAGTTCAGTGGCAGCAGAGGTTGTGCTGCCACATTGCCTCCCATATTTAAAAAATAAAAACAATTTAAAAAAAATATGTATGAGGCCACCACCCATGTTAGAAGTGAAATCTCTGTAATGAAGTGTGAAAATGCACTTATTTCAGGAACTGTGTGCATGTGTTCATTTTTGTACTTCATTACAGAAGTTTCACTTCTAAGGCAAGTGCTCCTTTACTTGTGCATATTGCACATATGTGTGTTCCAATTATACAGATTACAATTACAGTTTACAGAAGGGCATGTGTGCTGCTGGTACAGAGCTTTTACTTTAAACCTTTAAGTTACACATAATTGAAGAATTAACAGTATTGTGTAATTGAACCCGCAACCTCTGACTAAAGACCTATATTCTTCAATCCAAGCATTGAAGGTATCCCTCTTACTGTGACGTAGGTCACTAAAGTGGTGCCTACATTGGTCACCAGTGTGCGGAATACTGGTGGTACTGGATATAGCCTGGGCCAAACTATCCCAAGCTTCTGACTTATACTGGGAGCCAGAATAGTTCCCATGCAACAGCCTTGTACTGTAGTGTTTCACTAGGAGTCCAATAAAAAACATGGACTCCTGGACACCCCATCTCTGAGGCCTAAATCTCACACCCTCTCCATGAACACCTGCCATGTGTACCACAGATCAAGAGCAATGGAGACTGATGGTTTACCACCAGTTCCAATTATTGCATTTACTGGGAGTGTGCACATTGTTTGAAAATGCTGCAGATTGCTTACCATAATTGAAAAACACTGCTTGGCAGTGTGCATCCCTGAGCCCCATGTTTGCACAATGGTAAGCAGTGAGAAATTACAAAGGCAGTTGTGTATGTGTGTTAGGCAAATGTGAAGGCCTTGTTAGTCCAGATAGCAGAGATATACTTGCAGGGCTATAGTGCACAGTATACCCACAGCCATACTGTGATAATACATAATGGGAACTGGGAGAAAAGTAAAAGTTTATGGAATATACTATGTTTGATCCGAGGACCATGTATTTTGTAGTTGTACACTTACACCTTTTCCCATAAGAGGCTTGAGGAAATACTTGTCTATATTGCAGTTCATTGCTATAAATTGCAATGCCACAACAGTAAAACAAAGGTTGCACACCCTGTAATAGAACCCAGCCCCATCTGTAGTCCAACCGTAAGCTTAACACCTGCCACCACAGGATTATTTACATCAATGTCATTAATTGAATATATCTTGTTTCTGTTTGTGGCTCTCTGGATCCAGTCTGCTTCCTTGGTGGTCTAATTAGCCATTTTGTACACTGCTGCACTTTGTGTCATAAGTACAGCTAAATTTTCATTAATTTTCTCCATTCCAGTGATTGCACTATGAGCTGCATCGCACAAATACTGGTCAAGGAAAATAAATAAATAAAAAACATTACACAAAGACATAAAAGTAAAAAAGGAAAAAAGGGCACGTAGTTATCTGACCAGTGCTCTGACACATGCAGTGTATAAGTGATTCTATATCATTGGCTTTAAAATATGTGAGGATATTAACTGAGAATAATATGATATGCAGTTGCCAACAACTGAATGACAGGTTGTATGGCATAAACGAGCATGGTCTGCTCTTTTTTGGGGGGAATCAAAGGTGAGTTACTGTTATGTCCCATTCAAGGGTACAGTGTTTTTTTATATGGGGGAACAAAGGTGAGTTGTTGTTATCGCACAAACAAGCATAGACTATTCTTTTGGGGGAAGCGAAGGTGAGTTACTGTTATGACACAAACAGGGTTATGTTGCTTTTGTTACTCGCTTTGTTTTGCATTCTGCCTGTTGTTTTTTCTTGTGAGGGTTGTGAAGTCAGAAACTGCAATGTGTATCATTACTTTCTAATTTCTCTCTTTAATGATGTCCAGTAAAAATGCATGGTGCACATCATAAGCCACGACATCATATTCAGATCTTAGGATTGTATGACAGCACTGTAGTCAAACCTCATCAGAACAATAATACAGTATAATGCTCTCTTTTGCATGTACCTCACCAGACACATGCTGCAGCTGAAGAGACCACAGGGCTTTCTCAGCAAGATAACACAGAGCCTACAAACCATGCTATGATGTACGTGGAGAGATTAAAAGCCATATCGCTATAATCTGTCTGGTATAGGATGAGGTGATGTCTACCTTGTCTCCAGGCCAGTGTCTGACCATGCCCTGGTGGGATGACTGCATATCCAAAAAGCTGATATAGTTGATGACATCATCAGTGTCTGTTAAGAATATGGTAATAACAGTGTCCTACATGCTGCTTTAAAAGGTTCCCTGTAATGTCAAGCAAGAGCTAACACACTGACATATGCCCACACAGATGACTGCAGTGAGAAGAGAACCCCTAGCTATCTAAATACACAGAGTATGGAACTCAGTATATTATGCAAGCACCATGGCACAAGTCCAGCTTAGAGTGTCTCAGACAACATTTTATAGCTGATGACATCAGCAGTGTCTGCTGCAGAGAATATAACAGTGTTACACATACTGGTGCAAAATAGTCTCTGTAATGTCAAGGAAGAGCTCCCACAAACACTCACACACACACACACACACACACACACACACGCAGTTGACTGCAGTGAGAATAGAACCACTACCTATCTAATTACACAGACTAGAGAACACGGTACTTAATGCAAGCACCACGGCACACGTCTGACATTTATTTATTTATTTATTTATTTACATTTGTTGACCTGGTGTGTCCGACTGGACAGAGGTCCATTTTCAGCAGAGGCCCGGGGAGAAAAGCTCCACAGTTAAAAGAAACAGACAGTAGTTACATTGGATTACATAGCGATTAACAATTTAACATAGCAATTACTTACAACATATTTACAGATGAAGAACATAGTACATCAGTAGACAACTAGAATCTTACATAACAGACATTAACAAATGTTACAATAAGAAGTTCCTGCTGTATAATAAGTACTAGGCTTATGAGCATCTGAGCTTGCTATAATCTAGGTAGTTAGTGGAGTGGAAAGAAAGGTAGTGGTTGGATGGGGTGGGTGATATTAGAGTGGGAGTTCCAAGGGCATAGCCAACATGTCTTATACAGTCAGCATAGACTTTTGGATGACTGAAGCTGAACTTATAGTTCATAATAACAGCAGGCCATGTGTGAGACAAGATATTGCCAGGCCTGCTTAATTTCATAGCTTCATAGGTTCATACAAGGCTACTACCCTAATGGCATTAGGCTCATAGGTTCATAGGCAGTTACTAGTCTAATTGCCCTAGGGACTTTTCAGTCCTAGCCAAGTTGTACCATTGTTCCCTTATAAATCAACAAATATAGTCCGTAATTGTGAATCCATGATCAGAATGGGCCGTGCATGCCTAACAGTGACAAAGGTGAACCCCCTGGGGTAAATTTATGCTTTCTCATCCAACTGTCCAAATTACACTTAAAAAGGGTAATTGAGGAGCTCAGTTTCAAATAAATTGGGAGTTTGTTCCATAGGAAAGGCAATCTCTGGGAGACATATCTGTCTCTCCACCTTATCCTGTTGATGTTGCAGGCTAGGTTAAGGTCCCTAGAATGAGTCTTGTCCTATCTGATTTGCGGAAGTGCAGCATTTCCATGAAGGCAGGGTTAAGGACTGCTCTGTGGGCCAGGCACAAGTCACCTTTCAGTAGTCTATATGATACAGAGTACAGTGACAGGGCTTTCAGTCTGTCCATGTAGATCATCTGTCGAACTCCCTGGATTATTTTTGTGAGAAACCTCTTAGGTGTCTAGTGAGGTACATGCAAAAGGGAGCCTTGTACTCTATTATTGGTCTGATGAGGGACGTGTACAGTGGAGTTATAATGTCCTTAGTCTTGGATGCTATACACTTACTTAAGAGGTGTGCAATGTAAAAGGTCTTCCTTACCACTGTAGATACATGATGATCAATTCTGAGGTTGCTATCCACCTCCATTCTCAAATCTCTTTCTTTTTGTTTGGAACTTAGAGGACTATTATTAATAGTGAAATTTGCAGGGACTTATCCTTTGCCAAAAGAGATAGCAGTGCAGTTTTTTGGGTTAAGTTTACATCTGTGGCTTTGGCAACATTCATTTTTGTATGTAAGCCCATTTTGTGGTATGTTGACATTGTTTAGGGATTCAATATTTACAGCCAGTTTGCAGTCCTCAGTGAACTTGGTAAGACACAGGCCATCTGTTTTTGCCTCAATTTCTGAGAAATAGATTCCAAACAGTAGGAAGCCCAGCACATACTCTTGTGGAACACCACTGGTAACAGTTCAGCTGGTAGAGGTGAAATCCCCAACTATAACTGTATGCGTTCTGTTGATGAGACAGTTGGCTACCTATCTAATGATGTATGGGTTAATCCCAACCTGGGTAAGTTTCTCAATGATGCCTGAGTGGGGGATTGTGTCAAAGCCCTTGGCCAAGTCAAATAGGCAGTATGTACTGATTTGCCTTCATCCTGGGTTTTGATGACACTCTTAAAGAATTCCACTAGGTTTAACAGCCAGGATCTGGCCTTAGCAAAGCCAAACAGGGTTGGGTCAAGAGTTTGAAGGTAACCAATGTCCTTGTTGATAAGGTCCAAAATATTCTCTCTATGGTCTTACAAACAAGGCTGGTCAGCCTTATGGTCTATAGTTCCCCTGGTCAGTTGAGGGCCCCCTCTGTGCAAGGGGATTATGTTTGGTGTTTTCCACTCTGCCAAGACAAAGCCAGCACTGCGACTGTGGTTGAGGAGAATTTCCAGTGGTTCCACTAACTCTTGCTTCAGACCAGCCTGGGATGTTATCCAGTCCCATGGAGGCTGTGTTATTGGCCTTGCTGAGTGCAGTTATGACATGTTCTTTGGAGATAATAGTTAGAGAACTGGTGATGGGTATACTTTGGGTATGATTGATGGAGATAGGGAAGTGAAATTTTTGCCAAACCTGTCTGCTAACAGGTTGGTGACTTCTTCAGGTTCTGCATGAGTGGTACCATCCACTATGATTTCAGTGCAAAGCTAGGCCTTCCCTTTTACATTACAGACATAGCCATAGAATGCCTTGTGATTATCCTTAGCTATGCATGCTAATTTAGTTGTGTAGTTAGCTTTAGAGGACTTTACAAGATGTCTAATTTTGTTGTTCAGGCTATGGAGGGTTTTCTTCTGCTGAGACTGTTCCCTCTTATTCTTGGACATCAGTTTCTTTCTCTTGTTATATAATCTATTTATGCTAAATGTCCACCATGGCAGCTTGTTTTTTGTGAGCAAGTTTTGATCCGTTCTGGTACAGCTAAGTCTGTAAATTCTAAATGTGTTTATACAGAGCATTTCTGTACACCTCTATACAGTAGTCTTTACTGTCAGTGGTGACAGTAGGTTTGAAACTATTTATGCCATCACTTAGGAGTCTATAGTTTGCTTTGGAGAAATTTGTCAACCTTTTGGATCCTGAGTGGGAGTCAGGTATGATTGTTATATTGAGTGTGGCTAATTTATAGTCAGACCTTACCATGGAGGGTCTCACACATGGGGGTGGTGCAGCAATCTCCCATGCTGGTGAGTCCTAGCTCAAGGATATGTGAGCCCCTTGTCTGGGTGCAGACTAATTGTTCCAAAGCATTTGTGTTTACAAAGTGCAGGAACCTTAGGGTGAGTGTGTTTGAGCTCATATATGTATCGCAATTGATGGAAGGATAGTTAAAGTCACCCATGCCTAGGGTGTTTGACTGCATTATGAGTGACTCGTATAGGTTCAGGAAGGCACTCTGTGGTTTTCATGGTTCATATTGGTGGACCTGTAACTAACAATGATGTGGAGAGGGGGTCTTTCCTACAGTTAGTCGGACTTGAAGTAACTCTAGGGAATCAGACTGCTTAACCAGTTTGAACCAGGTGTATTTTTCTTTTATTAAAATGTATAAACCTCCACCTTTGGTTCTTTCACATTTGCTTGTGGCCTTAAAGTGTGGAAGTTATTATACCCTTTCATGGCCAGAGTACTCTCTGCAGCCCTAAACCATGTCTCTATGAATGCACAAACATCGACATTTTCCCAAGTAAGAAGTGTCTCCACTGAGTGCAGTTTCTAATTTAGACTGCTAGCATTATACAGCATAACCTTGACTTTATCTTTTGAGGATCTTTTTTATGTCAGGAACTTTGTTCTTATGACATTGCCTGAAAAGGCACTATGGGAGAGGCAAGTGCCTTGGCCAGTAACTGAAAGGCAAGAGGTGACAGATGAAGACCATCCCTGGAAAAGCAACTTGGTCTGTCGAACATATCATCCCAGGCTGACAAATACTGTATCCCTCTGGAATCACCAGTAGCTAAGCCAATTGTTGAAGTCAATAATTCTTTTGTTTGTATTGAGGCTTCACCCTGGTGAAGGTAGAATACTGCTTAGGGCTACAGACATACCTGTCTGGAACACGTAATCTGAGAGCTCAGTCCACTGAGGTATGTCTCATGTCATTTACTGCAACATGGAGTATGACAGAGGTGTAACTGTGCTTGTTGTTGAGAGACTTAAGTGAGTGCATGACTTTGCAGATCCTGGCACCTGACAGGAAGCTGACCGGTCTTTCTCCTTGTACACCCTGGCCAGGGGGACATCTGTGTGTCTCACTGTGGATTTGCCTGTGACCAAGACATTGGTTTTAAGGTGTTTTGCCTTAAGAGCTTAATGGGTGAGACACTGATACATTTGTTTTTATGTGTCCCATTTCGACTGTAATGTGTGTAGAAGGTTTGTATTTGCGAGGTCTCTGCTCTTTTGGTAAGCTTCTAATGAGTACCTCTCTGTATATTTCTATGAGTTGTGCACTTAGTTTGTTGAGGTGAAGTGTATGTACTGACAACCTGTTTGGTATCTGGTTTGTTGTTACCTGACAGAGACAGTATTTATTCTAGATTCATTGTATAGTTGCATCTCTCATATATTGTATTTGTATGTTTTAGGAGTACATGGTTATCACTATACATGAGACAATAGAAGTCTAGCTGTGTAAAAACACAAGTGCCCTTATTAAGCATATTTAGACGGTTATTGTTAGCAGAAAGATTTTGTAAGCAGCAACAAATGGGTCTGTCTATGAGGGGCATAAGTGCCACCCCAGAGGTGACTTTACAATTACCCGACCAGTAGTGAAGGTGAAGGTTGCACTTGAACAGGGTCATTAAGGAGCACTGCTTCACATGCAGTGGGAGCCTATTACAGAGGAGTGTTAGTCACTGCAGGATATAGTTGTCTCCCCAGCATGTTCTGTATGTCACAGGCTAGGTTGAGAACCCTGGGGCAAGTTATTCTTGTCCCATTTGATTTGCAGATGTCCAGCATTTCCAGTAGGGCAGGGTCTGAGACTTCTCTGTAGGTCAAGCATAGGTCACCTCTCAGCAGCTTGCAAGATACCAAGTACAGTGACAGGTCCTGTAGTCTTTCCATGTATGTGATGTCTGGAGGACCTGCATTCTCCCAGTCACAAATGTCTATTTTTTCCTTCAATTGTTGCAGTTGTCTGTTGAGGTACAGACAGAAGGGAGCCTTGTACTCAATTCATGGTCTAATAAGGGTGGAATACAACAGATCTATGAATTGAGTACAAGGCTCCCTTCTGTCTGTACCTCACCAGACAACTGGTGAGGTACGGACAGAAGGGAACCTTGTACTCAGTTCATAGATCTGAGGTGCAGACAGAAGGGAGCCTTGTACTCAATTCATTGTCTAATAAGGGTGGAATACAACAGATCTATGACCTCCCTGGCCTTGATTGTGATGTCCACATGTAATGAGGTGCGCAATGCCAAATTTGTGTCTCATCATTTTGGACACATAGTGATAAAAGTGTAGATTGCTATGAACATATGTTCACAAGTCTCACAACACTGGGTTTGAGATGAGAGGGGTGCTACGTATGTAATAATTAGCAGACTACTTCTTTGCCAAAGGGGACAATGGGGCATTGTTAGCTTTTAGGTTCAGTCTGTGAGATTGGCACCAATCATTTGTCTGTGTCAGCCCCTTCTATAATATGTTACTATCACTGAGGGAATCTATATGAGTGCATCCAATTAACAGTCATCTGCAAAAGTGGTAAACCACAGGCCATCTACCATAGCCTGTGCTTCAGGAAAGTAGTTTCCACACAGTTGAGGGCCCAGCACAGATCCTGGGAGTATTCCACTGGTAATTGGCAAGTGTGGGGGGGGGAAGGTGCAGTCAATGACTTTGAAAGTGTGTGTTCTGTTGGTGAGCCAGTTGGATATCCAGCTAGTACTGTACTGCTTAATTCCCAGATGGGCCATTTTCACTATGAAACATTAATGGGGGATATTGTCAAAGGCCTTGGATAAATGAACATAGGTGGTATATCCTGTTATCTGTCATCTAGGTCTTTGGGGTCAGTATCAAAGAAGTCCATGAGGTTCAATAGGCAAAATCTATCCTTGACAGATACAAAATGGGTCGACTCAAGTGTGATGAAGGTTGCATATGTCCCTGCAGATAAGGTCCATGCTAATCTCTATTCTAGACATGCTGATAAGCCTTGTTAGACTTATCCATCCATAGTTGTAGCTCTGCATGTTACCAGATTGATATGCATTGGATATAACACAACATTTGATATTACCTTCTGTAGAACAGGTGATATATATATATATATATATATATATATATATATATATATATGTGTGTGTGTGTGTGTGTGTGTGTGTAAAAGTACTGAGACACGATGGTTGCAGTGCTTGGGGGGAGGCAACACATGGCTGTATTGAAAATATGTGACATACTGTGAGATAGGGCCTTCATGTTTATTATTTTCATATGTATTGTCATGTTATACACAAGAAATGGACAATAAACAGCAGTAATACTTAATAATATGTACTTTTCCATAGCACGGCAAACAGCGGGTTTGTGCAACAGTTAACAAAGTGTATACGCATGGGAGATACACATGTTTCTGCATAGCTAAGCAGTGCTCATAAGAGAGCCGCATTGCTAAAGTCTGACATTTAGTACTGCACCTATGAAAAACACCTCTTACTTAACTGACTCTGTGGCAGCATGTGTTAATGCATTGATACATTCCTTTTTGGGGCCAGATAGTTCTGGGTTCAAATCTTTTCTCTCTATCTCTCTCTCTCTCTCTCTTTGCCAATGTTTGTGGGAAACTGAGAAAACTGAATGACAAGCTTGGCTGTGGTTATTTGGCTTGCGCACAATGAAGCAGTATGCAAACTGGACAAATGGACTCCACAGGATGCAGACAGGACCCTGAGAGCAGTGAACTGCAACATAGGCAAGTGTTTTCTCATCTCTGTTGGGGCAACAGGTGTAAGTCTAGGACTACCATAAATATGGTCCTGGGTTTGAACAAAGTATATTCAATACAATTTTATGTATTATCACATTAATACTCATTATGTATTATCACATTATTATCAAATGTATGACTGTGGGTATTCTGTGTACTATATTCTTGTAAGTATATTTCTGCTAGCTGAACTGGCATGACCTTCATATTTTCCTAACACACATACACAACTACCTGTGTAATTTCTCACTGCTTGCCTCACTGCTTGCCACTTTTGTGCACTGCTTACGATTATGCAAGTGCAGGGCTTGGTGGTGCACACTGCCGAGCAGTCTGTTTGCACGATGGTAAGTGGTGTGCAGCATTTTCAAACAGCGTGCATACTTTCAGTAAACACAATAACTGGAACTTGTGAGAAACCATCAGTCTCCTTTGCTGTTGATCCATGGCAGACAAAGCAAGTGTTTGTGGAGAGGGTGTGAGATTTAGGGCTAAGGGTTGGGGTGTCCAAGAATCCAAGAATTTTATTGGACTCCTAGTGAAACACTTAAGTGCCAGGCTGCTGCAGGGGGATTATTCTGGCTGCCAGTATAAGTCAGAAACTTGGGATATTTTAGCCCAGGCTGTAACCAGTGCCACCATTATCTCCCACACTGGGGAACAATGTAGGCATCACTAGAATGACTTCCAGAAGAGGAAGAAGGATACTGCCAACCACTGGATCAGGGAATTTAGGACTGTGGACATCCCGCAAGTATCAACTACAGAGGGTACTTATAACACTTAGAGCCAAGATTGGTATTCATAATGGTATTCTGTTCTGTTCTGTTTTTTTCCACAGCTGCTATGGAAAGGGAGGTGAATGTTAGGACCCATGGTGCTAGATTGGCGAGGATGAGGGAAGCATGTGGTATGTATGCAGCAGAAGAGTAGTGTTACTGTAGCATTAAAAGTTAAACATAGCTTTTTTTGGTATTTTATAGAGTTTTATCAAATTGAGCATGCATATCTGAATGGTAAATGCATGTATGCAGCCATGACGGTGTGGTCATGATATTGTGGTCTTAAAAATAAACTATTTGGAGTGTAAGCGACTGACTTTGCATCCTGTATCTTAGAGGCTTCATTGTTGGCTGTGTATATTTTTATCTTGAAGTTTGTAGTACACTTCCCAAATATACAATACTGTTCATTCTTCAATTATGTGTAACTTAAAGGTTTAAAGTAAACGCTCTACACCAGTGGCACTCATGCCATGCTGTAAACTGTAATCTGTATAATTGGAACACGCATATGTGAAATATATGCACGTGTAAAGGAGTACTTGTAGCAATCTGTAGTATAGTGTGCATCTGTTAGGAACTGGTAGTCTATCTGTTAGGGGATGGTAGTCTTAAGAGTAAAGGTTAGGATAATAGAGTCAAATAATTGCATTAATGCATTGTATGTCACATGCGGAGATACTAATTTTATCTCTATTTTTTTCCTCTTACCCCAAACCTTATCTCTCTTTTTTATTTTACTTATTTATTATTTTATTTTTCTAATTTTTTTGTTTAATGTTATTATGTATCATCAAAATATGTCTATTTCATCTATGTGTACCTCGTCATGAAATGTTTCACAGCACAGAAGGGTAGGCCTGCCCCACAAGATCAGCCTGCCCCCAATCCACCAGCTACAGCACCATTGCCCAGCACATCTGGGAGCCAACCTGACAGCACCACCTCTGCTGCCCCTGCACTACCTGTCCCCTCAGGTATTATTGCTCCAGAGCATATTCCAGTGGTTCCCTTCAAGAGTGGTGGCAGAGATGGTGAGTTTATCACCCACTCCGAGTTGCCAGAGATGGTGCATGGGGTGGTGCACTCCACTAATGGTGCACGCCTATGTCTGCTGGAGAAGCTGCTATCCCTCATTTTACATAGTACCTAGAGAAGGAGATGTCAAGAGCTCCAGCCAGTCGGGGAGTGAGATTACAGTAATGGCAGTCCTGTGGTTGAGGACTTGATTCTCACTGTCACCCAGTTTGATGACCATGGGACCTGGATGTCTCCACCCTCACTCCACCCATCATGTCCACTGCACTCTTGTGTCCATCACCACCCCCATCTCTTGTCTTGTTTGTCTTGTCTGTGTGCAATTGCTTCCTCACCTACCCAACTTACCAGACCCAGACATACCTACATCACTTCCCCAACATTCCTCTCTCCCTCAAAAAAAAAAAAAAATGTCCCATACACAGTTCTCCATTTCACACACATGGCTTCATGATGCACTTACTTCAGTCCAGTTGGCTATACAACATGATTGTGTTGTGGTCAAACCTCTCTCTGGAGGTGGTAGTCCAAATTCAGCTAATATTCTGCATATATTATCAGTTGTTACTGTTAAAGAAATGGATAGCTATGGTTCCTACATCCCTCCTGCACATTTCTGTATTGCTTTCCATTTGTTCTTCTCCCTGCTTCCCCCCCCCCCATTTTACCACTGTTCTATCCTCCCCATTTCTTTTCTTTAATGCAGTATTGCTCAGTGGTGTGCATTACACACCAACCCATAGCAACAGTACTATGAATATAGTTAAAAGTATTAGATACAGCTGTATTCAAACCCAGTACCATCTGCACCAAAAAGGAATGTATCACCATATTAACAAGTACTGCTACCGAGTCAGTTAAGTAGCAGGTATATTCCAGAGACTGAATACTGTCAGACTTTAGCAATGCAGTGATCATGGGGTTATAAAGGTTAATTTGTTGCTAGATAATTCTATCAAACTGAAATCTAAGCCAATGCACAGAAGGTTAATTACAGATTATATGGAAGCAAAACAGTCACTGTGTAAAACTAACTGGAGTGAGGTGTTCAATGGAAAAAACTGCAAATGGAATGTGGAAAGTTTTGAAAGAGAAATGGTTTGAGTGCAAAAAATAAAAAGAAATGTTTAACATCAGGATCTAGGCATACAACATCAGGTGGATATATTTCCATAAGAACAAGATATCTGATCAAGGTGAGAGACAAAAAATATAAGAAATGGAAGAGAGGTCGAGCTACAGCTTTGAAAACTAAAATAAACAAGCTGGACAAACAGATTAAGCATAGTGTGAGACAAGATCAGGAAAAAAACTGAAGAAAATTTGTATAAAGATATTGAGCATAATAGGAAACCTTTTTATAGTTACAAAAGATGTGGAAGGAGTTAAGACACAAATTGATAAACTGTGCACAGATTCTAAAATTTATTTTCAGACACAACAGATTATAAATGTATTTACAAAATCTTATGCAAAACAGTTTGGCTCCACAAAAGGGATGGTAAGTTGTCCTAGTGACATCCAGGTGACCCCAGATACTAGAATCAAATTAGATTATATTGAAAAAGAACTGCGAAAACTGGATCCAAACTAAGCACAGGGAGGAGACAGAATTAGAAAAAATTACCTGAGACTACTTTAGCAAGAACTTACAGTACCATTATATTTATTATTCACTAGGTCATATAAATATGGGAAGATTCCTCAAGATTGGAGACATGCACTTATTAAACCTGTTTTTAAGAGAAAGGGGAGTAGGACAAATTCAGATTCATATAGACCCTTAAGTCTACTTTCATGTTGTGGAAAAATAATGGAGAATGTTCTATTGTATAAGTTATTGCCAGAACTGGATAGGTTGGGAATTGAGACCATATATCACCATGCATATGCTGAAAGCAGATCTATTACCACCTGTAACATGATGTTACAATATAATAACAGCTATCAATGAAAAATGGTGGTGTGATGTAATTTATATAGATTTAACTTCAGCATTTGACAGGGTCATATACATAACACTGATCAAAAAGTTAGTACAACTAGGTGTTAATGTACTCTTGAGAAGATGGATAGTTGCATGGCTTACAAATAGGACATGGCAAGTATCATACAGGAACTGGACAGGTGAAAGCCTTGGTTACAGTCAAGGTGTCCCACAGGGCTCTGTCCTAGGCTCTTACTTGTTTAGATTGTATGTTTCAGACCTTACGTTTTCATCTGAGGTGTTCTACAGTCTATATGCAGACAACCTGCAATTGGATAAACTGAATGTATGTGTTACAGAGAAGGCATGTCTACAAAATAATTTGACTAAATTGACCATTTTGGCACAAGAGAATAATATGCTGATAAATGTATAAAAAATTAAGCATATGATATTTGGTAGGCATAAATTGAAAGGTGAATATTTAATACAGCACACAATGATTGAAACTGTAGATTAATTTAAGGTCCTGGGTATATGGGTAGATTCAGCTATGAGTTTTTCTAATCATATTAACCAATTAGTTAATGATAGTTATATAATTATAGATTTTATAAAAAGACTTATAATGTCTAGGAAATCAAAAATAATGAAGTCATTGTTTGTTAGTTACATTAGACCCAAACCTGAGTATGGAATAACAATATGGAAACCCTATAAGAAAACAAGCATGAGTAAACTGGAAAGAGTACAATGGAAATATACCAAGGGTATCCATGGATGTGAAAATTCAATTTATTATGAAAGACTAAAATATCTGAACTAGTACAGTGTCTCTTACAGATATCTTAGAGGAGATCTTATTCAGGTATATAGGGCTTTTAGTAACAACTACCTCTGGGAATATTTGGGGTTAGCAAAAAGTCCTAGAGAATCATCAGATAACCAATGTAGAAGATTCTATAGGAATGAGAAGTGTACTAATTGGTTCTCTGACAGAGTAGCTGATGCTTGGAACAGACTACCAAATTACATTAAAGCAAGCACGAGTTTAGATATTTTTAATAACAGCCTGGATACTTATTATGGGAAAAAATGTTTTGGTATATTGGAAAGCTAGAAGGGCATTAATGCCCGAGCTTAAAATATTTGTATGTATGTATGTATGTATGCAGCTCACATGCACACATGTATCTCTCGTGTATGCGCTTTACTAACCATTGCACAAATCCACTGCTCGCCATGAAATGGAAATCTATATATTATGTTGTATTACTGTCATTTACTGTCCATTTCCTTTGTATGATATTAAATTACATGTAGAAACATTACAAAAATGAAGGCCCTATCTAACTATATGTCACATATTTAAAATATATCCCTGTGTTGGTACCCCCCCCCCCCCTGCAAGCACTACAACCCTGGAGTCTCAGTACTTTTTCCACACATATATCAACCACACTACAAAATGTAATATAAAATGTTGTATACTTTGCAATGCACATCAATCTGGTAACATGCAGAACTACAATTATTGACCCATACACCTAAAAGGCCTTATCTGCGAGGCTAGTGCAGGAATCAGCATTTACCATATCCACATGGACACAGGTGACCTTCAACACACTTGACCTTACCCATTTTGGTTTTGTCAAGGGTAGATCTTACTTATTGACCCTTGTGGACTTCTTAGATATGGACCCCGAAGACCTGGATGAGGGATTACAGGACATACTGCCTAAGTTGAGTTATTTAAGGCCTTTGACTCTATTCCCCATTCATGTCTCATAGTGAAGATCTCCCATCTGGGAATTAGGCCATACAGTACTAGATGGTTAGCCAACTGGCTTAATGACAGAACACACACTCTCAAAGTTGGGGACTGCACCTCCACCATTAGCCCACTCACCAGTGGAATACCACAAGGATCTATGCTGGGTCAGCAACTGTTTGGGAAATACTTCCCTGAAACACAGGCAGCAGCAGATGGCCTGTGGTTTACCAAGTTTACAGATGACTATTAACTAGATAAACTCATATAGAGCCCCCAGTGATGGCAGCATATCATAGCAGGGGCTAACACAGACTGATGATTGATGATAAACTCATGGACTGAAATGTAAGCATACAATGACTCTTTGTCAACTTGTCAGTGAAGTACCCCTGCTAATTATGATATACATAGCAACCCCCCCGAGCTCAAACACAGTATTGTCCGACGTGAGAACAGATGTTGATAACAGTCTACACTTTTATCAGTATGTGCCCATAGTGGTGACAGAGACAATCGTACAAATCACATATATGGACATCACATCCAAGACCAGGGTACTCACATCTCTGTCTGTACCTCACCAGACACCTGCAGCAATTGGAAAGAATATAGTGTTGTGCCTGGGAGACTCCTAAGCCTCCAAACATGACATACATGGAAAGACTGACAAACCTGTCAATGTACTCAGTATCATGCAAGCTTCTGAGAGGTGACCTATGGCTGCCTTGCAGAGCTGTCTGACCAACTATGCTCAATAAAGGTACTTGTGTTTTTACACAACTAAGCTTCTAAACACCCCAGACTAGTAGCCGAATATGAACCTATGAAGCTATGTGCCTATGCAGGCTTCCCAACCTGTTGTCCCCCACATGGTCTAATGATGTCATCTACTAGAAGATCACCTGCCCTCCTGTAGAAATCAGACTTGTGCCGTGGCATTTTTGTTAAGTAGTGTGTTCTGTAGTCTATATACTTAGGTAGGGGTTCTGTTCTCACTGCAGTCAACTTGGTGTGTGTGTGTGCGTGTGTGTGTGCGTGTGTGTGTGTGTGTGTGTGTGTGTGTGTGTGTGTGTGTGTGTGTGTGTGTGTGTGTGTGTGCGTGTGTCTAGACAGCAGAGCAGAAGTGTGTATCCCACAGTTACTGCTCCAATGCCATGCAATGAAAGTATTTTGATACTTGCTCATTCCTACACATCCATTTCATATAGGCCCTGCCAACCTCTTGTGTCCCACATGGCCTGTTGATATCATCTACTATAAGTACACCTGTACCCCTATATAAATCAGACTTGTGATGTGACTCTTGCATTAAGTACTGTGGTTTATAGTCTGTGTACTTAGATAGGTAGGAGCTCTGTTCTCACTGCAGGCAATTGTGTGTGAGTGTGACCTGTTGCTTGACATTACAGAGAGCATTTTACACCAGCATGTGGGACACTGTTATCTTCTCCTCAACAGACACTGCTGGTGTCATCAGCTGTAAAGTGTTGTCTGACACACTCTGAGTCAGACTTCAGCTGTGGCACTTGTGTAACGTACTGTGTTTGGTAGTCTGTGTACTCAGGTAGGTGTTCTATTATAGTTTGTATGTGTAGGAAATGAGTTATATGAAGCCATATATGTTTATGGTGTATATGGTAGGGTCAGAGGTTAAAGAAAATCAGTTGTTATGAAGGTTACCTAGTATTACTGTTTCTTGAGTGATGTTCATAGATACCCAACAAAAGCGTTCTTTATCAGTATTGACATTGTTACATAGAGAGATGTAGCCTGCAGTAACACTATTCATGATTGCTGCATTTAAAGAAGGAAACTAGAAGTTCTGCATTGTTAATTTAATGGAGAACTATGATATTAATAGATTATGTTTGTACAATATTGCTACACCTCCTGCTTTTTTCTCATCCTATCTGATTTGAGGATGTTGCACAATAGATGTATGATTTCCTCAATATTTATGTTTTGCTTTAGCCATGTCTCAATATCAGTTGTTTATCATGTGATCAGAAGGCTACGGAATTATAATATTTTATTGCATATGCTTCTGAGGTTTATGTTAAGGAACCATTAGGTTTTGTAGGGTGTGATGTGGTTGGAGAGGAAAAAGGTTTGGGGGAGATGAAGCAGTTGTCTAGGAGACGTATTGGACATGGATTGGGTTGGATGTCTCCACCTCATTTTAGGGTTGGTATAACTGGACTGAACTGTATGACAGTCTACACCCTTTGCCTCAGTATTTATTTTGAGCACCTCATTAGTGCAGTAGGAATATGCATGATTCTTTGATGGTAACATGCATTATAATTAAAGCTACTAATGCAACCATTTCTTATAGTTAAACTTATCATATAGCCCTATAATATTAAATTGTGCTGCTGCAGAAATGTAAGTTTATTAGTACCATTACAGAGGTTTAGTTCTATAATATCAGTACTTCATTAGTTGTGCCTGCATTAAGTTTTATGATATGTGGCAAGGGTAACTAATTACAAAGTATAGCCATACAAGATAAAAAACAAGCACAGAGTTGAAACTGCTATGTACCATCTCTTTCCAGCAGTTTAAGTATGCAGTTTGGTCCTTGTACTTTATCCTCTCTTATAACAGTTAGCCTCCTCTCAACCTCTTCCTGTACAATTCTGGTGCACATATACTGCCCTTTCGACTTTCTGTATCTCGCACTGAGTATGGAACCTGCCCCTTTATTTCTTTTTTGAAGACTAAACCACAGTATTCACTGAGCATTATTTCTTTTTCTGAGGCTTCTGTAATCTCTCTCCATCTTTGTTCAACCTGGTCATGTCTGTTCCTGCCTATTTCTTTTTTGCTATATACTTAAAAAGTCTCTGCCTGCTTCTTGCGTTCTTCTTCTCAGTCCTTTGCAACTTGTTTCTTAGTTACCTTCATCCATGATTTGACAAGTTAGTTTCATTGCACTGCTCTTCCTTCACATTCTCTGACTTTCCATTCTACGTCTTACGATTCCTGTATTATACCCAAATTGGGAGTGTTAGCGGATAAGTTCCATGGTGGTACAGTGGTAGCATTGTTACCTCACAGCAAGAGATTCTCCCATTCGATTCTCGGCTTGGCTTGGGACTGCCTTCTGTGTGGAGTCTGCATGTCCTCCCCGCGGTTGGGTAGCATTCGAAAGACATGCATGTGTAAATGGGCATGCCTTTGTTGAAGGTTAGGCATCGAGCTGGCACCTCGGCATATCATAAAAAATCTACTGCCAATCATTAGTGGACCGGAGTTCCGCTGTGGCAACCCCTTACTGGGAGAAAGCTGAAAGACAACCACAGTCATACAGTGGATAGCATTGCCTCACAGCAAGAGGTTCCCCATTTCAATTCTTGGTTGGGGTGCCTTCTGTTTGGAGTCTGGATGTCTTCCCTGTATTCATGTGGGTTTGCTCCAGTTTCAACCCACAAAGACATGCAGTAGGTGGATTGGACTCTTTAAACTGGTCATAGGTGTGAGGGTGCATGTGAATGTGTGATGTAGATGAGCTACTGCATCAGGACTAGCCACCCAGTGGTGTAAACTATGGTTCTACATGATTGTCACTATTGAAGTGACACCCCGACCCTATGTGCAAAACATGGGAAGAAGGAGTTGCGGATGGATGCTGTCTTCACATTCCTATGGGGCAACATTGGGTTTCTCCATGGTTTTTCCTTTTGGTGCTTCATTAAACCCTTGTCCAGATTCCTGAATAATCCATCCCTGACCTATTACAATAGCTTGTTTAGTTGCTGAAACTTGCCTCAGTCTCTTAACTTATGTTTGTCCTTCTCAACAAACCTGCATAATCCAGTCTCCATCACCATTATCTTTGTTTGTTTTCGCCTAATCCTTCATCTTTAGTTGTCACTGTTACCTAATGGCTTCTTTACCTGGACACCCCTGACCTATCCTTGGTTAGGGCAAAGTCAAGAATCCTATTTCACAGTCACTGGATGAAAGTCTCATTATCCACAACCACAATCATTTTTGCTCACTCACTGCTCTGCACTTGGTATCCATCAATCTGCTCTTAACTGAATAAGATCCTAGATTCAGAGCCACCCTTGTCTAATCCCTAAATTTCAAGACTCATGCAGACTTAATCACCAACAAAGTAAAGTTCCAGTTTAAACTTTACTATACAATCTCACAAGTTTGTCATTCCTCTGCTAGGACTGTCTTCTCTAGAAATGTACTTATTGCTAAATTTGTATATGCTTACCAGTTATATGCCTCCACTCTTCCTCTAATACAGAAAATCTACAAATTATGGAAAATAAATTTTCCAGGTTTGCAGTTCTGCAAGATTTGCCTACGCATCATTGCTATGTCTTGCAAAAATTCAACAGGCTACCCATTCACAACCAGGCAACTCCTTGGCTCACTCCTATGCAAATTCTTAAACTAAGGTTGCTGCCCTCCTTTGAGGTACAAATTACCCAAAAGGGAAATTACACATGAGGAATACCCCAAAATGGAATGTCATCTTAATGAGATCTCCTCTCAAAACTGTAATATATGAAATAACAATCTCAAAAAAGCCTCCAGTCATTATTGAAATTCTAAATATCTTTAAAGGTTTACTTTCAAATGATATTATAGTGTTCTTGCTTTCATGACAATGGTTAAATTAACATAGATGCTCTCTGTTTTCAACTTGCAAAAGGAGACCCTTCCTACTCTTTTACTACACTGAAAATTCCAGAGTTGTCATTTCTAAACTGGATATACTTGTACCAAAACGTGCTACTCATATAGGTTCATAAGTAAGTACTTTGAAAGCTACCCTTGCAGGCAATTGTAAGCCTAGCCAATTTACAATTGTAAACTTAGCCAGTTTCTCTTTTTGTGCTCAAAATAACTTATCCCGTTTAGTTATAGACTAGCCTTACCTATCACATGGTCAATAATTATATGTTACCCCTAATGAGAATAAATGGGATCATACCATAGATAATTTGCATAGATCTACGCATGGGTTGAAGTATTTAGGAGCTGTCTTTGTCCATTAGCAGTACAGGGTGCAGTACTGGGGTAAATTTTCTGTTTTCCATCCATAGAGCTAAGCTGTGCTTGAAAATGGATAGGGATGATCTTTGTTTTAGGTAGATTAGGAGTATGTTCCACATCAGCAGTATCACCTGAATGGTATATCTGTCCCTCAAAACCATTCTGCTTGTGCTACAGAAGAGATTTAGGTCCATTGACTGAGTATTTCTGATGCCATTTGACTTGCTGATGTGCAGTAAATCCACCAGTAAAAGGCCAGAGAACACCTTGCATGCCAGATACTGGTTGCTTCTTATCAATGTGTAGGATACCGAGTATAGTGATAGGGCTTTGAGTCAGTCCATTTAGCAGGCCTTTCTATCCTTTAGTACGATATCTTCATAGGTTTTTCAGCTGTTGCAAGTGGCTGGACAGATACATGCCAAAGGGGGCATTATTTTCAATAAGTGGCCTAATGAGGTCTGAGTAAAGGGGGACATTGACATCCCTAGATCTAGAGCCCTAGATCTAGACACAATCTCTTTGTTTATAAGATGTGCAATATAGAAGGACTTTCTTACAATAGACACATGGCAATATTTTGGTCTGTACACATAAATTCCCAAACCCAAACAAATGGGTCAACACTTAGGTCAACTAATACATTATTAGCACATATCAGTTACATTTATTCAACAATTACTATGTTACTCTTATACATGTTTTATTTTTTTTCTCCCAGGTTGTGACTGAAAAGGTCTTATGACCAGCTCAACCACCCGGCTATCAAAATAATAGACAGATAAATAAAACAAGCAAACAAATAAGTTTAGCTTTCCTTACTACTCTATTATTGCCTGCACTAGGCTCATTCTTCTTTTGTGTGCCTCAGGACTGATAACCACTTTCAGTTCATTAGCATCATCTTCTCTTTATTAACCTCCAGGCACTTAATCTGCCTGCTTCCTTACTCCGTCTTTGAGGTATTGTTCCACCTACTTTCTGATTCAACGTTAACTCCATTATTTATGCAGATTTCCACTCTATTTCCATCCCTTCCATCTTCATCTTTCCTGAACAAACTAAGCCAAAATGCCTCCATGTCCCCCTTTCTTGTCCCTAACCTACCTTTGTATGATGTTGGTAATGACCTCACCCTGCTTCATAATGGTAGGCATCTCCTGTATCCAGCTACCCATACTCCTCTCACTCCATAGCAAAACTGCTTAGTCATAATATTTAACTATGGAATACATTTTCGTAATAATTTCAGATATAAAGACATGTACAGACCCTTATCTTCAAGTAATGTGTCCCAGTACATATCAGTCTGTTTTCTGTGTGCAGCAAGCATTAGCCCAGTGATTTTATAACTAAATACAGACATACGTTCACTATATACAATATTATCAGTCTTGAAGAGAAGTTATTAATCCATCCCTTATGAAAGCAGAATATAATCCAATATGCCAGATTGACACAATCAAATGCCTATAAAACCCTACATTTTCCTATGTAGAAAATAAAATGTCATGCTCCCTTTTATGCTTCAACACTCTAGTATAACTTGTATAGTATAACACATTGGATTTTTATTTTGCCTTATGCTTTGAGTGAAATGTATTGCTTAATTTTAACACCCATCAAAGTATCTTCAGTACAAGGGATTTTGTTCATGGCATGTTTCCAGTGAAAATGATTTTTAATACACCGTTTTTACTTATGATGTAATGGTAACTAAATAAAGACATAACTTGAGATTCATGAAGGCATAACATACTGCATTAACTAGTACTCTGCAAGAGTTTCCAGTATGTTATATTTCAGTAAGTTATAGAATACTGTACCACCACAGTGGTAAAAAAAGAAATGGCCTGTAGTGTGGACAGCAGTCTCACTGACAAAGCTACATGAAAATGCAGCAGTCTAGGGATGCAACTAATTAGCCATGTGCTGTCCCCAGAAATAAAATCAGCATCTAAATAGAGTGGTAGAGAATCACTCTACTGTTCTATTTGAGACACAAAGTAGAATAAATGTACACCATCTTGCGATTCTGTGCACCCAATCAAAAGAAGGATTGTTGCTGTTAGTTCCACACATTATATACTATAAAGCTTTGTGTGTGTGTGTGTGTGTGTGTGTGTGTGTGTGTGTGTGTGTGTGTGTGTGTGTGTGTGTGTGTGTGTGTGTGTGTATGCTGGAAGGTGATTGTGCAACTTCTTTGCATGGGCTAGTCGAAGATCACTAGCATCTTTATGACTATCAGTACATTGTTTACACGAGAGAAACGATCATGAGCCTCTAACGAGCTGCTAGTTAGTGCAAGTTTATCATGTCTTTGATTCACAGATTATCACCATCATACTACTGGGAAGTATGTTTCCCGTTAGCATTGCTGACAATAATATTTCTGAATCCTGGGGATATTCTAGATATGTACTGTATTTCGTACTCAATTATCAGTTGTCAGGGACCCACTGTTAATGCTAACTCAGTATAATGAATATTAACAAGATCGTATTTTCAGATGCCTATAAACAATACGTTCAGGATCTAAGTATAAAATCCCATACTTCACATCTGCTTGGAACATAAAACTGTGAAGGAGTTACATTAAAGTATTCAAGTGCAAAATAAACTTAGTGCTAAATTTAATGCCAGTACTACCCCCCCCCGTACAGTTAAGTTTTAGTCTTATGTTTTAAATGCAAAATAAAGCATCTTTTTTCATGCATGAATGAATATAATTAATATAGATGGAGTGTCAAGTTAATACAGATATATTATGGACAAGTTATGAATTCTTCTTTCTGAGCAGACATCTAAAAGCCACCCCAAAGTTAACCTAATATAATTCATCATGCATTTATTGATAAAGCAAATACCAATTCATCATGGATATAATCTCACAGAAGCACACATCAGATGCGTAGTAGAAAATACCTCGCCTGCACTGCCAATCTCTTGTATACATAGTTGATTGACAATAGTGTGTATCCCTGACTACTGATAATGTCATTGATAAAATAAAAAAACAATACTGGTGAGCACACTTTTTACCAGTACCTCATTATAATGATCATTTAACGTTTTACATTCTTAAAATTTCTATCTCCCGTGCTGTTCTATGCTGTATGGGTTTGACGCACAACATTCATTTTGGGAATTTTTTTAAACTAATTTCCATGGTAAATATAGTGAATAATTAATTTGTTAATATAACTCAGTTTGATAACTCAGTTTGAGCATAAAGGAGCAATTAATAAGCATATTGTGAGTTTCATAGTTGAAGTTGTTAGCAAGCATTCTACATTTTGGACATGGAGGGTTGAAATCTGTAATCTAAGACTGAAGTACAGTAGCTTAGATATCATTCCTGCAATACTTCATTGATTCAACTCAAACTTGATAACACCAGGTCTATATGAAGTAAACATAGACATGACTGACTTTTAGTCATTTTTTCAAGTGTAACAACAGATGATTGTTTATGTAAATAACTAATATTTATCATCGCTCCTACAGCCAATAACATGGGAGGGGATGCTAATCACCTGAACCTCCTGTTTTCTTTAACCATGAAGCTTCTGATCTATTAAGATCCATTCCATTTTTTTAAATTACATATGCTTATTGACTCTTGCAGTGTTAAAGTACATATGCTGGAGGAATTGTGTAGAGTGCATAGTTGTAGTCTAGGACTGTCAATCAAGCCTGTCAGTCACTGAAGCCATGCTCCAACCTGCACACAAATGATGATATTTGATGTGATAATTCTTTGAGATATAGCTCAAGGCACTCATTCTTAAAAGCCTGTAAACCCTGCACTCGGTTTTACTTTCATATTAGAGCTATTTATGGAATTTCAGAGAATTATCCGAAGGGCAGTCAGGTGCTAAGCACACCTATGAGTGACATTAATAAAACTTTCAGGGAATTATATTATGGTATGTGGGTATATGGCCTTACACAGCTAAACACCACTCCCACAGAATATAATGCAACTTAGGTCCATAGACTAGTACTAGACTAACTGCCCTTCTGGGCCATTTTAAGCCTACTCACTTAATCCCTGTAAGGATCAAACCCTGCACCTTGTGTCTGCAAGATAAACACCTTACCCATTATGCCAACCTCCCACTAAATAATTACCCCTACCAAGTCTCAAACACAGGACCCTCTGAACTACAGCATAGTTTATTAGCCCACTAGGCCACTCAGCTCTGACTTTTGTCATGAGCACCAATATAGACATGATAATGGTCTCTGAACCTCAATAGCACACCAACAAAGGAAATCTTGAAGATTCCTTTAGCTACTGTCTTCCTGCTACACTCATAGATTAATCACCCAGGCAGAGCTAGCCACCCAATAGTGTGAACCTTAGTTCAAGATGATTGTCACCCTGACCCCATATGCAAAAAATATGAAAAGGGTTGTGAGTGGATACCTGGATGGATGTTACACAGCCCAACTCCAACTGGACCCAAAATCGTATGCATTTTAACCCAGAAATCTTCACATCAGCATTACATCACAGTCAGGAGCACTAAAGTCCATCAAATGGTAAACTGTAAAAATTGTCCCCTGGAGGAAGCAGTCCTCACTTTCATTATAGTATAATATTCTTAAATATTCTACATAACTTAGCACTCCCTTAGAATAAAGACACTTAAAACCATCCATGCTCACTAACTATCTCACAATACTAGAAATCTATTCACAATACAGATAAGGCTTGGAAAAGGCTGTGAATAAAAAAAAAAAACAGAACTTCTTTAGGAGTTTACTGAGATTTGAAAGTTTAGAAAAAAAACAGGAAAACAGTGACATAAAACATTACAATAATCTGCAGAGACAAAAAACAAAATCTAAATCCTTCACCTAACCTCTTCCCGCTTGAAAGTACTAGCCATTCTATTATTTACTTAATATGCAACATAACTGCCCTTACCAAAAGCAACCCTAACATCATGAACTATCTTTCAGATTAAAAATTGTCCTTATTTCATATATAAAAACAATTACTTCACAATCTCTGATAACCTCCCACCTGAATTTCTCAATATAGTAGCAAGTGCTATAGCATACCCAGTATCAGTCCGTATAAATAAGTCAATACAAGAATGCTATGTTCCTTCCCTCTGGACCAAGACACATATAACCACAATGCATAAAAGGACAGCCTCAACAGAGCTAACTAAATTTAGACCTATTGCTACCCTATCGCTCTCTCAAAAATAATGAGATAAAAGGCATCCACAAGCAACATCTTTAATACCTCCTTCAACAACTCTTGATACCTACACAACATGGTTTCTACCGAGGGCATGGTGCTACCACTGCCCTCATATCCTTCCTAGGCATCATCAACAAATCTGGGAAGAATGGTTAATGTGTATTCTCTTAATTCCTAGACCTACTTAAAGCCTTTAACACTGTGTCGCACAGCAAACTCCTACATTAAATGTCTTTCCTTGGCCTCTCATACCCTACTCTCACCTAGTTCACAAACAATGTCTGACAGTAGGCAATCTACTAAATGGCTCTGCACCCTATCCCCTTTCCTACCAGTTACCGCATGTGTACTCCAAGGTGTTATCCTCATTCACTTGCCATTTAATATATTTACCAACAATCTCTATACTTTTTATCAACAGACCTGTCTCATACAATACGCAGATGACTCCACTCTCATTTGCTCCTCAGATAACCCAAGTAATCTTCAACAGATAACACAAGTAACCTTTAACTCCATTGAAATCTGACTCCAACATACTCAATTACTGTTCAACCCTAGAAAAATAAACTACTCCTGTTTTTTCTCCAGCTCTCATAGTCTTGACAACAATAAACTCACAATCACCTTAACAAACAACACTGACACTGAAGTAACATCTCATACTAAATTATTTGGATGACCATAGATGGCAACATAAAAGTTGACCTATATATTATAAATGAAATTTATAGAAAACCATTAAAATTTAGAAATTGATACAAAAGCTTCCTCACAAATTAACATTAATACTAAAGTAACCCTAGCAAATACTTACCTAATACCATCACTTCCGTATGGAGCACCTATCCTTACCAATCTTCAAACCTCTTTAAAAACTAAACTTGAGCAATGTTATAAAAAGATTTCATGCTTCACTGAAAACAAACCCAATCAAGCCACCACTGCAGTGCACAAGCTTACATACACCCAATTAAACACAGCACAAAAAATAATAAACAATCCTTCAGCCCGCCCAGTTCTCAGTACAATTCTCCAAAATTACACCCTACAGTGTCTCTTAATATAAAATGATAAGCAACTCCTTATCATACACAAACCTAAAACAAAAAAACTTCAGGTCGCTCCCTGTACTCTAATGTGGTGGCAAAAACCTGGCTCTCACTCCCTATTACAATCAGTTCATTGTCCTACCTCCACATGTTCAAAACATCTTTAAAAACATTCCTGCCTCTGTTCATGCTCCACACTGGGCTAGTCCTAACCTATAGTTATTTTTTCTGTTTCACCTCACCTTCATCTGCTGACAACAGTTTTACCTCTCATTCTACATTCTAGCACATATCTTCTCCCTTCACTTTCTCTAGTTATAATTATTTTCATTTTTCTTGCCTACAGTCCCTCTCCTTTATTTTACTGCTGTCTTCTTTTCCACTATTGAAAATCTTACTAGCTTTGCTACCAAATTACATATCCTCTTCAAATTCTCATTTGTAATCTGCAAATCTCACTCTCTACTAATTTTATACACATGCTTTTTCTTCTCTTGTATACACATATTCATTTGCTTACTAATGTTATACGCATATGTTTTCTTCTTTTGTATACACATTCCTTTCTTTACTTACCAGTCTTTTCCTCATAGTCTCATCTCTGACACACTGCCAACTTATTTATAAGCCTTTTATCAACTCACTGCTGTCTGTCACTTATCTCTTTTGAATTCATGTTTTTTTCCCTCCTTATCTTACCTTTGCTTCCAGTGCTGTCTTAAAGTCTTGTGATTTATACAAATTAAGTTTAGTTATCTCACTAGACAATCTAGACAGTCTTACTAGTTCTAAAGTTATTTTGTAATATATTTTATTATTACTCAAGTGTAACTTGGATGTATAGCTAGGTAATGGAAAATTTACCTCAGTACTATCACCTGTACTACTAGTCCTAAATGATTTATCCCACACGTGTGCCCTCAAATTATGTGACCTATAATCCTTCTCCTCTCTTATTGCCATCTCCTTAGGTAAGTACTAGGCAAGCTGCTCTTTCAGTCCATTTTAAGCCTAGCCAATGTCCCTTTTGATATTTGAATTAACCTATCCTGTTTGGTGTTAGAATGGCCTTCACTCATCCCATGGTCAGTAATTATATATATTGCTTGTTGTGGGAATAGTTGGGATCTTACCACACAATCTGAGGAAAACAAGCTTCAGTTGGGTAGCCACATTCTCCACAAGTTAAAGTCTCACTTTTCCCCTGTACATTTGTTTTAAGACCTAGTCCTTATCTCATCTGAAATGTATGTTGTATAAACAGGTTCCTATTAGATGACTGACGACGCATTCTTTTGAATGCATCTTGGTCAAACTTGAAAAGACGAAAAGGCAAAATGACGAAGCGGCATATAAGCAAATTTTTTCCCTGGGAAAGAAATTGCTTGGTCGCGACTGTTACTTTGCTGTTTTTGAAACTGTAGTGCAATCTCAGAGCTGGTATATTTAAGTAGGGGGTGTGTGTGGGGGGCAAAGTCCCCCACTTTATGTTATGTTTTAAGTGTTTTTTTTTTTTTAGAACAGCAATTTTTTTCCCTTGGAAAAAAAATGCTGTTCTAAGCATTCGAGTTTGTAAGCTTTCACTTACATGGGGTTGATAAATCATCATAGGTTCATATGTTCTTAGGCAGGTACTGGGCTATTGGCCCTAGGGCCTATACAAGCCTAGCCAAAAAGGTACCCTGGCTTTTGCCACCCAAGGAAATTATTTTCCTGTGTCCCTGTTGAGCAGAGCCACAGAGGTGATCCCCGGGGTGAATTTCCTATTTCCTATCCAATCATCAACATTTTTTTTGAAGAGTGCTAATGAGGAGCTTTGTTTGATATAGATAGGTAGTTTGTTCCAGAGTATGGGAAGTCTCTGGGACATGAATCTAGACCTCCAGCATGTTCTGTTTATTGTGGTGACAAGGTTTAGGTCCCTAGAGTGTGTAGCTTGGAGGGATTGGGATTTCTTTAAGTGGAGCATGTCCAACAGCTCTGGGTCTGACATAGCTTTGTATGTTAGGTAGAGATCACCTCTGAGTAGGCGAAATGCGATGGAGTAAAGCTGGAGTTTTTAGAGAAGGTCTGCAGAGGGCATCTATTTGAGGCCAGTAATCCTCTATGTGAGGTATTTCTGCAGCCTTTCCAGTTGTTGTAGATATCTTGTGAGGTACATACCAAAAGGGGCGTTGTACTCTATAATGGGTCTAATGAGTGACGAGTAGAGGGGAACAATGACCTCTTGTTTCCTGAATGAGAAACCTTTTGTGATGAGGTGTGCCACATAGAAGGATTTCCTGACTACTGTGGTGATATGATTATCAAAGGAGAGACTACTGTCCACCTGTGTCCCAAGGTCTCTTATCATACTTTCGGTGTTAAGTAGACTGCCATCTTTGTGGTAGCTCATGGGTACAGAGCTTTTACCAAAGGAATGACAATGCACTTTTTGGCATTGAGCTTGAGGCCATGGCTTTGACACCAGGCATCTGTGTCAGTGAGGCCCTTTTGTAGGGTGTCCACATCGTTATGAGTTTCAATTATGGCTCATAGTTTGCAGTCATCTGCAAACTTCGTTAACCAAAGACCTTCTGTGTAAGCCTGTACTTCAGAAAAGTAGACACCAAATCGTTCGCTTTTCTAAGCGTTCGATGATTTAATATAGACCCATATAAACAGCTCAACTGCTGAATGATTAATTATTCTGAATACATCTTTGTGTTATTACAATTTAATTTAAAAGCAGTCAGTGCTGAACTTAATCCCACCATATTATTTGAATTTCCTTCTGATGCAAAGAAAACATAGTACAGATATATTATGGAAAATATATGCATTTTTACTCCTAAACATAAGGTATATACTCACCCAGAAGGGAGCTGTCTGTCATGCAACATGTTAGGCCATCATTGTCAAATGCCTGTAAAACCATGTACTTGGCATTTGCATATAATATGTCATATATCAGTGTTTGTTTAATTAAGAATTCATAAGAAAGTTTACAGACAATTATACTGCGTTGCTCTCGTACCAAAATGTCAGCTGTTCCACAATTAAAGAGTTTAAATGCAGCTCAGTTCAGAGATTACACATATCAAATTACCCACCTCCCCATGCACACACACACACAGATTTTTTGTTGTTGTATGTTTCTAGGGGGAAAAGGTTCCCATTTTCCTGAAGACATATATGGCTTTACTTTCACTTCATATATCATGGCAGTTCAATACAGATTTATGCTTAACATGTGCATCATTCTACTCCCTGTCAGGCTGTATAACAAACCTTAATAACTACTGAGTATTATGGAGCTTTGCAGCCTGACACATTTCACTGGTGATACAGACCCATTTTTTGAGACACCTATCAATAAATGTTTATATGTCTGAAAAAAAAGTTGGGTATTTACTGGTAAAGCATTTGCCAGAAATATGGAATTTCAGTTATAAACTCTACTTAGGTTATGTTTTAGATGCAGAGTTAATGGAGTGGGTTTGTGTTCATAGGATCATAGGATCATAGAAGATTACTAAGCTACTGAACCAGAAATCATTTTAAGCCTAGCCATTTCAACCCAATGTGATACCATAGAAGTACTACTTAATACCCAAAACTGCATTTAATGATGACACCTTCTCATTACTTCAGGTAATGTATATCTCTATATGATCATTTTTAACACTTAAAAAACATCACTGTCAGCAGCAAATCCATTGTGGTTTTAATTCTTAATTTATAGCACAAAATATTCATCATTTTATGCGTCACGTTTACCCTCATGAGAAAAATAGGAAAATGGTATGTTTGTTATGAACTTAATCTAAAGACACTTTCAGAGATGGATGCTTTGAAATTAATGTAATCACATAAAACAGTAAAAGCCAAAAGAGCGGCTTCCCTTTTAATGTTTTTAAAATGCCACAATGACTAGATTCAGGTCCTTTCATAGCCAGAGATCGTGAAGTCTCCATGTTCCTTGTTAAGTAATACAAATATAAGTCATCTGCAAGAAAAGCTGTGATTATTTTTTCACACATATTAGCATAAGTACACATTCACACTGCCCTGTCAAACCAGACCACTGAATGATTAACTGTGATTAAGTGACAGGAGTGGTTAGTCACACTCACTCAAATACTAATCCCTTCAATATAGTTGTTTTGGATGGGGCACATGCCTGACATTTAACTGTGATAACAGTAAAAGACATGTAGTCAGAGTAATGTATTCAATTAGTTATACTCACACAGGTGTACTATGCTTCCCAAACAAACCTACATGTATGAGTATCAAGTAAACATAATAGCCCTAGTCTTACACATATCTCCTCCCTAAACCCAAAAATAGTCACTTTCTGTCTGTGTACATGCCTGATGTCTCACTGATCAAAGTAAAAGAATCATGTTGAAATAGAGACATGGTAAAACATTCCAACTTGGTGCTTTCATAGAGATAACAAAAGCACTAATTCAGACTTGAAATTCTTTAGCAGTGATCAATCAATGTAATGTTTCATGCCTTTACACACAATATACCTCTTCATATCCCAAGGACAACAATTTTCTGTACATACATCTGATGCCTGACTGTGAGCAAAGTAAAATAAATAATTGGTGCAGTAGTATATTGCAACGTGCTGCTGTTGGGTGCATTCAGTTTTACTTATTGATAATCATTTAACAGTAATCAATTTATATTTGTTTATTTATTGACATTTGGTGACTGGGAAAGTCTGTCTAGGTCATGAACCCATTTTCAGTGGTGGCACAGGAGAAAAGCTCCATCAAAACAATAATAAACAGTAGAGATTATACAATTTTAGAAAACATTACATTTTCATTATAACAGTTACAGACATTTATAGATAGCAAGTTGAGCAAAACTTACTTTTTTGTTATCTAGGCCAATACACTGCTGAGTAAACAAACATTATTTTCTCTCTTTGAATACGGAAGTTAAGTAAAACATATACACCATTGCCAAAATCTGAAAAGAATTAGGATGGCTGGAACTGCAAAACCAACTTCTTCTCCAACAACTAACTATTACCTATAAGATCCTGTATCATCCTACAAATACACCCATACTCTCTACCCTTATTAGCCCTTATAAAATTCTAACAACCCTACGCTCAGCTAATAAGTCACTACTAGCCACCCTTAAATCTAACAACAAATCTGGAGACTTTTTCAGTAATTCCATTGGTAATTCTTGGAACAAGCTTCCTACCAAACTAACATCCCCGGAATCCACACCACTTTTCAAAAAGCAACTAAGAATCTACCTATCTTTACAATGGCTTTGCCCCTGTACTAATCCTGACTATTTTTTTCCTCCTCATTCCACCATCTTCACATGCACAAAATATGCATCCCTTGAAAGAATGGGAAAAAAAAATCACCCTGTCTTGTCTTTTTATATTAAGTTGTGTTTTACTCTCTAATATTGCCTTTTCACATATTAATCCTGTTATAAACAGGTCATTTTTGTATTCTCTTATGTAATGTTATATTCACTTTTATTGGTCTCTATGTAAAATATTTTTTTAAAAAAAATATTTATTCTTACATGCTATTTTTGTTTTCAATTTTACAATAATGCTGTAGTGGAGCTTTTCTCCTCGGGCCTCTACTGAAAATGGACATATATCCAGTTAGACAAGCCCGGTCAACAAATGTAAAATAAATAAATAAATCTATTTGTTGGCCTAGTACAGATTATCATATAGTTGAGAATTATAGTTTAAGGTACAATATAGCTGGTTAGAATTGCAAGATCTGGGGATTCAAAGATGGCTGCCGTTCTGTAAACACTGCTAGCCTACATCTCTTCAAATACTCAGAAGAAAACTTGACCCAGAGATTATATCACAGCTTGTTTGGCAACAATTATTAGAAAAAAACAACTCTATCCTTGATCTAGAATCGGAGAAGAAGTGAATAAAACTGAAAAAATATCAAATATTTCAGGATTACAACTGATTACCTGAAGCTGAAGTGAGTCTCAAACAAAGGAACTGTGTGCTCAGAAATTCCTGCTCAGTTATATTGAAAATAACATAATCTTACACTGCTGTATTATGTCGAAAGAAGACAAAAATATGGATATAACAACTACAAAAACTAAACTTTCTGAATTGTCATCGCCTGAGAAAGACTTAACCTCGAAAAGACAAAAGATTGTAAAACAACAAGAGCCTTTAAAGACAGGGAATAAAACTAAACCGGAACAACTGGCAAACATGGAAGACATTAAAACAGCATTATTTCCTATACAAGAAGCTATAAAAGACTTGGCTAACCAAGTTCAAACCTTTGGAGCTTCCTGCAGTCAAATACTGGAAAGAATGGATAAATTCGAAGCAAAAATCTCAGAAAATGAAGACAAAATAGCTTTGCTTGCTAAGAAAACAGATTCACATGAAACAGATATCCAATCTATGCAAGCTAAAATAACTGATTTGGAAGCAAGATCCAGAAGAAATAATATTATCATCAGGGGAATACCAGAAAATATACAATACAATGAGCTAATTCCAGCTATTATACAAATTCTTACAAATCTATTTGGTGACACCGAAGTTGCAAAACAAATAATAATAGAAAGAACCCATAGAGCCCTGAGAGAATCCTTTACTTCTAATGTACCAAGACCTGTTTACGCAAAAATTCTAAATTTCCAAGATGTCAATAAAATAATATTAACTGCAAAGAAAAATGGAAGCTCAATTATCTGGAATAATAACAGAATTTCTCTGGCTCAAGACTTGTCCATACAAATCAGACAAGCCAGACAATCACTATCTCCTTATTGCAAGTTTTTAATTGATAAATAGATAAAATTTCAGAAGAAATACCCTAATGCACTATCATTTTCTGTCGAGGGATCGAAATATGTAGTTACCAACAAAAAAGAAGCTATGTCTACCTTTATGAAAGTGTTTAAAACCTTACCTGCTTCTAAGAGCTTGTCTTAACTTCCGATGCAACTAGCACATCATATGAAGTTGGATTTACATTCTACTGTTATGCGTGGTCTAAATTATCCATTATCTGGTGTCCTGTGCGAGTTAGGCCATTTTTTGGTCAGCTATGATCCAAATTTGGGCTTCGTGGTTTGTTAGAAGCCCTTCCGAAAATTTATAACCCTTGTTTCATCCATCTTGATCTCGAGGATAGTCAAAGTGACTTCTCTTTACTTCCAGGGGCTGAGTTTCACTGTGGCACATCCGGAAGTCCGTTCGTGTGATGAGTCCCCCTTCGCAAAGCCAGCAATCCACAAATTGACTCACAAACCCGATGGAATACCTGCAAAGACAATATAAAGTAAAAACAAATCTATACACTGTCACAAACATTTAATTTATATCTTGTAGGAATGTTAATACATCCAATACTCTCCTGTAAATGTGTTAAGCTTACCAAAGCTGAGTTCTGATGCCATTCTATACTTTGAATGCAACAACTGGATATAAAAAATAAATGATGTCCATAATATTTGCTTGGGAAGTACTCAGTGATAATCTTTTAATTTCTACACAGATAATATATTTATAACAAAATACAATCCTATATAATTATAGTTAATGTTATTTGTCTACAAGTCACTTAGTAAACACCTTAGCAAAATGAAGGTACATATGATTTCACTATATGTTCAAATGATGTGTTGCTTGGAAATCTGTTTGTATACCATAGTTTAGGATAATTCACAAATGATACCTTACAAATATCTGCATTTTTATAGTTAAATGCTATATGATTAATTAATGTAAGTAACAATGACTATAAGGGTTTTTTTTTCCTCAAACATTATTCAATTACGGTAGTATCATTGATATTGATGTGAGATCACATAGGACATCAAATGGATATATTAGATCTAATGCTCTGATTTGAAAACTTTTGTTTCACATTTGAGTTAAATGTGGAATATTTTAAACACCCAATATGTTAAACTTGTTACTATCCCTTCAGTTAAATTATGATTAAGGAAGATAGAGATAATTATCTTATTTGAATCATTGAGAAATTAACTACCTGAATATCTGTTATACTGGTACCGAGGTCCGAAAACCTAAAAATTACACTGCTTTCTTCAGGATTTAATAAGCTATTATGAGTATGAGTATGCGTTAGGTACCAAATATATAAGGAGAACAAAGTTTTACATTGCTTATAATATAATGGGTAGCTATACATACAAAGGAGGACTACGTTAAATAGATATATTTTATAAGATGATAGTTGTTGTATTAGTGTGGGAGTTTGTATTTAGCAATATCTTAAAGTATTACTTTAGCAAACAGTGTGAAAATGTTATTTGTGACTAATGGCAAAGTCCAGATATCTTTTACTTGTGTTTTTTGTCTAACTCATTTTAAGTCGATATAATAATTAGAGATGTAGTTGATAAGTAGTGTTTGTTAGGGAATGAGTAGGTTAGGCTTTGTAGATTTAGTAATAGTTTATCTAGGTCCATTATATTATACATTTCACATATACACTAGCTTTGATGGTATGTACTTGCTTAGGGTATTAATCAAGGAAATGCTGAACTGTGTTAGGGGCCTATTTAATTCCTGGTCCAGAGGTTTAGTGGGTCGGCACTGGAAGGGGACGGAAATTCTAGAATGCTTTCATTTGTATACACTAAAAACTCAACCAAATTGATCATATCTTCCCAGATTTTTAATAGCTTTTCATAAAACTAAACTTTGGGAATGTGGGAAATAGATTCATGGAATATCAAGGGAATTCAAAACTTGAAAAAGAGAAAACTATGTCTTCATATATTTCTACAAGCTAAGGCGTCTTTCATACTACTTCAGGAAACACATATGACCGATGATGAATGGATAGAAATAAAAAGGAAAAAATGGATAAGAGAAGTTATAGCCTCTGAAGGGAAAACCAATAATGCGGGGGTTGCGATAATTATCAAAAAACAATATCTAGATAAAATTTTAGAATTTAAAATGGACAAAGAAGGAAGATGGTGCTATGTGATCCTCTCGACAACACTATATGATAAACCCATTATTCTTCTCAATATATATGCACCCTGTAATAATCAACATGTGTTTTTTGCCACACTCTATCCTATATTAAACCAATATAATAACCATTATATAATCATAGGAGGGGACTGGAATGCGTATCAAAATCTGAATCTGGATAAATCAAGCCAACATAGAACATATAATAGTCAAGTGGTGCTAACATTAACTGAACTTAAGTATGATTTCAACTTATATGATCCCTTCATATATTCTAATAAGGCCCCTAATTCCAGCAATTTTACATTTTATTCAAGCTGTCATAAAATATGGTCCAGAATAGACTTTTTTCTAAACTCTGAAACACTGGTTAATCTTGACCCACAAGTATTTACACATGCTCGGTACTTATCAGACCACTCTAAAATTACATTAAGATTTATTAACAATTCTGGACATATTTTATCACAGAAGGGTTACAATTGGCCTTTAAATCCAAATCTATTAAACAAAAGAAAAATTATTCAGGAAATACAAGACATCCTCAAGTCTGTACTAGTTAAGATAGACGATCACCAACATACACCTGATATTGAATGGGTAACTGCTAAAGCACAGATAAGAGGTATTTTCCTTCAAAAAGCCTCCTATTATAAAAAAATTAAACTAAGGGAAGAACAAACTTTGGAGTCTAAGATTAAAACACTAGACCAAGAACTAATGCAGAATCATAATTTACAAACAGAAACAGGACTTTTAAGATGTCAGAAGGATCTATTTCTGATCCAAAATAATAGATTATCATTTTATGAAACTAAAATATTGGCAAATTATGCTAATCATATACAAACTCCATCTAGGGCTTTATCAAGAATTATTAATCAATCCAAATCACCCTACCTAATTCCGGAATTATATTACGAAAATAATATATATACGAAATCTAAGGATATTATTAGCATTTTTTGAATTGATATATGTCAAAATCTATGGAGATCAAACTGAATTACCTACAAGTGAAAATTATGCTGATTTCCTACAAAAGATTAACTTCCCAAAAATCAATGAAAAGCTTCAGAGAGATTTAGTACAAGCAATTTCTATGGAGGAAATAACATCAACAATCAAAACTTTGAAATCACACAAAGCCCCGGGCCCAGATGGACTTACAGCAGAATTTTATAAAACTTTCAGCAATACGCCTATTAAAATATTATCATATACTTTAAACTATATCATTAACAACAAAATCAATGATTTACATTTTAACGCATCCAAAACAATTCTTATATCTAAAGAAAATTCGGATCTCCAAAACCCAGATAATTATAGACATATATCACTCTTAAACATCGATACAAAAATGTTGACCTCTATTTTAGCTACCAGATTGAAGAAAATAACGAATTTAATTATTTCTAATGAACAAACTGTGTTTTTAACCTCTAGGCAAGCTAGTGACAATACCTTAACACTTCATACTTTAATCTCTTATGCCAATCAAAAGAACTTAAATATATATGCCCTTATTATTGATGCACAAAAGGCCTTTGATAGAGTTAACATACAATTTTTATTTAACATTTTACCCTACGTTAAAATACCTCAAGAATGTATCCTAATATTACAAACATTATATAATAACCCCTATACAACCTTATATATAAATAAAATGTTTTCTAATAGAATTCAAATCAGGAACGGTACCCGTCAAGTTTGTCCTCTATCCCCTATATTATTTAATTTATATTTAGAACCTTTATTTCTGCATATTAAACAAAATGTATATTACAATGCCCCAGTAATTTACGGCACCAAGATCTCGATGTCAGCTTTTGCAGATGATCTAAATATTTACTGTACAACACCTGTCTCCGATACCAAGAGAATACTATCTGCGGTCAAAGAATTTGAATGAATATCAAATTATAAAATAAACCTAAAAACAACCAATATATTTCCTTTGAAAACACCAAAATCCTTTTCACTTCTACCTCTGATTGGGCAAATAAAATCTGAAGGAAAGATTAAATATTTAGGTATCACATTCTCCACAGACAATAAGGACTTCTATCTCAATAATGTTAAACTAAAATGGGATCAAATTTTATTAGACCTAAGGAGATGGAATAACCTGAAATTGCCCACATTAGCAAAGGTTTCAATTATTAAAATGAATGTGTTGCCCAGAATGTTATATATCTTTAGATCCGTGCAAGTGTTAATTACCAATACATTTTTCAAACAAATCCACATCGAACTTGCTAAATTTATATGGGAACCAAAGAAAACTAGGATATCTTATGATAAGTTGGTGACCCCGAAAAATAAAGGTGGATTGGATTTACCTGATTTTGGAACTTACTATTTAATTATAAATGCTAATAGACTTGTAAGAATAGCTAACTATGACATACGAAATACTAATTGATCCCCAAATTGGATAAAACTGGTTATAAACATGTGGAGCAGTTGAACATGAATCCCAAAGCTTTACCCTTCCTAAATAAAGACATCATTAAAACATATGCCTTAATGGACCATATACAAATTTATATATTATCATTACAAAATCTCTTTAGATCATTAAATCTATTTCAATATATGATGTTCCTACAACCCTTTCATAAAAACCTTAACCTAAGAATCAATAATCAACTTATAGACTTAAAAAAACTTCCCACTTATAATAAACTCAACTCTACAAGATATATACCCATATCTGAATTATTCTGCTCATGACCTAAGACAAGAAATGAATCTTCCCAAATCATATTTAGTTATATTAAGGCAGATTAAAGAATTAGCTAGTGGTTACTTTACAGATTTGTCTGTTAATCAAGAGAACTTAACGAAATGTTCCTTACTATGGCAAGCTCTATTACAAACTACCAAATATATAACGTCTATCTATAAACTGATAAAAGACATCAAATTTCATAATCACCTTCTTTTATCAAAATATTGGAAAGAAAAATTATCTTTGGTTGAAGAAAGTAAATTCATAAATGCAATTAAATTAACAGCAAAATCAATTTCCCTTCATAAGTTAACTTTTACCCAACTTATGATATACAATAATGCATACTACACATGCCTTAGCTTGTATAAATTCAACTTCAAGAATTCTCCCAAATGCCCATATTGTAAAGACGAAATTGCGGACCTCCTACATATGTTTTGGAGCTGCAAATGTATATATAAACTTTGGAATTCCCTAACACTATAACTACAAAAGATGGGGTATCAAAATTCAACGTTATCTTGGGAATTTATGATATTACACATTCCTCCAAACAATACACCTAGAACCCAGGTGATTGTACTTATGAATATTTTCCTATTAATGAAGCTCTATATAGCTACAAATTGGTTGAACCCAACTCAAAAATCTTGAGAAAACTTTAAGATCTTAGCGATAAAACATATATTAGCTCACAAATATGTTATCAATAGCCAAAGTAAACATTCAAACAATCTAAAGATTTGGGAACAAATTTTTAACATTATATTAGCTTAATCTATCGAAATCAGGAAATCTCATTATTATTTTATTTTAGACTATAAAGTATAACCTTTGGAAGAACCTTACTACTACAAGGGACTATATTTGTATGGAAACTTTGTAGATATGTTATTCAAATGGTGAAAGCATTCATGTAAATATTGTATATATTTTGTGTTAATGTTGATAGAAATTGTGTAGAAATTATTTTTGTTTTTTCTCTGTTAAAGCGTTTATGAAGAAGTAAAAAATAAATTAAGATTTATTATTGAAAGAATAGCAAGATCTGTGGGAGTTATGGATGCAATGCTAAAGAAGAACAAGGTATCAGTTTCAGTAAGTGGACTTTATGGTTAATGAGGAAATAGAGCTGACAGAGGTGCAGAGAGAGGGAAGACAAAGATTGTGTGGGTTAGTGATAGAAATAAGGAGGATTAGGAGAATATGGAAGAAAAACTGGGAGATAGAAAAGAGAGTATAATTTGTGATGCTAATTAAGGAAGGACTGTGTGAGATAAGGAGGGGAGGTAGTAGTGGTAGATATTTAGCAAACATATGAGAGATGGTTTAGTAGGAGAAGAGATTAGTCCAAAAAGGGTGCAGGTGTTTGTGAGTGAGATAGGATGATGTAAAAGAAAGCAGTTCAGGAAGCAGGAACGGAGGGATAGGAAGCAGAAGATACATTGGTAACCAAGTTAATAAGCTAGAAAGACAGCGATGTAGGGAAAAACAGGGAAATGAGAGTGAAAGTCAAGGAGATAGATTTAAATGGAAGTCATTATTTAAATGCATGGGCAGACATGAATGTTGAGATAGTGATTTTTAATGCAAATTTATAGGTATTAAAAGATTCTATGGCAGTGATGTTACAAGGCAGGGTGTTCCATAACTTTGCAATGGTATACAAGTAGAGGCTGTGCCTGGGTATTTTGTTAGGTTTGTAGAAATTTACTTGCTGTTTGTTTGTGGAATGGAGGTTTCAGGCTGGGGTATAGGGCTGTAAGATAGTTTTTAAGGAAGGTCAGCTGTCAAGTCTGTACAAAATTCTATGGACAAGAGATAGTTGAATATAAGTAAGGTAATGAGGCAATTCAAGCCAGTTTAGTTTTTTAAGACCCTGACAATAGTGAGTGCAGTTAGCTTCTCCAGTTGCAAATTTAGCGATTTTGTGATAACATGATTGGAGCTTGTTCTTTAGAGATGTGTGAAAGTTGGTAAAGATGGGGCCCCATACAAGAGGGAAGGCAGTAGGAAGTAGGAGGCTAGGGGGGGAGGGGTTTGGTGTTGCTATCCATGAAATGTTTATGCCTATAGAGTTTTCCCAGTTTAATGTATGTTTTATGATTGTATTGAATATGTTTTTTGAAGGTAAGTTTGTCAATTATGATTCCTGACAGTTTAGCTTGAGTTACAATTTGTTTTTTTTTTAGTTTTATTTTGAAAATAAATTTTGAAATCCTATGCTAGTGGCTTTTCTGAGAATAGTAGTAGCTTTTATTTTTTGGGTTGAGTAGTAATTGTGCCTCATTTAGCCAGGTTTCAATAGAGGTAAAGGCATCTTGTGTCATTTTTAAGAGATGTTGATGGTTATTAGAGGAAGAGATAATAATGGAATCATCTGCATATTTGAGTGTACTTTGGAGAGAGGCAATATGAAGATTATTAATGAATATATTGAAAAGTAAGCGACTAAGAATACATTCTTGATGGACTCCTATAAAATCAACCTGGTATTCAGATAGACTAGTTTGCCATCTAATTCATTGTCTGTTTGATGGGTAATTGGAGAACCATTTTTGTGTAGATTGTGAACATCCTAGGGTAGAGCGTTATTGTAAAAGTTTGTGATGTGACATGGTGTCAAAGCCTTAGATAATTCTAGTAGGTTTAGCGATGTTAATTGACAAGCATCCTTAGCCTTGTTCACTGTATAGGTCAAGGATAGTAGTGCAGTGGTATTACTATGTGGTGGTCAGAAGCCATGCTGAGTTGGTGCCAGAAGATTGTTGTCAGATAGAAATTTTATAAATTGTGTATGTATACACTTTTCAAGTATTTTAGTTAATGGGGAGAGAATGGAAATGGGGCAGTAATTGGATAGTTATTAGTTTTTCCTTCTTTGTGTAAGGGAATTATGATGGATTTTTTCCACAGTGTGGGGATGTTAGATTCTGAGATGCGTCTATTAATTAATATGCTGAATTGGTAGGCAATTGCCTCAGCAGCGAGTTTTAAGTATTTAGATGGGAGATTGTCAGCTGAGAGGGAGCAGGGTTTCAGTCTAAGAAGTTTATGTATAAGTGAGGTAAGTACAGATTGTAGAGAGAAAGTGGTAGTTGAAGGATTAGTTGTGGAGTTAAGATGAAGAGGTGAGGAATTTACGCTAGTGTTAGTATTAACAGCATTTGACTGATTTAGGTTTTTCATATGGCTAGAGTTTGGGTTAGGTATGTTGTTATTTACAAGTTTTAATATACTATCAATAAAGTGGGTGTTAAACATGTCAGCTATTTGAGATGGTTCTTTATCAGGGGCAGGAGCTAGATTTTGCATTTTTTCTGGGGTCAGTAGTGTAGAGATAGACTTCCAGAATTTTCTATGGTTATTAGTTTGGCAGGATAATTGTTGGGAGAAATATTTTTTTGTCAGCAATTACTAGGTTATTTTTACCTTATTGTGAAGTTGCTTGTATTTCATTTGGTAGGTTTTGTTGTTTTTTATGCCATTCTTTCTGGGCTCTATCTCTGGGTACTAAAACTTATTTTATGGCTTTTGTTAGCCAAGGTGCATTGTTTATTTTTGTCCTTTTTGTTCTGAGGGGAGCTAAGCTATTGAGAGTGTCTAGGAAAACATTGCTGAAGTGAGTTAAAACATCTTCTAGTGGTAATAATTTTAATAGGAACCAATTTATAGCTTTTAAGATACTATTACATATTTGTCAATTGTTTTTGGATACGTTTCTTAATGTTTTATACGTGTGTGTGGTTTATGTTTATTTAGAAGGGTTCTGTAGGTATATACTGGTCACTTAGGGTATTTGGAAGAGTGCTTGAGTTGGAGTATTTATGGGGATAATTTACAAGGATCCAGTCTAAAGCTGCACCTGGTTGATTGTTATTTAGCATTCTTGTAGGGCTGGAGATAAATTGTGTAAAGCTATGGAGGTGTATACTGTTAGTAAGGGAATCAGTAACTAGATTTAGCCAGTTAATATTTGTGGCTCCCATAATAATAGTTTAATTTATAATATTGCCAGTGGTCCAGGCAAGAAAGTCTTCCAGGGTTAGGATGTTATAATCTGGGGATATGTAGATTATTCTAATACAAATTTCTTTAGAGTTATTAATTTGCAAGGAGGCTAGAAGAAATTCTGCATTACTAAAGGATGGCATAGTTTGGAGAGTAAATTTACTACCAAGGTGTTATGATAAATTAGGGTTATACCACCCACTTTTTATGGGGTCTGTCATTCCTTAGGATATTATATCCAGGAGACAGTAATTCAACATCATGAATATGTGGTTTAAGCCAGGTTTTGATAACTGCTACTATATCTGGGAAATAGTGTGCTAGTTATGAGTGAAATTCAGTTGTTATTATATTGCAAATTATGCATATAGTTAATGCTATTAGCTGCAGATTTTTAGAGGAGGAGGATTGGTGGGAGGTAATTGGCTATGTTGGTCCAGGATTTGGATGAATGTCTCCACATTGGGAAAGTTCAGTATGAGGAGGTGGGTTAAGAGGTAATAAAGCTAACTTTAATAGTGTACCTGTAGTCTGTAAGCCATACACATTTTGTTTTTGGTAGTCATAGGAAGCCATTGAACTTTAGTTAGATGAATATTATTAAACTCAAATATGGAAGATGTTATATTGGTGAAGCAATAATTAAGGATATGATGTGGTAGGGACTGGGTAGATGTTTATATAGGTGTAGGTGTTAGGCTGTATATCAAAGAAGTGGTATATAATAGTAAGCTTAATGAAGTGAGTAAAAATATTAAGAAAATAGTATGGTGTGAGAGAGAAGGCAAAGTATAAATAAAAAAATAAAGAATAAGTTATGGAGATGGCGAAGGTGAATGAAAGAGGAAAGAGTTATTGAATGATTAAAATTGTGTCTTTGTATAAGAGAAATAGATTATAGGTTGAATGTTTTGTAGAACTATTTTTGAGAGGATGAGGAAAAAGGCTGTTGGGTAGGTGTTAATGACTTAAGTTAAGTGATGGAAAGTTTATTGGATGGTATCTGCTAGTGGGTGGAGTTAAGGTAACTATAAATGTCATTGTATTTGGGGTGGGTGGGAATGGGGATAGGGTAGGGCAGCTGAGTGAGCCCAAAAAGTTAATAACCTGCACTTTCATACACTGCCTGCCTTCCCACATGCCATGTAAACAAATAGCCAAATTATTACTGTCTGTAGTTTAATTGAAAATATAATTATACTTAAACTCCTGCCATATGCAGCACGTAATTTTTATGTCACACCCCATGTGTCAGACATGAAAACTGATTAAATCATTGCTGTGGGCAGCATATACTGTTAACATTGCTAGTAACCTTATCTGGCTTCCTGTCAGTATTTTTATCATTAAACCTGCAAAACAAACCCATTTCTGAAAACTGCAGCTTATACAAGACCTACTGATTACTAGGTAACCCATGCACTCCTCTAGTTTCATTTTGTTGTTTCTGTTTGTAATCTATATCTTCCCCTTATGCATCAATATCTGGAGCTAAGTTTCATAAGCATTTGACCTGCCAATAAAAAGGCAGGCACTATGTAAAAGGTAGTTTGACAGACATAAAAAACAATAATCATATATATGATATACTGAAAAGGAAATACTGACCACTATTTTTGCTTGTTATGCACATCTTTGTACAAACATTTATATTTTCATAACAAAGTGAACTATGTCATGCGGGGCATGATGTAAAATGTCTTGTTGATATATAGGAAACTACAAAGACACAATCTTTAGTTCAGTTGAAAGTTAAGACTTCATTAGTGTTACTACAACAAATTTGTCTTGAGAAGACAAACATGTTTTTACATATAAAAATTTCCAATGCATATAAATAAGAAACAACTTTTCAGGAAACAAAAATAAAAACCTCTATACATTTTTACATTTGTAAGTGGCTGAATGGGCCAGATTCACGAAGCCTCCGTGTAAGAGTTATAACTCTTACACGGAGGCTGCAGTTAAACTGTGTGATGTCAGCATGTCATGCATATGCATGAGGTGCATGAGGCATGCTGAATCACACTGTAACTCTTACACGGTCCGTGTAAGAGAGTAGGGGGTGTGTCCATAGGCTAAGCCCTGCATGCGGGCACGCCCCCAGAAGTGTAGAATGGCTGAAAGTAAACAGCCACGAAAGAAGCCATGGAAATGTAAATAAACACACTACACAACACATTCCCCCACAGACCATCAGTGTACAAAGTGAACAGATGCTATAAAATGAAAATAAAAACTGTTTTATTTTTTTAAACCCCGTAAATGTGTGCTACTGTGTGCGCTCGTGTGTGCGGATGTGCTACTAGTGCAATTGCAGTTAGCAGGCAGTGGAGAAGGATATGAGAACTAAATATGCAAAGCAAGCCAAGAAAAAATAGCTTAGCGGTAGAGTTGCCGGCTTCAGAGTAGGCAGGCAGGGTTCGAGCCCACACAGCAACCTTTTATTTTTTTGTAAATAAGCAGTAAAAAGGCCCCTGACAGTATTGTACAAATGTAAAAGTATACCCTTTTGTAAAATGGAATGAAATGGAGCATATATTTTGAAGTAACACAATAATAAAAATAATTAGAAATGTACTGATAGCTAAGCTGCTGTGAGACAGAGTGCCCGTAGCTGCGTAGTGTTTAAAAAACTGCAAACTGCATGCCTGTTGCTAAGCACCGGTTTAACAGGCTGAAACTGTTTGCAACTAGCTGTGCTCAGCTTAACATGTGTGTCACTAGCCAATTAAGGTTTATCCCAGCGCACACCGTTTGCGAGCCGCTCCCACAAGCTAACTGCCAGTGCGCATGCATTAGCTCCGGGCAAACGAGCGCAGACCTGCTTTTAAGTGCTTAAAAGTGCTTATGGCATGTTTGATTGACAGGTCCTCAACTCATTTCTGTCAGGAAAATTAAAAATCAGTGGTCAGATTCGAACGCAGGATACCATGCACTAGAGTCAAGGTACTAAACCACTAAGCCATGACAGCAATACCTAGAAATGCAGAAATAGCATATATATGGGATAAAATCCAGAATGGAGCATGATAAAGCATTTTCAGTGAAGTAGATACAATTCCAAAATGGCCAATCACAGAAATGTGCAGGAAAAGCGGTATATATAAGCCCCATAGGCGGAAATACACAGCATAACCGATTGTAGAACAGACCTGCAGTCAGCATGAGTGGAGTAGGTGAGGGACGTTGCTTTTGAGCACAGCGTTGGGGCGTTGAGGAGTCCAGATACATGGTCTGGCTCCTAGTCCACCATCATGAGGCCCAACTCATGCAGGGCCAGGTCTCATGGGGAGCATATAGGGCGGAGGCATGGGACCGGTTGGCTCATGATCTGACCAGTGCTACTGGCATTCCACGCACTGGTGAGCAGGTCCGTCACCACCATGCGGACCTGAAGTGGGGTAAGCAAGACCAGTTGACCCAATGGATCCAGGAGGCCCGGGATATGCCCAACGCCCCACTACTGAGTAAGTTACATTTTACTCATGTATGTAAGATTTCAACTAGCTGATACCATGGAGATGTGTAGTCCAATATTACTTCCTTTGTATTACAGCTGCAGGTGTCCACTCTGTGAACCACGAGACGCATGACCGTAGGCTGGCGCGGCTGCACCACCATGCAGGTTAGTAACTCCACCTAGTACTTGCAAATAAATATTATAGTGTAGCATGTATCAGAACACTGCCGTGTATTGATTAAAAGTAATATAATGTGCAAGCAAGAATTGAAAGTCTGCAGGTATGGCTGCAACAAGTTCATCAGTATGCAAGTGTAACTGGAAATATAATTGATAGAAATAAATAGTGCTGTAATACAGATGTCCCACCATTAATTAAATATAGTATAAACTGCAGTAGTCTCAAGAGTACAGCTTCAGAATCTGAGGTAGTCACATGTGAGATTTATCCCCTGATGAAATGCTGAATCATGACAGCAGTGAGGCTGTTGGAAAGTGTTTGAATCACCACAGGTCTAATATGTGAACAAAGCCTAGAAGTACCAACCTGAACTGTGAAGTTACAGGATGTGTGAGACTGACAGAAAGGGTCATGTATGAATAAATAAAGTAGTAATAACCCCTGAATATATAAGCCTCAGTGTGTTTCTACAGAACTAAATGCATGTGGGAAGTACATATTAACATCCCAAACTGATTTCAGTGTGTCTGAATCTGGAATGTCTAGGCCAAAATCTGTATATGGTGATAACAGTAAACAATTTGCAGATAGAATGAATGATTATCTGACAGACTAAACAGCCATAGTTGTCCCCTGTCCTGTCATCAAAGTGTAGCAGGATGATGTATCTGATCAAATTCAAAATAAGTAGGATAGTGATGTATTTGTAACAGGTCTAGCATGACAGCCAAATAAAAATCATTTTAAAAAATCAGACTCAAGTTAATTGGGTACCTATTACAAATGTATATCAATGTGTAAGTTATGAATTTGTCATCATTTCCTTTCTCCACCCCATCCTATACATGCAATTGTAAACACCCACTAAATATTGGTATGTGAACATTTCATTAACCATGGACATTTGTCCGTTTAAAAAAATATATGCATGTCTGTTTGTGCATGTGCCCTGTTCATACCTGCAAACCTGATGGCCTGTTGCCATCAATCAACCCTGCATGTTTTTTGAATGTGTATCCCTGTTCAAATAATGCATGTGATATTGATATGCCCGTTGTGCAATGGTGTGAATATCTGGGTGTTTGTTTAATGGGAATACCAATGCATGCTGTTACAACTAATTTGAATGGAATAAAATGCCACTAACCCAAACTAACATAACTACTCACAAACCTAGAACGTTTGGGAAGGCGGGTCCCAGCAGACCCACCTCTCCCACCTCAGCTGGTGACTGCACCTGGCACTAGTGCCCAGGCTGGACCCTCCTCCGGTGGCCCTGTGCCACCTTCGGGTGGAAGCGCTGCAAGGGATGGGGCCCGTCCCTCCTCTGCAAGCGTGGCCGGAGGAGTACATCCACTCACCCTCCAAGCTGTCCGGTCTGTGGTGCAAAGGGAGATCCAAGACTCTGTTCTTGGGCCCCTACGCCAGCTCGAGGCTCGGGTGGCACAGCTTACGGGCATGCCCGTAGCCCCACCCACACAGCCCCCAGCACAGCCTCGTCCTGGGCTGTGAAGGAACAGTGGCAACTGCCTATGGGTGGGGATATCAGTTCCACTGTTGCCATCTGTGGGCTCATGTGTCTTGGATATCCCAACCTCCGTCCCCGTCAATTGTGTAACCCCCCACTTGTGTCATACACTGCCCCTGTATGCGTCTTGTCTGTCTTGTCTGTTAACCTACCCAACCTACCTCCCCAGCTATACCGACTTCCTTCACCTGACATACCACTCTCACCTGAAAAAAAAAAAAAAAGGGCACTCTGTCCCACAAAAAAATTACGCCCCATACATAGCTGTCCATGTTGCACACATGTCCACTGGACATTTAAACTGTTAATTACAATTGGCTCTACAACAAATATTAATGTTGTCCTGACACCTCTCTCAGGGGTGGAAGGTTTCAAATGTCTCACCAAAATACATAGAAATACACAGCTGTTGCTGCGAAAGACATGGGCATCTATGGGCCTTACCTACATCCTTCCTGCAAATCCCACGCTTGTTTCCCTACTGTCTTACCCTCTTTGTGACCCCTTTTTCACCACTTTCCTGTCACCCCTTTTTCTTTTCTTTCAAAGAAAATAGCGCTGGTGTGCGCGTGTGTTAGCGGAGCTCACCGCCAGTGCGCATGCGTGAGCTCCGCGCAAATGAGCGCAGACCTGGTTTTAAGTGCTTAAAAGTGCCTTTATGGCACTTTGATTGACAGGTCCTGTACTCATTTTGAAAACCTGGAAAGAAAAATAAATTCCCACTGCCAGTCTTGAACCCAGGACCTTGGTAAGGTTAGTCTGTATGATCTACCACTAAGCCATGATTGCCATACAAGAACATAGTGCTAAAATAAATATAACATGTAATAGTAGGAATCAATATAAAGGCAATATAGGAGCTGTACTACCCAATGCATTTCATGTAGAGTTTTAATGGCCGAATTACTGGATTCCCACACTAGTTCAGTGTTAACAGAAACAGCCCTACTAATTGTTCGCTTGTGCATAATAATGTAAGGTAATGTACACATAAGAAGGTATGTATATGTACACATACATATATATAAATATATAGTAATACATATGAAATATAGTCGTAGGTGTCAGTATCCATACACACTCACTACAGGAGACAGTGAAGATAAATGCAGCAGCCAGAATCTGCAACACAGCCTGACCCTTCTGAGACCCACTAACCCTTTTAACTGCTTAAAGGTGGCTTCAGCACTTTGATTGACAAGTCCTGTACTCATTTTGAAGGTTTGGAAAGAAAAATAAATTCCTACTGCCAGTCTCAAACCCAGGACCTTGGTAACATTAGTCTGTATGACCTACCACTAAGCCATGACTGCCATATGAGAACATCATGCTAAAATAAATATAACATGTAATAGTAGGAATCAATATAAAGGCAATATAGGAGGTGTACTACCCAAAGCATTTCAGGTAGAGTTTTAATGGCTGAATTACTGGATTCCCACACTAGTTCAGTGTTAACAGAAACAGCCCTGTTAATTGTCAGCTTGTACATAATAATGTAAGGTAATGTACATATATGAAGGTATGTATATGTAAACATACATACATATAAATATACATTAATACATATGAAATATAGTTGTAGGTGTCAGTATCCATACACACTCACTACAGGAAACAGTGAAGATAAATGCAGCAGCCAGAATGTGCAACACAGCCTGACTCCTGTGAGACCTACTAACCCCTTAACTGCTGGAAGGTGCCTCCAGCACTTTGATTGATAGACCCTGAACTCAATTTGAAAGCAAAATACAAGCATACTAGTAGGCCCTACCACAAGACCATTGTAACACTAGTCTGTATGACCTACCAGCAAGACATGACTCTCATACAGGAATATAGTGCTAAATAAGTGGAACATGTAATAGTAGGAATGAAGATAAAGGCAATATAGTATGTGTACTACCCTAAGCATGTCAGACAGACTTTCACTGTCCCAATTACTGGATTCCCATACTAGTGTGTGTTAACAGAAACAGCCCTGAAAATTGTTAGTTTGTACCCAATATTGTCAGCTAATGTACATATATGACAGTATGTATATGTACACATATGTATATATAGCAATACATAATAAATATAGTTGTGGGTGTCAGTATGCATACACACTCACTACAGGGAACAGGTGGGAGAAATGCAGCAACCTGAATTCACAACACAGCATGAAGCATGAGAGATGTACTAACCTTCACACTCACAGAACATTTTCCAACAGCATACCAGCATGGTCCACGCCCTTACAATCTGAAAGGGCAACGCCTATCTCACATACCTTTTTATAGCACTGTCCTGAATTCACAGTGAGACATGCAATCAGTACACAACTGGCTGTATGCAATTAGCCAATGCTGCCTTACAATTGGTGCAGAGGCCATCACATGGGCCTATGCAGATACCTACAAAAGCATTCAGTACCCACACTCCACACATGCAATACAGTCATTGCACAAACCTGAGAAAGAGAGAGAGAGAGAGACAGAAATAAGAAAATATACAGACTGCCAGCAGCAAAACCAGCAGCAGCAGCAGCAGAAAACAGCAAGCAGCAAGCAGCACCAATGACACAGCAACAGCTGCCATAAACACAGGTAATGCAAAGTAGCAGGTTAATACTGTGTTTACTGTGACACCTCCAAATCATAGTTCACTATCTATAGGTATGTCCATGAGATAGGTTGTGTGTACATAGTCCTGAAATATATACATATGTAATATTGCTGTACATGTTGCCCATACTTAAAACTTCCATAGCTTAGAACACAAGGCCAGTTGTGCATATGATGCAGTAGTTACCAGGGTCAGTAGAGGTTACTCCTCATTGGTGTGGGACCACTGTGTATGTATGGCACTGTTCAGGTACATATCCTGTAGTATGGCCAGGGATTAATATCAGTCTGTCATGTGGTGCTATGTCCTCCAGGGGTGAGCACACACCCAGGGATACCATTTCGTAACAGTGATGCTATGTGTTCTGCAATGTTGAGGGTGGCTCTCACCTGGACATGTGAGAGGATAGGGAGGTTACAGTCATCTGGGATAACTAATACCACATGTGTAGGAGAATGGGGGGGGGGGTACCTGCACCTAAACTGTCTTCAACAATGTTGCCAATATCTGTGCATTTGGTGAATGTGAAGCATCTTAACACTGCTGACCACAGATGCCTTGCCTTCATGTGAATCTGCCATGTGCTGCAGTAGCCTCCTGCTATTGTTATACAATGTGCCTGTATCTGTAGTCCACTGGACAGGATTAATAAGTGGTGTGCAGATGTTCTGGGTTAGATATGTGTGTGCACAGTACATGCAGTATGTGGGATGTCTGTGGTAAGCATATGCAAAGGGCCGGCAGTGTGTGTTGTGGCTTCCACTGGCCCAATGGGCTGCATGGATAGCATCACAGTCATAACTAGTGAATAGCTGTGTAATTACATGCATACATAGCAAGGTAGTGTACTGTGCTTGTGGTGTTGTTGGGATATGTATATCCAGGCTGAGTAATGTGTGTCCACATCACAGGGTTGGATGGCAACACACATCCAGTATGTAGGGATGAACACCCAGAGTGTGTCAGACGTGTCGCCTGTGCAGAAATATCTGGCCATTACCTGTGCATCCCCCACAACACACACACATGCAACATATGGCAGAAGTACTATAGCAGTACACACATGTTCATAGGTTCATACTAGGATATTTGCCCTAGGGCATTGATAAGCCTAGTAGAATGTGTTTGTCTTTCGCCACCCAATTACAAGTTATGCTGCTATGCCCTTGTCCGACGTTAGTATACTATGCCTCTGTCTAACAGTGACATAGAAGTGATACCTGGGGTACAACTATGATCTCCATCCACTCATCCAGATTCCTATGGAAGAGAGTCAATGAGGGACTCTGCCTAACCTGTAGTGTGAGCTCATTACAGAGTGAAGGGAGCCTCTTGGTTAGGAATATGCCCCTCCAGCATGTCCATGTATGTCAGTGCTGAGGTTCAGGTCTCCTGAGCATGTGGCTGTATGGGACTCTGATTGCCCGAGGTGCAGCATGTTCATTACTGCTGGGTAGGACATGGCTGTATATGGCATGCACAGATTGCCTCTGAACAGGCAGTATGCCACTGAGTCCAGCTGGATTTCCTTTACCTGGGCAGCATATGACATCTGTTTGAGCCACTGCATCCTCTTGATGAGGTACTGTTGTCCTGTACCAGTTGCTGTAGGTGTCTGGTTAGGTACATCCCAAAAGGTGCATTGTATGCAATTATAGGCCTGATGATGGATGAGTAAAGAGGCACAATGACCACCCCTGCCATACATGTGAATCCCTCATGATTAGCTGGGCTATATAACATGTCTTTCAATCCACGTTGGCCATGTGGTTGACAAATGACAGACTGCTACCATGTTTCTTCCCCAGGTCCCCAACTACGTCTTCTGTACTCAATGGCCTAACACCTATGTTGTACTTTGCCACCAATGTGGAGGCGTGGGAATCTGCATTGAATATTGATACTCCCCCTCCCTTGTTCAAGTGTTGGGGCCGACAAGAATGGTAACAGCTATAACTTGGTAGTACTGGTGTGCTCCTGTGAAACCTGAAACAGGTTTATGTTACTGCACAGATATCGATGTCCATAATGCTAAGTAGGGTTTTGAGTGCATGCATCCTGAGGTCTAGACTTCCGGTGTTGAGTAGCATCACTCTTACTTCCTCATCCTTTGTGATACAAATGGATGTGGGTTTGCCTTATGAGCCTTGCCTAATACAGGCACTATGGGTGTAGCAAGAGGCTCCACCAAATTCCAATAGGACAGGGGTGACAGGTGCAAGCTGTCCCTAGCAAAGCATACCACCCCAAGATGGCAGGCATTGGCACACCTGTGAATAACATCAGTATGTCAGTCAATTGTTGGAAGGGATCATCATGCCTTGATATTGTGGCATCGTTCTTGGTGAGGGTAGGATGCTACTCAAGGTCAGGGTCAAACTGTCTTGGGCTACGTGCTCAGAGAGCTCCGTACTGTCTCATGTCATGTAGTCCAGGGAGGTATGTGTCAGGTCATTCACACCAGCATGGACATTGACTGAGTCATACCTGTACTTGCCTTGGGGTTACCTGAGTGTTTGTGTTATGTGGCAGGTCATAGTGCCCGACAGGCTGCACACCGTGACCCTCACCTCGTTAAGCCTGGTGAACATGATGTCAGTGTGCCTGATGATAGAGGCACCTAGTACAGGTGTATGAGGTGTGTTGTTTACTGTTAATGGCTGTGAGTGTTCAGCACATTGGCTTTGTGTGATATGTGTTGCACGTGTTTGTTTCCGTGGCAGTGGTTGCCTGAGTGTCTGCTTAGGAGGTCTCTGCTGCGTAGGCAGACCTGTAGTCCGAGCCTACAAGTATGTTCATATGTGATCATGTGTTAGTTCTGCTGTCGTGGTAGGTCTATGTGAGACTGGAAGTGTAGTGAGTGTGGTTTCCTTCGCCACCTGACTGGTTATGGCGGTATTGAGTAGACAGAGCCTAGCCTCCAGTTTGGTATATGGTTGCATCACTCACATGAGTTTGAATTTGTTGTTAGGAGGAGGGGGTTGTCTGTGTACATGCAGCTGTTCTAACATTGTCTCTGGAGTACCACACTCACCAGCTGGACTGGGGAGGGAACTGACAACTGACCTTTGGACATGCTAGAATACTATTGTGAATTCCGTAATAATTGAAAACAAGGTCCAGTGAGGAGTGAGGGTGTACTGATATTACCTACTACTGCTGACTGATATAAAAGTGTCAGTGAGCAAGTGCCAGGTAACCTAAGTGCAATGTGTCACAATTAAGTAAATGCAACAATGACAAGCAGTCACTTGCTGTCATGTGTAACATGGAAATACATACAGTAAGCAATGCAGATATCAGTAGTGAGTCACAGAAGTGTTGAGAAGCTGTGTATTATGTGGAAGTAGCATACCAGTGAAATAACAAGCTAACAAATAACAAGCATATAAACAAAGGTAGATCCAGGAGGCCTGGATGTAGTGTTTGCTACAGCAAACAAGGTGTAGCAATGTCAGTAAGATACAGCTCAAATATGCAGGTACTATAAACCTGAAACCAGATGTCCCCAGCTATGAATGTCAGAGTAATGCCTTTTGTCACACACGAGTGCAGACCACAAACCTTGTTAATGTTAAATAACTGGCCTGAAGGCCAACTGCCTATACCAGAACTAATACACTTGTACACTGGGCCCTCAATCAGCAGTTCCCAACTTCAACAGATGAAAGATATGTGTCCTGTCACCACAGTGCTTGCCACAAACCTCCCTAATGTAAAACAACTGGTCTGAAGGCCAAGTGCTTAGTCCAAATGACTTAGAATGATAGCTACACTGTAATCAAGTTACAACCAAGCAGTAATAAGTACAATTTAATACTCCCTGTATAGAATGTGTACCATGTATTGCTGAGATACTATGCTGATAACCTGTTTGTGTACCTTTCCAGGTTAACATGGCTCCAAAAAGGAACCCCGCATATTCTGCTGCAGAGGATGACGTAATTCACCAGAGCCTGGTGCGTGACTATGCCATCCTGTTCTCACGCACCACCCAGAATCAGCAGGAGAGGTTTGCACTGTGGCAAAACCTAGTTAGCAGGATAAATGATGTTGGCATGCATGATAGGACATATGAGCAGGTGAGACATCACTGCAGTGATTTGATTAGAAATGTCCACCAGCGTGCTGCAGATATCCACAGGCAACAGGTTGCCACAGGTGGGGGGGTGGCCACACATCCCCCCCCTCACCAGACAGGAAGGGCTACTGCTAAGTGTTGTGGATCCAGCCCCAGAACAACAACAGCAACAGTCATGCATCATGATGGAGGTTGGATCCACACAGCAGCAAGACACCGAGTGTGCAGGTAAGATGCCATATTTATTTATTGTTATTACTTTTACATTTGTTGACCAAGATAGTCTAGCTGGATATATGTCCATTTTCAGTAGAGGCCTGGGGAGAAAAGCTCCACACATAACATAATAAAGGCAGACAGACAAGTTGTTAATACAGACAGCCAACATAATAGAAATATACACTAGCCTGTTAATTAAATCAACATACATTTAAGGAACTCAAACAGTTTAGAGTCATACACAATGTACTGTCGGTTTCAAAGCAATTCTACCTAAAGCATAACAGTTATACAATAAGGCAAAAGCCATATAGATAATAGTTAAAGCTCAGAAGGGTAGAGAAGTAGAAGGAGTATGAAAGATAAAATAATAGGGAAGAGGCAGGAGTCAAGAAGGGAAGTGAGGAAAAGAAGGAAGACAGTCAAGAGGAGGTGGGAGGGATGGGAGAAGTAGGTCAGAGCATAGAAGGACATCAAGGTGAAAGAAACAGGGTAGAAGCTAGTTTTTATGCACAATGAGGGGTTAAAGGTAAAGAGAGGGTGGGGAGAGGGACGTTAGCCTGGAGTCCAACAAGAACAAAGCCAGTGGTTTTGGAAGTACAGTTTGAGTTGTCGTTTGAAGAGAGGTAAGGGTGAGATTAGAGTTAACTCCTGGAATGTACATATGACTGTTCTGTACACTGTTACTTCATGCACGCATAAGGTGTGCATGTGGTATGTATCTGTCATCATGATATGTAATTACACATGTGTGATACAGACATTATGAGCAGCTGATGTGTATAAGGGAACTAGTGTACTACTGTACTGTATCATGTGCAAAACAAATGGCACACTTGTGCCCACTGACATTACTCTCTTCACACTTCCAGGTCCCTCCCATCTAGCAACGAGGCAGGCCATACATGCTGGTGAGTGTGTTTAACATTACCTGAAAAACAATTTATAATACTAGTAAGAGTAGTGTCACTCTGTAGTAGACATGCTGGTGAGTGTGTTTAATAATACCTGCTATACCCAGTTGTACTAAATTAAGAGTAGTGTAACACGGTACTGATGTGTGTGTTTACTGTGGGGTGTGCATGTGTGCGAGTGTGCCTGTGCCCATGTGTTCATGTGTGTTAGTGTCCATGAGTGCATGTGTCCATTTCTGAATGTGTACATTAGTATTGAAGTGCATCTCTGTCAAATATGTGTTGAGACTGTAATCTGTGTTCCCTGTTTTCCTCCCGTATGTTCTGGTGCTGCTCTGGTGACCTGCAGCAGGGAACCTGAATCTTGTGCCCCAGGTACTGATGATGATGAAATGTCTGTAATGGTGCAGGAAGGTGTGTCTAGGTCCACCATTGGTCAGCCAATTGACAGTACACAGCTGTCAACCCCGTCAATGCGCACAGTCATCCTGCCGTTACATCCTTTGTCACCATTGTCCCTAGGTGATGGACAGTCTGCAGTGGGCATAGATCAGGGTAATGTGGTACCTGTGGTACATGCATCCCCACAAGGCAGCCATGAGCAGGGTCCTCCAATGGTACCACGCAGACAGTCGCCCATGGGTTCTCGTGGGGGAATCCGTGGCCGTACTGCCTCTGGCCGACGTGCCCAAGGAGGTATGTCAACCTCCACTATGTTTCGAACTGTCATGCAGGCACAGGCACGTATGGAAAGGTACACCAGACAGGGTCTGAGGGAGCTGAGAGCATGTCGCACAGCCATGACAGACGGCATGCGTGACGTTGCGAATGCTATCCGTAACTTCACAGATGTCATTGACAGACGTTGTGGGGGCATAGAACAGCTGCTCCACAACCAGATGTCCATGGGCCAGGGTGATGGTGGGCGTTTGCGATGTCGACGTGGCCGTATGCCAGCAACAGCACCAGCTGGCAGTGGCCGCAGATGACAACAGGCCCACTCACGCACCTCAAGTGCCAGCACCAGCCCCAGCAATGCTGGGTCTGTGCTGTCATCAAGACGCCCCAGGAGACCACGTGCACGTGGCTCTGGACAGTCCCAACGGGGAACTGTGTCCAGTCAACACACCCCTGCTTCTGATGACAGTACCCAGTCTGGGTTAGTACCGGATACGGCCCGTAGCACCCCTGCCAGGCACAGGTACCGTGTCCGTGCCTACAGACACTGATCTGGATGACCTGACAGGTGCAGTCTGTGGCTGTCTACAAAACCCTGTACATGGCAGCCATTATGTGGGACTGTGTGCGTGCTTACACACATGCAGAAACCTAACACCTAGGGCAAACACATACACACACACACACACTGCACCAACACTGGTCCACCCTGTACTGCTGCCCCTCACAAACACACATACACACACATGTCAATTGGTGTTACCAGTGGCTGGCTTGGGCATACCTAACCCACACCCTGTGCATATGATGACACTGTGCCACCTCCTTCATACTACAACATTGGTGCAGGAAAAGGTAAACACGTTGCTGATGCACAGGGTGACTACATAGATGTGTATAAGTAGTAACATGTTGGTAACTGTTCACTGTTCCACTATGATTGTGTGTATATCCCAGCAGTCCTGCTGCAGTAACTGTATGAATGTCCTCAATTGTTATCTGCACCCATACTACTTACCAAAATGTACCAGCTGCACACCATCACATGCTAACATTGACTATGGGAATGCGCATCATGTGCTGTTATGTAGATTCAGCTATATGTATCTGTTCTGTCACACATGCATTTATATACACCCTGCTACCCACACACATGCACACGCTCACCTGCCATTCCCATTATTTATTACCCTACATGAGTAGCTGTCGATACATGACAGGTACACATTTGAGAAGTGCACTATGTTGTTTACTACCGACTTCCTCTTCTCTACCTGTACTCACAGGGTGCAGGCAACTTCATCAGTTCAAAGGTGTAATGTGCATCAGGTACTGTGGTACCCTGATTGCCACATCAACCATGTTTCCCATACAGAAATGCACACACAGACACATCCCACATCCGCACACTTGCCACATTCAGGCTTCAAAACACTATCTAGGTATATTCTGGTACATGTACATGTTACAGTAGCATGTAACACTATACTGAGTACTGGCAGTTGTCTGTTGTCATGTTGTTTGTATAGAATAGAAGAATTGTTTGATTATCCTACTTCGTTTTGTGGACATTACTTGAAGAAGTGTTACCTTACATGTGTTATTGGTACCACCACCTTCTCTTTTGTAGTTTTGTTTGTATAGGGTGCTGTCAACATCACTGCTTGTTAAGGGTAATGTGCACCCTGCAGTGCATAGCCCCATATGGCAAAAGCCACATCCCACCACCATCATTGTGAACACACACTAACCCCACCCACAGTAAAACACATACTTTCCATTTGTAAGATTCAAACCCATACCTAACTGTGTTATGACAGTAGAAGCAGACACATTAACAGAGTGTGCTATTTGCAGTAGTTGGCAAAATCCTTTCTAATGCTGTACTTAGAGGGTGCTGACATCATCTGTGTGGAGGAGGAGGGATGTGCACCCTGTAGTGTGTTCTCCCAGTTGGCAAAAGGCACTTATCCCTCCCAGCATAATGCACACACATAAACCCCACTCATACTAACACACGTACATTCTCTTTGCAGGATTCAAACCCCTCCCTAACTATGTTATGACACTGGAGAAAGACGCATTAGCAGAGCACGCTATACGAATTACTGGAGGACTTAAATACAGGTAATATAGTTATAGAGTCCTGACATCATCAGTGTTTCAAAAGGGGGATCTGCATCCTGTACTGTACTGTCACAGTTGCTAATAGGGGCATTTCCCACACACACATCGATGTGTTCGAGGTTTGCATATGTGGGGGATCCAGTACTCCAGTGTGATTAGTATATGGTTTGATTGCAACAATGAGGGATATACTCCCAGTGGTGAGCATTTTGTACTCATGTTTGTGATGATCAGGTCTAGTATATCTGCCCCTCTTGTCGGAAGGTTGATTACCTGTTCCATAGCTAAAGAATGTCTGATCTATGGGAACCCTAGAGCTTGGGTATTGTGGTTTGTGTAATGTTCACAGTCTATGTTTGGGTAGCTGACATCACCCAGTATGATGGTGTTTGCAGAGAAATCTATACTCTCCTGTGTGAGCATGAAGGCTGTGTGGGAGTCCTGAGTTTGAGAGGGTGCTGTAAGAGCTCCTCTGTGTCTCTTTCCATGTGGTCCAAGGAGGTATGGCTCAGGTTGTTTGCACCAGCATGGACAATGACTGCCTCATAGTTGTACTTGCTGTGGAGTGACCTGTGTGCCTGTGTTATGTGGCACATTCTATCACCCGACAGGTAGCTAAATGTGACCCTCACATTGCACAGTCTGGAGGGTGCCACGTCTGTCAACAGCTCATGTCAAGCAAGTTCACACCCCTCATAAATGATGTGGAAACCTTCAAAGGCCCCAGGCCTGTTGAAAATATGGACCAGACTGCAGATACCTGTATAAAGGCATTCTATGGACACATTCAGGAATGCATGGATCATGAAACCACATATGAAAGCATGACCCAATTCTCCAAAGGCAGACGTCCTGTGTGCCGGACACCAGCCATAAACACACTATACAATAGAAGGATGACGCCACTACATGATACAACAAACTTCCAAAATGTGAAGGCATCACTGATGAGTATTGGAAGACAACTACAGGCACCCATACAATTGTCTAAGGCCATCTTTGAGAGAAGATTCCACAAGCCACTGAGGATAATCACAAGGCTTTCTGTAGTTATGTTCGGAACCTGGGTGGTACTACCCAGATATGCTCAGAGGTAATCCAAGATGTCACACGAAATACAAAACACACAGACATTGCCATCATCCTAGTGGACAGGTTCACTGCTGCCTTCTCCCCCCCACCACACCAAAAGGGCAAATATGACTCGCGGCAGAGTGCTGCCCCTCCTGACATCACAGATGCTCAGGTAAGAGATGCCCTTCCCAAAGCAATAAACACTGCATCAATGGGACCAGACAGTGTCCCAGGCTGTGTCCTACATGAACCACAAGAAGAGCTACACCCAGACATAACACTACTGTTCAATCCCAGCCTTACTACACGATATGTGGCCAAAGAGTGGCGTACAGCAACAGTGGTCCCTCTACATTCAGATTGTGCCTTCACGGATCCTGGACACTATTCGCCCCATATGTCTGACTAGCTTTGTCTGCAAAGCTATGGCAAGGATCATCATGAACCTCACATATCTAGATATTGTGGACCTACAGACATGTCACCATACACAGTTTGGCTTTGTTAATGGCAGATCCTGCCTCTCAAACCTGCTTGATTTCTTTGAAACAGTCACCAAGGCCACTGTCAAGGGGAAGGAGGTCTACACAGCCTACCTAGACCTTGCATAAGCCTTTGATACAATACCCCACTTGTGCATTCTAGGGAAGCTCACCAGTGTACATATTAACCCCTATGTCACTATGGTTATTGCACAGTGGCTCAAGGGCAGAACACACATGGCTAGAATTGCTGGAGCCATGTCAGCCTCCAACCTGGTACAAGTGGTGTCCCACAAGGCTCAGCCCTGGGAGCTGTCATGTTCATTATATATTTATCATAGGTACAGGCCAACATGGAAGTACTGTGGCTGAGCAAGTCACAGGTGACTGCAAACCGGACGCCATAATCAACTCTCCAGCTAACACACGCATCCTCCAAAAGGGCCTCTTGCAAACACACAACTTGTGCCACAGCCATGGCCTCAAGGTGAATGACAGAAAGCGTATAGTCATCCCCTTTGTCAAACACAAAGTGACCACAAAGTACCACATATGTGTTAATCCATTAAGTGCAGATGAAGGAATTATGGACCTTGGGGTACACAGGTTGATAGCATTCTACCATTTGACAACAACATGGACAAAGTGGTTAGGAAAACATGTTATATGGGCCACATCATCATGATGGGATCCACATGTAGATCAGGGGAGGACATTGTGCCCCTTTACTCATCCCTCATCATGCCCATAATTGACTATGATGAACCTGTCAGCATGCACCTTACCAGACACCTGCAGCAACTGGAAATACCACATACATACCTCAACAAGAGGATCAAAGGGCTCAAACAGATGCCACATACTGACTGGTTAAAGAAACAGCAGCTCTACTCAGTGGCATACTGCCTCTTCATAGGCAATCTGTGCCTGACATATAAAGCCATGTCAAACCCTCACTTAATGGCCATGCTGCACCTCAGAATATCCAGATCCCATCAGGATACACGCTGGAAAGACTTGAACCTCAGGAGTGATATACATAGGACATGCTGGAGGGGCACATTCACAACTCAGAGGCTCCCTTCATTCTTGAATATTATCCCAATAGAGGTTAGGCAGAGTGACTCAGTGACTATCTTCAAGAGTGATATTAATGACTGGATGTGACATTGTAGGGTTACCCTGGGTATCACTTATGTGTCACTGTGAGACAGAGGCACAGCATACTAACCTTGGAAAAGGGCATAGCAAGACAGATTTACAATGCATGTTGAAAGCCACACACATTCTGGCTAGGTGGATACATGCCCTGGGCAGACATCCCTGTATGAACCTATGGACCTATGTATCTTGTTCACCATTGGCCCTATGTGCTGTTAATCACCAATGCAATCTCAATACTATGGTAGCATGTGCAAAGGTCAGTTGTCAGTCACCTCTATGGTACAGTTGTGGAATATGTGTGTCATGTAGTAATGTCACAGCTGCCCCATGTACACAGTCAACCCTATCCCCTACCCATGGATGTACAACACATGTATGAGATGGAAACACATGGCCAAACTGTGGACTAAGCACTCTGAACCCAGTGGTGGCATGAAATACTACAGTGACAGCAATACCAATCTGATGTGGACCTACACAGACAGCAATACAAGCATGGAAACACACCGGGCCAGTTGTGGAGCCTAAGGATAGCATCCTGCATGACTGGCAGACATATCAGCAGCTGGCACACAGGCATACATTAGGCCTGCACACAGCACGCATAACACATAGCACACAAATCCTGTGTGCCAAACAAGCACAGTCTGTACAGCTATACAACACTACTGCCACAGTTGTGTTAGGTACTTTTATTGTCCAGTACAGTGAGAACATGCTCACCAGGCTGGACAAGGTGTAGGTCACAGTGATATGCTCATGGGGCACTGTGGTCCACCACATAACACAAGCATACAGGTCAGTTAGATGCATGGACACATGTGACTCAGTCATTGTCCATGCCACCACAGCTGATGTGGGATGTCCCTCACTGGGATACATGATAGGGAACATGGAAGGGATCACTGAGCAAGTGACACAGGCTGGTAGAACCCTGACCTTGGTTGGCATCAGACCCTCACCAGGGATTCTGACATATTACTGAATGCTAATGAATTAGTGTAGCTACAACACCCTAGCTGAACGGTTCTTAGCATGCAGTCACTGCATTGCTATGGAATAACGTCTTACCACTCCCACAACAGGTGAAAACATGCAGCACCTGTACATCAACAACAGGTAGACTATATGCCCCAGACCAGGTGTGTATCCCTCACTACTAGGCTGATAGCATCTACATCTCACACTGTATATACACATCCCACATGCAGCACCTGCACAGAAGACCACAGTCATAATGTTACCCTGTGCAAATACCATGTATTCACATGTGGCAGGCATCACACATGGTAACTATTGAAGGTCACAGGTACATATGTGTATTTGGCAGACACATACATCATGTGTGCATTGCCATAACTGGTTTAATCAATGTCATGCATTATTGTGAGGGACAACCCGCACACATGGGCATTCTGTGTGGGCAAAACACACGTGGCATGTCTGTAATCAAAAGCCATACATAATTGTGATATCATTTAGAAAGGGGTATGTGCATCCTGTAGTGTGTTTTCCCAGTTGCCAAAAGGGATATTTCAGTCATACACACTTACCCCCCCTCTCACACACACTTGCCACTTGCTGGATTCAAACCCCTACCTAACTATGTTATGACACTAGAAATGGACACATTAGCACAGCGCGCTATTTGCATTACTGGGAGATTCGCTTTCCCCTGATATACTTATAGGGTGCTGACATCATCAGAGTTTAGAAAGTGAAATGAGCATCCTGTGGTGTGTTTTCCCAGTTGCCAAAAGGGATGTTCCTTTCATACGCATACACTTACCCCCCTTCTCACACACTTGCAACTTATTGGATTCACACCCCTACCTAACTATGTTATGACACTAGAGACGGACGCATTAGCAGAGCGCGCTATTCGCATTACTGGGAGTTTTTTTTCCCCTGATATACTTATAGGGTGCTGACATCATCTTAGTTTAGAAAGTGGAATGAGCATCCTGTGGTGTGTTTTCCCAGTTGCCAAAAGGGATGTTCATTTCATACACACTTACTCCCCTTCATCACTTGCTGGATTCAAACCCCTACCTGATTATGTTATGACACTAGAGACGGATGCATTAGCAGAGTATGCTATTTGCATTACTGGGATATTTCTTTTCCCCTGATATACTTATAGGGTGCTGACATCATCATCGTTTAGAAAGTGGAATGAACATCCTGTGGTGTGTTTTCCCAGTTGCCAAAGGGGATGCGCCTTTCATACATACTCGCCCCCCTTCACACACACACTTGCCACTGGCTGGATTTAAACCCCTACCTAACTATGTTATGACACTAGAGACAGACGCATTAGCAGAGCGCGCTATTCGCATTACTGGGAGACTTTTTTTCCCCTGATATACTTATAGGGTGCTGACATCATCAGAGTTTAGAAAGTGGAATGAGCATCCTGTGGTGTGTTTTCCCAGTTGCCAAAAGGGATGTTCCTTTCATACACACTTATCCTCCTTCACACACACTTGCTGAATTCAAACCCCTACCTAACTATGTTATGACACTACAGATGGGCGCATTAGCAGAGCACACTATTCGGATTACTGGGAGATTCCTTTTCTCCTGATATACTTATAGGGTGCTTACATGATCAGTGTCTAGAAAGGGGAATGAGCATCCTCTGGTGTGTTTTCACAGTTGCTAGGAGTAACATTTGGACTAAGTGTGTGAGCATGCCCAGTTCAGCCTTCCCATGGCATGTTGTGTGAAAGATGTCTCATTTATCTAAGTGTGTGAGCATGCCCAGTGTGGGCTTTCCATATGTTGAACTCTGCAGCCCATCACATTTGTGGATGAGTGTGACCTTCAACAAATACCTCCAGTTTATGGTTGTGTGTTCTGTGCCATGTTGTGTAGTTACTGTCCAAATGCTTTTTGTGTGAACACAACAGGGAGTATACTGTGCCTGCAGGTTTTGCATGGGATACTTTGCACACAATTGTCAACATCTGTTCATACTGACCTAACACTGTAGTACTGTATAGTGTAGTGGTTCAGTACTTTCACTGTGGTGGTCAGTATCCTGGGCTTTAGTCCTATCACTGCTTTACATTTCCATATTGTGCACAACAGCCTGGTTAGGGTCCAGTTGTGCACATCTGCACAAAGGCGGTGCCTCTACGGACCCTGGTAATTACTACCCCATAAGCTTAACAAGTCTAGTCTGCAAAGCTATGGAGAGGATCATAATTGAGCTCATAAACAAAGATATAGGGGACATGCAGACATTGTACCTGTCCCAGTTTGGCTTGGTCAAGGGCAGATCATGCCTTTTGTACTCGGTTGACATCTTCAAAACGGTCACTTAGGCCATTGTTGAGGAAAGGCAGTCCATACAGCCTACCTTGGCCTTGCAAACACTTTCAACACAATACCCCACTCAGGTATTGTGGAAAACCCTAACAACTGAAATGTAAACCCATATGTCACAAGATGGGTTGCAAACTGGCTTAAGGACGGGACCCACAGGGTTAGAGTTGCTGGCACTATGTTAGACTCCAGGCTGGTCACAGGTGGTGTCACACAGGGCTCAGTCCTTGGCCCCCTATTGTTTGTCATGTTCTTCTCAGAAGTACAGGCCAACATGGGAGGACTTTGGCTGACAACGTTTGCAGATGACTGCACACTGGGCGCCATAGTGGACAGTGCATCAGACACAGATATCCTTCAGAAGGGACTCACGGTAACTGATAGCTGGTGCCAGAGCCATGGCCTGAAGTCAAAGTGCACAACATGTGTAGACATACCCTTCAGGAAAAGCAAGGTAACCCCAAGCTACCATATAGGTGATGATCCTCTAAGCACAGAGGAGGTTATCATGGACCTGGGGACCCAGGTTGACAGTCGCCATTCTTCTGACACTCACATTGCTAAAGTGGCTAGAAAGACCTTCTACATTGCCCATCCAGATCTAGTGGGTCATTGTTCCCCTGTACTCTTCACTCATCAGACCGGTGATCGAGTAGAATGCCCTATTCTGGATGTATCTCACCCAACATCTGCAGCAATTGGAGACACCCTGAATGTCCCCCACCTAAAGGATAAAGGAACCCCAACATCTGTCATATGCTGCCAGATTGAAGACACTCCCGCTCTATTCAGTCACATACCGTCTGCTTAGAGGTGACATGTGCCTGACATGCAAGGCCATGTCCAAACAGGGATTAATGGACATGCTCCACCTCAGAATCGGCAGATCCACCTGAACCACTAGTGCAAGTGACTTACACCTTAGCATGGATGTACGTTGGACATGTTGGAGTGATGGAGTTATCACTCGGAGACTCCCTATGCTGTGGAATACAATCCCAGTCCATGTGAGGCAGAGCACCTTGCTGGCTGTGTTCAAGAGGTATCTTGACCTGTGGATGGGAGGTCATACGTTTAACCCGGGGATCGTCACTGTGTCACTGCTGGAGAGGCACGACAAAATAATGGGCACAGTACTGTTTCCATATAAGGGGTGGTGTACACCAACAAACTCTGGGCTAGGCTTATACCTGCCTTAGGGAAGATAGCCTAGTATAAACCTATGTACCTATGAACCTATCTGACCATGTTGCATTATGTTCAGATGTGAACTACTTACAACAGCCTCATCCAACATCAGTAGTGTATTCCACAACATGGGTGTACATTGGCAAACACTACCGATGTGCCCTAGGCCATTTCTAATGCTAGTCGGAGAGTGTGTTTGTCCGTCAACACATTGTAAGTGTAGTTTGCCATGACATATGTCTTGTTTAGTATACTGTGCCTCTGTCTACCTGTGACATAACATTGATACCCAGGGTAGACCTACCATCTCCCATCCACTCATTAGGATTCCTGTTGAGGGGAATCAATGAGTGACTCTACGGATAACCTGTACTGGTAGTTTACTCATGCGTGGGCGTGGCTTCTGTGTTATGGATAATGCAGTACAGCCTGTCCTATGTATGTCAGTGCTGGGGTTCAGGTCCCTCATGTGCATAGCTCCCTGCCATTCAGATTGTACAAGGTGCAGCATGTGCATTGATTCCAGCTTGGACATGGCTTTCTACATCAGGCACAGCTTGCGTCTGGGTGGACAGCATGGCAGTGTGTGGAGCTGCACTCTGTTTAATCAGGCGACACATTACATGTGTTCCAGCTCTTTCATACTCCTGGTGAGGTACTGTTGTGGACTTTACAGTTGCTGGATGTGTCTGCATGAGGTACACCCCACAGGGGCTGTTGTGGTCATTTCTAATGCTGATGAAAGATAACTGCAGAACCACAATGACCTCCCCTTAGCTAGATGTCAGAAAGCATGGACCATGCAATCATAAATAAAAACAGGACCCTCTCCACAAAGGGAAAGTGGCCTGTCTGGTGGACCCCAGCCATAAACAAACTGTATAACAGATGAGGGATACGAATGCAAGACAGAGCTACATCTCCAAAAGGGAAGACAGCTGTGATTAGCACTAGTAGAAAGCTACATTATCTCATAAAGACATGCAAGGTCAACTTGGGGACATAAATCACCAAAGACAATGAAGGTAACCACACTGCTTTCTTCAGTTATGTCAGACACCTGGTTGGGAAGCCTCAGATATGCCCAGAGTTGATACACAACAACATATATTCCAGTGACCTGACAGATATTGGCAACATTCCCGTGGACAGCTTCAGTGCGATTTACCCCCTCCCTCACCCCCAAAATAAGATAGTTATCACAGCTGTATGTAACCTCACTGTCATCTTGGATGTCCATGTGAGAGCCGCACTCAGCAAAGACAAGTACACAGCATCAATGGGACCTGATGGTATCCCCGGTTGCATGCTATGTGAACTCCAGAAGGAGCTGGACCCGTATATACAAATGCTATTTAACCTTAGCCTTGCTACAGGATATGTACCTGAACACTGGCATACGGCAACAGTGGTCCCACTCCACAAAGGAGATGCCTCCACAGACCATGGCAACTACCACCACACAAGCTTAACCAGCCTTGTCTGCAAAGCTATGGGAAGAGTCATTATGGAGCTCTTACACAGAGACATTGCTGACCTACAGACTCTTGATCACACCCAGTTCAGCTTTGTACAGGGCAGATCCTGCCTTTTGCACCTAGTTGACTACTATGAAACTGTCAGTAGGGCCATTGATGAGGGCTACGCAGTCCACACAGCCTACCTGCACTTGGCTAAGGCCTGTGACACAATACCCCACTCAGGCATCATAGACAAGCTCAACAGCTGACATATAACACCATATGTCACAGGATAGGTTGCAAAATGGCTAGGAAACAGAACCCATAAAGTCAACATTGCAGGTGCCTTGTCAGATTCAAAGCCAGTCACAGGTGGTGTCCCACAAGGATATGTCCTGGGACCCCTCTTAATTGGTATTTACTTTTATGATGTGGAAGCAAACATAGGAGGGTTGTGGCTGACAAAGTTTGCAGATGACTGCAACCTAGGCACCATAGTGAATACATCATCTGGCACACACATCCTACAGAATGCCGTCACAAAGACGGATAGCTGGTGCCAGACTCATGGCCTGAAACTGAATGCAACTGATGTGTAGTCATCCCCTTTGGGAGGAACAAAGTACCCATAGATCAATACATAGACAGCAACCCACTGAGCACAGAAAACAAATCAGACACCTGGGGACACGTGTAGATAGTGACATCTCGTTTGACACCCATGTTGCCAAAGTGGTTAGAAAGACTTTCTATCTTGCCCACCTTATCATGGAGGGTTTTCCATCCAGATCATAGGATGTCATTGTACCACTATACTTCTCCCTTATCAGGCCCATGATTGAATACAAAGCCCCATTTGGTATGTACCTCACCTAGCACATGCAACAGCTGGAGAGACCCCAAAAGTACCTTACCATGAAGATCAGGGGTCTACAACACATGTCATATGCTTCCAGAATAGAGGAAACCCAGCTTTATTCAGTGTCATACCGCATACTTACAGGTGACCTATGCCTGACATACAAGACCATGTCCAATCAGGATTTGGTGGACATGCTCCACTGCAAGCAATCCATATCCACCAGAACCATGAGAGCTGAAGATTTGAACCTCAGCACATACATGTATAGGACATGCTGGAGGGACAGAGTCATAACTCAGAGGCATCTCACACTCTAGCAGAGTATCCCAGTTCATGTTAGACAGAGTCCCTCACTGACTCTCTTCAAGAGACATCTGGACAACTGCATATGAGACAGAGGCACAGACTAGACAGAGGCATAGTCATGTTATTCAATTACGTAAGGGGTCATAATGTGTCACTACTAAGTCAGAGGCACAATATTCGGAATCTATTCTGTACACTTATTACCACTATAAGGGGTGGCAATAGCCACATCACTATGGCTAGGCATATACATGCACTAGGGTGGATAGCCTACTAGTAAACTATGATACTGTGAAACTATGGTGTATGTGTAGGTATTGTCAGTCAAGCACTATGATGTGGTTTGGGGGGCTTGATATCTCACTGTATTCCAACATTGTTTTGTCTATTCCTTCTAGCATGTCTAGGGATCAGTTGCTAGTGTCCTCTCCTGCTCAGCTGGTGAACCTGGGAATATTGAGGCAATGTTACAATTGCCTCATGTACACTGACAACCCTCTCCTTCTCCCATAAAACACACATACATGTGAGAGATGCAACTATATAGCCAAAGTGGAGGCTGAGCTCTCTCAACATAGGACTAGCAAGACCAGAGAGAAGGTGAAGGTAACCACACACATCACAAACCCAGTCTCACATAGCACTATCACAACTTAAAATCATACACATAGACACACAAAGACATACTCGGTGGCTCTGATCAGAATTCTACCAAAACAGCAGCGGCCACCACAGCAGACACCCACACAACTGCCTCCACAGGGCACAGCACATGCAACACATAGACCACAGAGTCAGTGTGCCAAACAGTCACAGCCCTTAAGGCCAAACACAATGCCAGACACACTTGTCATAGGTGACTCCATAGTCAGACACACTGACGTCCCGCTCACCAGATCGAGTACGGAGGAGGTCACAGTAAGCTGCCTATCGGGCACTGGAATCTACCACATAATGCAAGCACTCAGGTCACTCAACTGCAAGTACAAGTCTGACCCAGACATTATCCATGCTGGTGTGAACAACCTGAGATGTACCTCCCTGGACTACATGGAAAGAGACATAGAGGATCCCTCTGATTATGTAGGCCAGGCAGGTATGACCCTGAACTTGAGCAGTATCCTACCTTCACCAAGTATGATGCCACATAAACAGAGACAAGATGATCAGCTGTAATAATTTGCTTAAACTATGGTGTCATTCAAAGGGGGTCCAATGTCTGTCTGCCTGGGATGACATGCTGGACAGGCCACGCTGATTTGCAAGGCGGCTTGCACCTGTCACCCTGGGCTACGGGATTTCGGCTGATGCTCTTGCCACCCCCATTGTGCCTTTTTTATGCAAGAATCAGATTCTACACCTACCACCCTAGAACACAGAAAAGGAAAGACACTAAGGGTAATGCTGCTCAATGCCAGAGGTCTCAACCTCAAGCTGCACACACTCGACGCCCTTCTCAGTATGTAGCACATTGATGTCTGTGCTGTGCCTGAAACCTGGTTCACGGCTTCTGACAGCACCCCGGCACTATTGGGTGTTACCTCATATCATGCGTTCCGGCACCAAAATCCGGACAACGCCAAGAAAGGAGGGTGGGTGTCCATATTCATCAAGGACACCCTCACCTCAAGGTTGGTGGCAACACACGATGCATCGGAGACCATCCAGGTGCCAGTAACCATAGGCAAGACTGCTCTGCAGTTTGTAGCATGTTACATGCCACCCTCTCAAACTCAGGTACCTCACACAGCTGTCCTGAAAACACTGGAGGGGATAAATGTATCTCCAAACACCATCATACTGGGTGATTCCAACTATCCAAATATAGACTGGGATCACTAATCAAGCCCCAACACTCTAACCCAAAGGTTCCAAGAGTTCATACACTCAAATGCCATGGAACAACTGGTCACCATCCCCACAAGTGGAGACAACATACGAGAACTCATCATCACTAACATGGGGTCACACTGTTCAACACCAGAAGTATGCCCATCATTGGTGAGATCAGATCATGAACTAATCTCAGTGGGAGTCCACATCCCACCCACACCCCAGATAGAAAAACAAACAGTGAAGACCTTCTCAAATGCCGACTTCACATTTCTAAGGACTGGTGTGGTCTCTTTCAAGGCCCCCAAGCCAGCGGACACCATTACCCAAGCCGCTGTATCACTTACAAATGCCTTCTACCAGCACCTCCAGGACTGCATGGAGCAAGCAATCCCAAACAAAACAAAGACTCTTTGTACCACAGGCAAGCATCCAGTCTGGTGGACCCCAGCCATAAACAAGCTCTACAACAAAAGGAAGGAGCTACTACAAGATAGAACGACATCCGTAGAAGGGAAGACACCCCTGCTCATTATGAGTAAAACACTGGGTTCCCCCATACAATCATCCAAGGCAAGTTTTGAAAGTAAACCCACTCAGGACTCAAGGGACAATCATGAGGCCTTTTTTACCTATGTTTGACACCTGGGAGGGAACTCCCAGATATGCTCAGAATTAGTTCAGAATGATGTAAATATCACTGAACCTACAGACATTGCCAACATACTGGCTGACAGGTTCAGTGCGGATTTCTCCCCCCCTCCCCCCAACTGGAGGGGTATCTACACCAGAGGATTGTAGCCCCCCAAACATCTCCAATGCTGGGGTGAGAACTGCTCTATCCAAGGCGGAAAACACTTTATCCATGGGACCAGATGGTGTCCCCAGTTGTGTGCTCCATGAACTCAATGAGGAATTACACCCGCAGTTAGGGCAGCTGTTTAATCATAGCCTCACCTCAGGATATGTGCCCAAGGAGTGGCATACGGCAATGGTGGACCCACTTCACAAAGGAGGTGCCTCCACCAACCCTAGACACTACCATCCCATCAGCTTGACAAGCCTGGTCTGCTAAGCTATGGAGAGGATCATAATGGGAATGATAAATGAAGACATAGGGGACTTGCAGACGTTGGATCCAATCCAGCTTGGCTTTGTCAAGGGCAGATCATGCCTTTTAAACTTGGTTGACTTTTTCATGACAGTCACCCAGGCCATTGACGTGGGCAAGGCAGTCCACACAGCCTACCTTGACCTGGCAAAGGCTTTCGACACAATGCCCCACTCAGGTATCATTGAAAACATCACCAGCTTAAATGTGAACCCATACATCACAGGATGGGTTGCAAACTGGCTAAGTGACAGAACACACAGGGTCAAAGTTGCTGGTGCCATGTCACACTCCAGAGCTGTCACAAGTGGTGTCCCACAGGGCTCAGTCCTGGGCCCACGTTTGTTCAGCATCTACTTTTCAGAAGTACAAGCAAACACAGGAGGATTATGGCTGACAAAGTTTGAAGATGACTGCAAACTGGGAACCATAGTTGGAAACCCATCTGACACAGACATCCTTCAGAAGGGTCTCATAGACACAGATAACTGGTGCCAGAGCCATGGCCTTACGTTAAACGCCAAACAATCAGGAAAAAATATGCCAAAGTGGACCCAACAAATAATGCTAGTCGAAGATAAAATCCAAAATGCTTTACTGTTTGTTAGCGCTTTCATGCAATGAAATACATGCACTTCTTCAGACAAACCTATTGCATTTACTTCAATAATATATACTCCCACTAAATTTTAATTAATAGAATAATTAATTAGTTAATTAAATTAAATTAAATAAACAACCCTATACAATTAAGGCTTCATAATAAAGAACTTAAAAGTAATGGATACAATATTTATGTTCAGTTATAAACTTGGCTAAACATTAAAAATACAAACTGAGATGGCTAGAAAAATCTACTTCATACACCAAACTCAAAATTTGCTTTCCAAATGTTGGAATATACATCCTTAATTAACACCAGTTAGATATAAAAAAAAAACCTTGTTATATTAGTTAAAATGTTTTTTTAAAAAAAACATTGTATTTTATAAAAATAAGCATAAATTACACTTCTTTGCTATATAATATTTTTGCTATATAAAATCATTTGCTTCATCTCATAAGAGCTTTTAACTTTAATAAACATTTTATGGAGCACGTTTCATAATATACATAAATATTGTATCCATTACTTTTAAGTTCTTTATTATGAAGCCTTAATTGTATAGGGTTGTTTATTTAATTTAATTTAATTAACTAATTAATTATTCTATTAATTAAAATTTAGTGGGAGTATATATTATTGAAGTAAATGCAATAGGTTTGTCTGAAGAAGTGCATGTATTTCATTGCATGAAAGTGCTAACAAACAGTAAAGCATTTTGGATTTTATCTTCGACTAGCGTTATTTGTTGGGTCCACTTTGGCGTATTTTTTCCTGGTTGTATTTGTTCTGTTGTTTGTTCTTTCAAACGCTAAACAATGCATAGTCATACCCTTTGGGAACAACAGGGTTACCCCTAGTTCCCATCTAGGTGGCAATCCTCTAAGCACAGAAGAGGTTATCAGGGACCTGGGCACCCAGGTTGACAGTAATATTTCATTTGACACTCACGTTGCCAGAGTAGGCCTGGGGCTGTTCCTGCTATTAGGACAGAGGTGTGACCTGGTAGTGTCAGGGTGCTGATGTGGGCTTTGACCCTGTTTTCTATTACAGCACTGATATCTACATTCTCTATACTGTGTGCGTTTACACTGCACGCATTTATACTTCTGGCATTGGGTAGCATTACATCTAGGTTACTATCCCTTGTGGTACCTATGAGTTAGGTTTGTGTTTTTTGTGGTTTATGATTGGTGAGGGTGGATGTTAGTTGGGTCTTCAGGTGTGCATATGGTACATGGTATTACATTACTTAACACATGGCATTCATGCCTCAGGTGGTGCTGCAGGGCTGCCTCTGTCGGATGCACATACTACACTCCCTGTACATGTTTGGAAGCAGGTTGTGTCATGTTAGGCATCCCTGTTACTATATGAGTGAGTCAGAGCGGGTATCAGTCCCAGTGTTCCTACTGACCAAGTGTATGTGCTATGCGTTGCCTCTTTGCCAAGGCCAGGGCATATTGGGCATGCTTCCTTCTGCCTACTGGGACAAGGTCAGGTTGTTCCTCCTCCGAGTCACCCTCTGCCTGTGGTGGCCTTGGCAATGGTGGGGGGATGTTAGGCCCAGCCCTGTGCTGGTCCTGCTGCAGCTGTTTCCACAGGATCATATTATGTAGCATAGCACATATCATGACCATTTGGGTACATGTAGTTGGTGTGTACTGCAAGGCTCCACCAGATGTGTCCAGACACCGGAACCGTGACTTGAGCAGCCCAAACACACGCTCTATGACATTACGTGTTTGTGCGTGTGCCTCATTATGGCGTTCCTGTTCAGGTGTGTGTGCATTTCTGATGGGTGTCATCAGCCACGGCTCAAGTGCATAACCTGCATCCTCCACTAGGTGTCCGTGTGGGAAGTCCCCACTGGCAAATGATTGGTACAGCTGTGTCAGATGCCAGATGTGGGAATCGTGGTAGCTCCCAGGGCAGCCAGCACACACATTCATTATTATGCCCTGGGCATCACACACGACCTGGCAGTTGATGGAGGGGTATCCCTTGCGGTTAATGTAGACTCTACCCCGCTCACCAGCTGGTGCTTTGATGCGTATGTGCGTGCAGTCTATTGCACCCAGCACCTCAGGGTATCCCGCTATTTGCTGGAAGAGACGCATATTGCTGGCCACAACCTCACGGTCATTAGGGACATATATATGATCACCGACATGTACTGACATGGCATCCAGGAACTGGTGCAGTACCCTGGAGGCTGATGCCTGTGATATCCCCAAAATATCACCAGTTGGTCTCTGGAAGGTACCTGTTGCTAGTATTCTTAGGCCAACACATACCTTGGTTTCCACTGGGATGGGTTCCCCTCTGTTGGTTCTGTGTGTGAGATGTGGCCTGCACAGCTCAACAATCTGCTGCAGAAGGTCTCTGTCCACTCTGTAGTGCTCTACTATCTCCAGCTCATGTAACCCATGGTAAGTGACCCTGGGCCTGTATACTCTTCTCCTTCTCCTCACTCTGGGTTGTCTGTCAGCATCTGCATTGTCACCACCCTCAGCAATTCGCCTTTGCCTGATTATAACAGCTATGACAGCCCCTAGCATTTCTGCTCTGAGTTCAGCTTTTTTCAGTTTTCAATTCTGATAGCTTACTTTCTTGCAGTATCTCTTGTGAGAAACACTCTGCACTGCTCTTTGCAGTGGTTTAAGTGCTGGGTTGGGCTTCTAGTCTGCCTGCATAATTGCCTGCTTCCAATTGTTTCCACCACTTAACTCCAGCAGTATCCTCTGGCAGTTTCCGTGTAATTTGGTTGTTTCCTGTTTCCTCTCTGTTTCCTGAAGGGGAGCAATGTGCACACCAGCTTAAACACGCTCACAGTCACTTAAACGCGCGCACACATCCCTACACGGTGTTACACATGCGCACACATCCTTGCACGGTGTGAACTAGGCTGATTCATGTTAAAACGTGTGCACACTGCCTTACACATGTGCACGCCTGCGCAAACCATTGTAAATGGTTTGCAACACGCTCCCATATGTTGAACCTGCCTTACATGCGCGCACACGCGCGCATGCACGTATTTCAAGAAACTTTGAGTGTAGGGATAGCGTAAACCTTCAATTTCTTGACTTTCCTAGTGTTCTGTTGGGACACACCTCCCTCCCTGAAGTCTGTCTGTCATCTGTCACCTTACATTGCCCTCCAATCTGGTACATTTGTATCTATCCTCCCCCCCCCGTGATGTCACCTACCTCTTACTCTGTTCCTCCCCCTTCTCTAACTCTTACACTACTCAGAAAGTGCTCATTACTTATGTGGCAGTGTGATTCAGTATTGTAACCCTCATTTACATAGGATTGCCTAGTAATGACTAGTTACATGTCTTACACGGAGCTTCCCCCCCTTGACAACCACTAAACGGAGGCCATATTGTTTTTGGTCTGCAAGTCCCTCCACTGACATTCCATGTAATACATAAATCCCACAATTGTGGGCTTATAAGCTTCGGTTTTTAGTTTTAGGTAGCGCACCCCATTTGCGCGGGTGTGCGCTGCAGTTAAACCTCAAAATCCCGTGAAAAAAATTAAAGTTATATAACATATTTTTGCAACACATTTTTATGCCAATGGCCCCATATTTGGCCATTGGCATGCTTAATGAAACAAATGCACCCTTTATTTGGAGCTGACATAGCTCCGTTTTTAATTGCAGAAATGTACTCAGTTGTCAGCTGAGTACATTTCTGCAGCTAACACGTCCGTTACACGGACTGGTTTCTGCTTCGTGGATTGCTCAGATATCTCATTTGCATATCTTTGAGCTGCAAATGAGGTATTGAGCATTTCCACGCCCAGTCCGTGTAAGAGACGTGTTAGCTGTCTCTTACATGGAGATTTGGGCTGTTCCTGAATCGGGAGGCTTACACGGAGGCTTACACTACTCTTGAACTCCGTGTAAGCCTTCCTGAATCTGGCCCAATATGTCCTCCAATACAGTTTTCAATATCTGGGCATATATTTTCTGGTACTTTGCATTTTGTATATAACCAAAGTGAAAATGTAGTATGTTCTCAACTTATAGAAAATAATCTAATTAGAAGATCAGTAATATCCTGAAAACAATCACTGATTATTTTATACCTGAATGTCTTTGATAATAGATACTATCTTAATACTGTACAAAAAGCATCAACAATATCAATATATTTTTCTTTATTTTTCCCACATAATCAATTCCTTAAGATCCCTCCTCTCTTTATTTTACTATTCCAAAGGGTTTCCTCTTGAATCTCATATTTAAACTTCATAAGGGTAGCTATAAGGAATCTCTTCCAGAATATATACATAATCATTATTTTTAAAACATAAATGTGCAGCAAAAACTTGGAGAAGCGTGTTTCTAAAACAACCTGTTAATCCATATTCATCCACATTCATATTATCATTTTCTCAAATAGGGGATGTTTTACATAGCTTAATATTCTTAACAACATATTTGAGCAGGTATCACAAGCCATATGTATTTGACACACAGTCAACTCATTTTAAGAAACTGTACTTTCTTAAACCCCCCCCTTTTCCCCACTTTATTTCTCCTCCTACACTTTCCTCTGAGGAAAGTATATCCTTATTTTTTCATCCTGATGGAGCAGGTAAAGTTTAAATAAAAAAAGAGTTTTTGTTTTCATTTGTCATGCTCTCTTCATACCTTAAATATATTTCAGGAAATGTGATGAGCAACCATGAAGATTTCCTTAAGATTTTACATACTAATTTTATCAATTTATTGTTGATATTCTTATGCTATACATCAGTTCTATATGCAAGTATTGAATTTATTTTCAATAAATTGATTCATAGGTTTTAAAGACTATCATCATAACAGTTTAGCTATTTTATAAAGGGCATTGTGTAGTCATTCATTTTTTTTTTTGCATTTATGAAATGAATGCCCTTTTCACTTTTGTCCTCATCATCATTAACCCCCTTTTCTGCATTTTTCTACATTGGCAGGGTGTCGTGTAAACTGTAGAAATCTCTCTCTCTATTCAGTGCCACTCTCCTGCCTTCTTTAACACTCATGCCTGACTCTTGCTCATCTTCTCTCACACAATCCATCCACCTCTTTGCTGGGCACCCTCATTTCCAATCACCTTCTTCCTGTCTGTCCCAAACCAGATTGTCTTCTGCTTTTCTAATCTGCACATGTGCCCAAGCCACAGTACTCTGTTCTGTTTTATCTTTTATGCAATTGGAGCTACTTTAGCTTCTGCTCTTATGTCCTCATTTCTTCACCTGTCCCACAATGTGCATCCTATCACCCATCTCAGGCCCTTCATCTCAATCTTATATAACTTCCTTAACTGCACTGCCTTTACTGTCCAGGTATCTGTACCATACAGTAGTATTGGTTAAACCACTGTTTTGTACCACTTACTTTTCAGCTTCTTTTGCATTCTTCTGTCATATACTGCACCTGACACTCTGCACCAGTTAGCTGCAGCCCCTGTGATTCTAGATGTGACCTGAGTAGTAGACATTGGATCCCAAGGCAAGTGACTTTGCAGCACTATCCTTACATTTTTCTCCTAGATACATAGAATGTTCAAACTCCTCCTTACCATCATGTCATCCACTTACAACAAGCTGTGTCCTCTCAATGAACCTACCTTGAGTGTAGCAGTTCTTAGTACATGCGCACCACAGTAGATGCCCAAAGCACTTGGATTATACGGCTCTATAGAGCACCATGTAGAGGCTATTCTGCTGCCCACAGCTCCATTCTGAGCTTGAGATAGCAACACTCAGCTCTCAGCATGTTTTTCAAAAGTGAAAAGAATCCCACAAAAGCACAAAGAGAACATGCAAGCTCCAAAGAGGCATTGGCTGGAGGGTGGGATTGAATCTTGAACCTTGTGAAGACCTTAGCCATTATGTCAACTGGTCTCTGCCATCTTATGCCAACTGGTCTCTGAATTTCATATTTGTATATATAAAAAATATCAAACCAAGATACATGTGACTTTTGATCACTTCTCTCCTTGCTTTCCTATTTCAACTTGAAACATTTGCTCCTTTTTCAAAAAAAAAATGTTTTTCTTTGATTTGGAATTATTTATATGTGGTACATTACTGGACAAACTTCAACAAGCAAGCATGTTTTCAATGTATTCTTTTAAGTGTCCAATAATACAATATCACCCATATTGCTTGTTTTGTGAATGGGAATACTTATACCTCCTTTCCAGGGTCTGAAGAGGAAGCACACATTTAAACAGTGATGAAACTGTAATATCTCATAGCTGATTCCATTGTGACTGATAGCTGTGCCTTTTCAAATTCTCTTTTACATACTTATACATTCCCTGAGGTCAGTCTGGTAGGTAGCCTACTGGTGGACAAAGACAGAACACTCTTGTTTCAATTGCATGAAATTCAACTTGCCTACAAATGAAGTACTACCAGAGGACATTACTACTGGTGTATTGTGCCAGAAGTGATTCTCTTGTTGGGGGGAATTCACCCTTTTTCAAGTTGGTGTGACCATAGAATTGCTATATAAGTTCTGGGGGTGTAGGTGTATTTTGGCAGGGTTTTTCCACTGAATGTACTTCAAGGATTCCAATCTTTGGTGCCTTCGCTTTCATCCACTCATAGTGGGATCCATTCTGACAACTAGATGACTCCTTCCCAAGCCCTGAAACCTTTTTGAGAGAGAGGGAGATAGATTGTTTTGATCTTTAGTTGATTCTTAAATGTATTATTGGTAAACTGTTTCCACTCAGCAGAATTTATATACAAGTCACTGTTTGATTAATTGTCATTATATTTATGTATTTCTGCACAGAATGTCTATGAATTCCCAGTTTTATTCACAAATATCATTTTATTTCATTTCTTCTCGGCATATCCAGACCTATTTGTGTTAATCTCTTTCTTGTAATTTGTTCTATCCACTTTCATTTTACAATATGCTTAGTTCATTCTATCTTTTACTAAATCTTTTCTGCATTACCAGCACACTGTTTTTCTCTTTGTGATCCTTATAAACCTTCCCACGATATTATGTAATCTCCTAGGATATCTTTCTGGAGACTATCATTTCAATTTTTTTATCACCTACTCTAACTTATACCCTGCAGCTCACCCATACTAGCCATCTTTCTCAGTTCATTTTAGCCTGATCCTATTTACAAAAAATGCATTTTTTTTGTACATTGTAAAATATGTAGCAATATATGTAGTGGTGTAGTTGTAATTTGTTTTATATAATCCTTTGTGTGCTACTGAACTGTATTAAATTTCCTGTCTGAGTTTATTCAACTGTAGCTATCTTTACTATGTTGTAAAGTCTTGCATATGTTTGTTTTGATACTTTCTCTACTTTTGGACTAAGACTAAAATTGTCTCACTGAGATCAGAAAGCTACCTCTGTAAATAAAAATCAATAAATGAATAAACAAAATAAAAATATATAATTTCTGATTAGCAACTCTGCTGTCATCTTAAAATATTATTTTTATACACAGTTTCCACTTAGTTTCAAATTTTAACTAACTGTGCATGCCCACAGTATTGTTTCAAGGGTTACAATCATTCCCTATTATAACTACATCTGAGGAGAAAATGGTCACTCTGTTCTTTTTTTAATTACCTTTTTAGTTTTCTGAACCAGATCATGGACATTATTATGTAATATGAAACATCTTTGTTTTATCATGAAGGCAAATGTTCTGCTTTTTTTTTCATTACCTGCAAAAATATTTAATATAACCAAATCATAAAGATTACTAGTATTAGCAGGTATAACTCATGTTTGTGTACCTTCTCATTCATAAAACCTTTTGACAATCATGTCCTTTTCTCCTTTTATACATATTTTTATCTGCATATTGGCCACATCTTACATTTAAGTCACAACAAAGAATTGTACTTTCATTCACTCTTAGTACTGTCATTATGTAAGTTTTTAGTTTTTTTCTAAAATAAGTTATGTTTATGTATATTTTGCAGATTTTACTTTCCTAAAAAATTATAAGCATTTATAACCTGAAAAGTTTTACATTGAACCTGTAGGTTTATTATCAAAATATTCTATAAAGTTGGCCAGTGCTGTTGTATAGACCAATAAAGCCCCAACTATAATCCAAGCCACCTGGGTTTGCTTAGAGGATTAACTGTCTGAGATATTGTTAGGGAGGGATGGCCATGCCCATATCGGGAGGGGGGCATTCTCCTAGGCATTCCCTGCAGAGTAGCATACTCTACAGAGAGGAGAAGTCCTCAGAAGTAACAGGTGAGCACATGAGAAGGGTATACAGATGGATAGGATGTAAATGAAGAAATACCTCTTTGGAAGCAGTGAATGGGATGACCACCCCAGGACACATCTGGTTCTTTTTGAATGTTCTAATTCCTAATTTTTGTCACTGGTACAAAGAAAACAGTAAAATGTGCATGACATCCTCATATATTTCTCTTAGTCAAGTTCCTTTCATGTTAATTAAATTCATTGTTTGAAAATATTGAATTATTTTTAGCATCTAGCTTTATCTCTAACCCTTCTATATTCCTGGACATGATTTAAAGATTTGTGCCTTTGACATTGGCTTATAAGAAGAGTATACTATTAGGTACTTGTCATTTACTTGGCCACCTAGGTCACAGAGGTTAACACTCCACCCAATAAATATTATTTTTATTTAACTTGTTTGATTCTTTCTTTAATCCCATTGCTCAATAATTTCTGTTCTTATCAGTTTCGATCATATTTCTACTATATGCAATCACTGTATTTTTTCATATCTTACCTACTTCGCTAACTCTATACTAGAGACCATTTGCAAAGCTTTCTTAAATGTAGCTCAGGATTATTTCTCTTGGAAAGAGATGTTTAGCAAAGAAGACAATATTATTCTTTTCCATGCCTGAAAGCCTCCCACACTTTTCTACCTGTTACTTCTCACTGCTTTGAGTAACCATAGTCTGACCTACCAGCAATAAAGACTAAAGCCATCTTCAGTTCTTGTCACACCCTTTGCTAATTTCTGCAAAAGAATAAAAAGCCCATATTATAGCAATAACCCACGCCTGGGTGTGGGTAATGCTTGATTTACCCACGGTTGGTGTGGTTTGGTCACGAGGGTGAAGCCCGAGTGGCCAAACAAAGCCAACTGTGGGTAAATCCAGTATTACCCACACCCAGAAGTGGGTTATTGATATTATACAATGACATTATTTAAGAAAAAAAATAATTACTTTTCTTAAATAATGGCATTGTATAATGCCTCCTTGCTGCCCTTCCGCAGCTGTCTGGTATTCTGCGGCAGTTCTGATGTACTGCGCATGCATACGCCTAGGCAGTACATCAGAGCTGTGGGCAAAAGCAACGGAGAAAGCAAGATCTCTGTTGCTTTTTACAAATTGTTTCACTATGTTAAATGGGTTTAACATAGTGAGACAGCTTTAAAACAAGCAATGGAAATCTCCATTGCTTATTTTAAAGCTGTCTCGCTATGTTAAAGCCATTTAACATAGCGAGACAGTTTTGAAAAAAAAGCAATGGAGAAAGCAAGATCTCTGTTGCTTTTTACAAACTGTTTCGCCATGTAAAATGGGTTTAACATAGCGAGACAGCTTTAAAAAAAGAAACAGAGAATCTCCGTTGCTTTTTTTAAAGCTGTCTCGCTATGTTAAACTAATTTAACATAGCGAGACAGTGTTGCTGTAAGAGTTATAGTAATGGAAAAAGTCTGGGCGACCGGACCTTTTTCCATTACTATAACTCGGATTTACAACGTGCACGCTGACCAATCAGTGTGCACATTTTTGAATATTAATGGGGGGGGTCGTTGTATAATATCTTATAATCCAAGCTATTCCTTGCTTCAAATATGACAAAGTTTACTGTTACTTTGCCCAATAATAAATGCATCAAATTCTCAGGGGAGAATGTTATGCTTTCTTGTTCTATCTCAAGACTGGCTTTTATAATTCTTCTTTTGACGTTTCATAACAATTTCATCTCAATTTTTTTTTTTTGTTTTTTGCCTCAATCTCAGTAGTGGTCCCCTACTTTTTTCTCTTGCAATAAGGTTTGTCATTAGAATCATTTCTTTCATTATTTGATTAAAAGGATCTTGCTTACTGTTTACTTTATTTGCTTTCTTAACATGCTGTTTGTCTCAGCTCAGTTGATACTTTCTGTATTTGGTAGTACTCATTTTCCTGTAGATTATATATTCTTTTTTATCTTTCAATTCACCTTCAGAGTCACTCTGTATTGTCACCTTCATGTCTCTAGTTTCCTTGCCATGACATTCTGTTAGTTTTCTATTGTTAATTTTCTTCCATAAAAAGCTTGCTTATTGAATTGTCACATCTGTAACAGTATTATTCTTTTGTTTTTCACATTACATTCTACTCCATCACTTAAATCTTCTACTTTCTTTTCTACTATTTTATTTTCCCCCATCTGTGCTTCAACTGCTCTTCCTTTTCTTTCAATATTTGTATTTCCTCATTCCTGTTTTTACGCTTAACACTTCCTTCTAGCAAATGTTCCCTTCTTTCTTTCTTTGCCTATAATTATTTCCCCTGTTTATCACCTAAAAACTGTATATCTATTTCTCTATCACTTACTTTATGTCCTTTACACTATACAGTTCTATTCATGGGGGTTCTATCATTGTTTGCCTATTTATTATATATTCTATTATAAAAAATTCTTGACTTCATTTTATCTTTCAATTGGTTGACTATATATTCTGTCAGAATGCCTTGTACTTGCAAGTTGTATTCCTTTTTATTTTCTCATCCATTGTATCCAGACTAGAAATAAACTAGTCCGGTTGTTAATCCTGTAATAAGCTAATCTGTACTAAATTTTCCATAAATATATTTCCAAAAATCTGAAGTATTCCCATCTCTTACAGTATCTCCTAAGACATGAAAAGATTCAATATTGTCTTTTTAACTCCAGCTCTATTTCCATACATAAACTCATCTAACCAACGTTCTGTCCATTTACTTTTGTTTAACATGTACATATTTTATCTCTTGATTCGTTTTGTGTGTGTGTGTGTTTTTAGTATTACCTCTAAGTGTTTTTTTTTTTTTTTTTTTTAATTTAGAAATTTAGACTACTGTTCAGTGCATTGTTTTATAATTCCTCTGTCTCTTATTTCTTCTTTGGATACTATTTATTACAGCAATGTGTAAAGTGGCTCTCATATTTAAAGAGCATGCTGTAGCAAAATTATAGAAGTTTTAACTCATATAATCTGCCATTCTAATATAATCACAGAGACAGAATCAGATTCCTACAATTATTTAGATTCCTGCAATGATTTGACTGAATACCTTAAATGTACTAAAATGATAGAATTTTTAATTCATGTAATGCACCTAACTAATATAATCACAGAGAGAAAGAAAACATAAGAACAGAATCAGAATCCTACAATAATTTGAATGAATACTTGAAATTATACTAGAGATGAAATAATAAACCATGTACTGACCATATAAAAGACCAGAAGGAGGTCAGCTAACAATTAAATATCAAAAGATTTCTAGTACTATAGCACAATAAAATCATAAAATTTCCCCATATAAAAGAACATTTGAGCTGCACAGATGTATTACAAATAAATGTAATTAATGAAATGCTTCATTTAATTGTGATCCACCAGGTTGGTAGTCAATCTTAACATATAAGTCAATATATTTTACAATCCCTCATTGGAGTGCTATCCCAACATTTTTTCACATCTCATAATTGTTTTTACACAGCAATGTCTCTCCCAAGCATCTGTATACTTTGGCTTTCTTAGGATGGCTGGCTTTACCCTCAAGTTCACAACTAAGTTTACATTATTGTTTGTTACATATAGTTAGTTATTAAAAATATGCAACATCTCCATGTTTACGTTAATATTGCCCAAAACAAGTGAGGTTAAATCCATTGAATGGTATCAGTGGAAACCTATAATTTAAGTCTGTTTTTTTGCGAGCAACTAGATCTTGAAAGACTTTTTTTCTTTCATGATTAGCCAAGCCATCTCCATGCCAGTTTGTTGGGTTTGCATTGCCAGCATCATCTAGCTGAAAATGTCTCCTTTCACCCTCATTTGACTGAACCATCTGAGAAGTTTGCGTGGGGTTGTCATGAATTTCTACAAGTTAGAATTGAGGGTACAATCCTTTTGGCTAAGCAAGCCAGTTAGTTGGGTTAAATCACCCTGTAATCCACAGTCAACCAGAAAAAGAGAAAACCCATTGTTGTTGTAAAACAAACATCCATGAGAAAACAATACAATTGGTATGGCTCCCAGAAACCAGGAAAAAAAACATTGTTATGCTGGAAATCAGTAAAACTCTGGAAAAGCAACCAGTCCAAGCATGTGAACATGCAGCCAAAAGAGTAAAACTTATAAAATCAACAAAACGGCTCACATAGTTTCTTTTGTCTTTTCGGCTTTTCCCGGTAAGGGGTCGCCACAGCGGAACTCCGGTCCGCTAATGATTTGCAGTAGAATTTTATGGTGCCAAGTTGCCAGCCCAATGCCCAACCTTCAGCGAAGGCACGCCCATTCACGCATGTCTTTCACAGGCCACTCAACCGTGGGGGAGGACATGCAGACTCCACACAGAAGGCACTACCCGCACACTAGCTGAGAATCGAACGGAAGAACCTCTTGCTGTGAGGCAACAACGCAACCGCTGTACCACCGTGGCTTCTCTCAGTGTTCTTCCCAAATAATTGTGGTTTTTATTCAAATATTCCAGGAAAAGACATTAGTTAAGCACCTTCATCCCTTACATATGAAATGGGACTTCATCAGAACTATATCAGAATTCCAGTAAAAGGCATTACTTAAGGGTTTTCATCACTTATATATGAAATATGTGAAATGGGACATTATCAGAACTACAATGAAGTTAAAACCATCAGTTTAAACAGAGCCCTAATAAGGTCATATAATAAACTTTCCAATCATAAAATAACATTAATTAACACTAACATGTTAGCTAAGAAAATATGTAAGTAAAAACTAGAGAATACATGTGATTATAGCTATCAATATCTCTCTCTCTCTCTCTATATATATATATATATATATATATATATATATATATACATATATGGGTCTACTGCTTTTCATCAAATACCACATGTTAGAAAAAGAGTAGTAGACCGCTCAGTTATGCGAAAGTGCACTTAATCAAAAGTGCACTTTCGTGAACTTAGCTTTTACGAACGGATTGCACCACAGTGAAGGACAGCAGGAAAACATGCTATGTCCTCCACTGTGGTGCGGTAATTACGGACCTTAAGGTTAGGGCTCAGGTCATGGTAAGGGGATAGCTAGTAGGGCTATCCCCTTATTATGACCCGCACCCTAACCCTAAGGTCCGTGACTACCACACCACAGTGGAGGATAGCCTGTCCTCCACTGTGGTGCGGTAGTCAAGGACCTTAGGATTAGGGCATGGGTCATGGTAAGGGGATAGCCCTACTAGCTATCTCCTTACCATGATACGCACCCTAACCCTAAGGTTCATAACTACTGCACTAAAGTTAGTAGTAGCCCGTTCGCTGAAGCGGGTTTCACAAAAGTGCACTTTCAATTAAGTGCACTTTCGCGTAACCCAGGGTCTACTGTGTGAGTTCGAAGAAGTATATTTTCGAACTTATACAGTAGACCCATATATATATATATATATATATATATATATATATATATATATTAATACATCTTAACACCCAAAAGCAACAATATCAGTCTAAGTTTTAAAACCAGGACAACAGATAATTGATCATTGAGGCCAAGTTCCTGGGAAGCTTCCTCATTAATTTTTAAAATGATCCAATTATTGGAAATAATATGCATAACCTTCTTAAAGGTCATGTTATACACCACCGCCAATGAATTAATGAAATTACCTAACGTGCCCAACCTGTACATCTGAATAGAAATTCCTGTTATGGGTGCCTTGGATAACTCCCAGTGCGGGTTTATATTTAATACTCTAACCTTCCACCATGGTTTTATGAATAGTGTTTAAAAAATCTAAAGGATAATTCCTGTATACAAATATTTTAAATAAAAGGTCATCCTCTGGCAGGAAAATGTTATGTTAAGAACACATCCTGGTAGTTCTCACCAGTTGGCTCTTAAAGATGTTTTTATTACAATGGTAAGGATGACAACTATAAAAATCCAAATAGCTGTTAGAAAAGGAGGGTTTCCTATAGATGGTAGACATGAAACATGCCTGTTGATTGACCTTAGCAATAGTTACATCTAGGAAACTGACTTCATTAACAAAATAAGTATGCATAAACCTCAAGAACTATGTGGTATTGTTAATATAATTCACAAATGTGTCACAATTTATATTGAAAGATTTGTGGGATTTTCTCACAAAATTTAAACATTTTTTTATCCAAACTGCAGTATTTACACTATTGATGCTAAAGATTTATTTACTTGTATACCACACAAAACCAGATTAGAATTATTTCATTCAGCTATTGTTCAGCTAAGTAAATTGTACCACAACATAATAAATTTCTTAGTTGATAGTATGGATGTAATTTTGTCCAATAACTTCATTTTATTTGAAGGGGAATATTTCCATCAAACTAAGGCTGTCACTATGGGTGCCAATTGTGCACCTATTTACGCAAACCTTGTTATGTCTAGTTGGGAGAAGCAGTATGTGTTTGAGTCCCAATATCAGGAACAGTGGCACCTATATTGCAGATACCTGGATGATATTTTTATTTTATGGAAAGGAACTAGTGATATTCCTGACAAACTTGTAGGTGAACCAATTCATTGGTGGTGATGTAAAACATGAGCTCTAAGTAGGGTATAAATATTGTTTTCAATAATGAGAACATCTTAAAAATTAATGAAGAGGTATACAAAATATTAGGTGAGAGACCTAACTTTGTTTATAAAACAGGCAGAAACTGTAAAAACCTTCTTGAACATCCATTCTACTATAAAACAGTTGGTAAGGGGGTACTCATAAATGTGGGGGATGTAGTCAATGCCCTCACTTTTTTCAAAATGACGTGATTGTTTTTGATAGGTTTCCTCATAAAACTGTTTTAGCATCAGGGAATTGTGCTAGCATGAGTGGTATACACTGCAATTTGCAAAGGTTGTTTGAAGTTTTATGTTGGGAAAACTGAAAGGCAGTTTTGCAAAAGAATATATGAGTATTTATATGTGATTTCTAAATGTATTAGAAATAACGCCCTTTATAAACACGTTGGAATGTGAAAAATCCTGATTTTTATTTGGTTTGTTGGAAATGGTCCTGCATGATTTAAGAGGTGATCCCTAGGAAACCATACTGGAATACTGGGAACAGGTATAGCAACTTTGGTTGATAACATTATGGGGACTTGGCCTTAGTGATCAGTTATTTGTTGACCCTGTTTTAAAACTTAGATCTAATCAGCTCTGATATTGTGGTTTTGTTGCTTTTGGGTTTTGAGATGTACATATATATATATATATATATATATATATATATATATATATATATATATATATATATCAGCTAACATTTTATTGTTAAGTAATGTTGTTTATGATTGGGAAAGTGTATCATATGACCTTATTAGGGCTGTATTTTAACTGCAAAGCAGTTCTGATGAAGCCCTCTTTCATATGTAAGGGACAAAAGATCTTAGCTAATGTCTTTTACTGGAATATTTGAATAATAAACTCAATTATTTGGGAAGAGCACTATGTGAGCAATTTGTTGATTTTTATCAGTGGAATGCAAAGATGATGGCAAAGAAAACTGATATTGATACTTGTACTGTAAGCTGTGTATCTAAGGAAATACCAGTTTAAATTGTAAATTGTACAAATAAACAGTAGGTTTCATACTTCTTATAAATAATTCACTTGTTAAGTAATTATTCCTAAAGTATTCTGAGAGTAAACTTTTTGTCGTACTTCTACTACAACTAATAATAATAATAATAATAATAATAATAATAATAATAATAATAACCTTCTAAGAATTAAAAACAAACTGTGTTATCTTGGCAGCTGAAGTTCTGTCCTTGTCTGTAGGTGCCAAGATAACTCATCACCTGTAACTAACTTGTAATTAAGGTCTTAAAGGCTTAAGTTTTACATATGGCTAATTGCCAAATATACGACATATATGTTGTAAATGCAGGACCAGATAATAGGTTAAAAGATATGTTTTACAAACTAAACAAGCTCAAAAAATGCAAAGCTATACAAATTTATTTTACCCTTGCATATGTATACTTCATATTTTTAGCTGTAGAACTCCTTATGATGTGTTTACTCCAGTATTTTTTAGGTATTTGCCATCCCAGTCCTGTTTCTTATCCCTGATCCCCTGATGAACAACTAGCCCCACCTCCTGGCTGACCAAGTGACCCATTTATTCCACAGAAGGTAAAACTCCTTGGCCAGTTTCAGATTAAGTATACACTGAGCCTTTGATGGTTTTCAAGCCATAACCCCCGCCATCTGCACATGTACACACACTCATAGACACACACTATATGTAAATATACAAAAACATGCACTTGTTTTTAGACCACACATCAAGGCACATGTTCTTCTGTGTCTATACTTACCAAATCATTTATTGTTAAATAAAACAACATCTGTACATGTGTGTGCTTCTAAATTTGAGTATGTTTGAACATTTTTCCAGCAAGAAGTGAAACTAAATTTGCTAGCATACATTTTTCTAACTCTTCAGTCTCATAAAAACATAATTGCAAAAAATATCACTAGCTGTCTTTATATATATACAGTTAGAGAGAAGATGGTTTTGAAGAGCTGTTTTAAAATTGCTGAGGTTTTGTTTTAGGTGGATGTTTGTAGGCAGAATGTTCAATTTTTTAGTTATGATCCATCAGTATAGTAACTGTCCAGGTAATTTAGGTTTAAGAACTTGGAGTAGCTTTTATTGCTCAGATCGCAGGGGCCTCAAAGGGTTATAAAGGGTGAGAATATAGTTGAGTGCAGGACAGTTTTGTGGTTTATAGATAGGTTTATGAGCTGCTGAAAGCTGGAGGAGTGATAGATAGTTAGGGAGTTCTAGCCAGTGCCATTTTGTAGGGCAATGCAGTGACAGGTGTTATGTCAGCTGTTTGTAGTGAATTTTGCTATCTTACTATAGCAAGTTTCTAATTTAGATTGCAAGGAGCACTGTAAGTTAGTGAGTAAAGGTACACCATAAGTTAGAGATGGGAGTAGGTATGATGTTGTTAGCATGTTCAGTATGGAGGGAGAGGAACTTATTATATCCGTACAGTAACCCTAACTTTTTATGGCTCTTACTAATGTTGCTTTGGATATGCAGATCAAACTTTAGCTTTTCATTGATATTACTCCTAACAGTTTAGTGTGTGTTACTAGATCAATTTTTGTGGAGTTAAGGGAGTATATGTTGAATTCAGCTTTGTTTATAGTGGATTGTCTCTTGGGTGTGAAAATCATGAGTTTGTTTTTTTGGATTTAAAGAAAGGTGATTATTGTGAAGTCAAAAAGCTGACTGAATATTTTGCTTAAGGTGTAGCACAGACTATGGTGAAGACGTCTGCATATTGAACTAAGACCCAAGAAGGGTGGCTTGATTTAGGTTGTTAATAAAGATATTGAAAAGAAGGGGACCTAAAATTGAACCTTGGGGGACACTAGTAAGGTAGGAAGGGTATGGTATTTACACTGCTAAGGAATGGCATGGTATGCATTTTTGCTCAGACTGGGGGACAGAGGGGTAAGGGAACTGGCACTTTTCCAAAGTGCTCTGCAGACTTGAAGGTGGCTTATTTAAAGTTGCGTTGGTATGGGAGTGGTTGTATACATTAAAGTTATGTAACTGTGCATTCATTTAGCAAGTATGCCATACAAGTGAGTCATGTGAACAGCCTGACATTTGTAATGATGCAACAAGCAACAGACAGTCCACAGAATTGTATTCTTTCCTGTTCACCATCATTTTGCAACTGTCGACCAGGCAAGGTTTTTATTGCTATGTGAGTGTGTAATCTGTACCCCCCAGTAATTCAGGGAGGCAGACAATGCCACAGATTGATGCATTATGTTATTTCTATCTTATGATGTCATAGGATACCATAAATGCTCTTCTACATGCATAAGCTTTGTATCAAGGAACTTGATAACTATTATTGAGATGGAGGAGTATAAACTATCTAAAGTATCCCTTGCTGGTCCAGTAGTTAGAACAGAAACAACTGTACATAGCTTGATCTCCAGAGGTACTAGAAGGCTATACATTCCTCTAGAAACAGTGAATGGGAAACATGTATCTACCAAGGCCAATGCTATGTCCCAGTCAATTGTTCAATGCTGTAGCTCCTATGGAGTGATAGGGGCAGCTTCCCTGGTCATACCTCTCAACCTCTTGCTGCAAGAAAACTGGACAAAGTCTGACAAAATTGTATTTATTTATTTATTTTTATTTTACAGTTTGTTTAAAAGGATAGTCCATTGGGCCAAGAAGAGCTCATTTTCAATGAAGTCCTGGTGAGAAAAGCTCCGTGACCAGCAATATAATATGAAGACAATGCATTTACATTTATGTAATACTATTGAAAAACAATGGTATTACATAACATGATAAAAAATGTATGATTGGAGTGAAAATTCAGTTAAAAAAGTAAAAGGTAAAATTACACACAAACACACACATACACACATATATATAGGTCAATTAAAATAAGAAAAATCCATTGGTGCATATTCCTGTTAGATCTGTTACAATGTGAAATAACACAGGATTGACTTTACAGTTTTACATGAAATTTTAGCAGAGTTAAAGTAGGATAGGAGGATAAGAGGTGTTAATTGTTGAATGTAAGAAGGGTGGGACAATAAGAAAAAAAAGTAGAGCAAGAGTGGGAGTAAATGAGAAAAATGAAGATGGTGATAGTCAGAGAAGGGATGAAGAAAAGAGGGAAGTAAAGGAGTGTGAGTAATGGAGATGCCACCTCGAGAGAGGTATTATTTTGACTAGTAATGGAATATGAGCTCTTGTCTATAATGGTACTTTTTGAAGGGGAAAATAACATAATTTTAGTTTTTGATGTGTTGAGTGATACGTGGTTGTCTATTATCCAACATTTGGTATAAGAGAAAGCATTCTGAATTAGTTTTAAGAGAGTGGAGGTGAAAGTGGCGGAGCTGATAATCATAGAGTCATCTGTTTATTGAATCAGTTTAGCACTAGGAATGTTTTGGTAGAAGTCATTTATGAAAATGTTGAACAGTAGGGGACCCAATATGGAACCTTGGGGTATGCCTGTAGGTGTATTAAAGAAGGAGGAGGTGGGTTTTTTCCATTTGACAGCTTGTTGTCTGTCAGAGAGGTAACTAGAAAACCAGTTGATAGAAGAGTGGGATAGGTTTAGATTAGAGAGTTTGGATAGGAGAAGGTTATGGGAGATAGTGTCAAAAGCCTTGGATAATTCCAGAAGCAGGGTGGACACTAGACAGCTGGAATCCTGGGCTTTGTTGACAGTTTTGAGGAAGGAGAGGAGAGTGGTTGTTGTACTGTGGCCAGGTCTAAAATCATGTTGTGTGGGGGTAAGTAGGTGGTTGTCTGTGAGGCAGGGTAGAAGTTGAAGGTGGATACACTTTTTCTAGAACTTTTGAGATAGAGGAAAAGATAGCGATTGGCCAGAAATTGGGAATGCTGTTGTTATTGCCTCCTTTGTGAAGGGGAATGATATAGACCTTTTTCCAGAGTAGGAGTACATAGTTTTCTTGGACTGAGTGGTTTATTAGACTGGAGATGGGAAAGGCGATGGCATCAGCAGCAATTTTGGGATAGTAAGAAGGAAGGTCATCAGGAGCATTTGAGCATAGTTTCAGTTTCTGAAGGAGTTTTTTTATGGTAGAGATAGGAATAGGTTTGATAGTGAAGGAAGGGTGTTGGGAGTTGATAGTGTTAGGAGAGGGAGAGATAGGAGGAGGTGGAAGTGAAGCTTTGTTGTGGAAGGAAGTAGTTTGACTATAGAAAAAATAAAGAAGGAGTTAAACTGGGTGGCTAAGGAGAGGTCTGGTACATTTGGGTCAGGGCAGGGATTGTCTCTTTTGTCAGGATTGAGGAGGGTGGAGATGCCATTCCAGAATTTTTTCGGGTTGGTGTTGTGGTTATTTTGAAGGGTGGAGAACTAGGATTTGCAGTCGGATGCAACACATTTTTTTTTTACTTTGGGGGACAAAGGCCCCAAAATAGATATATTTTAAATATTGCTCTTATAAACTTAGAAAGTTGCTAGAGTAACATGGCATGTTTTAACATACATTTTCTGAAGGATGTGAAGTCTGATACTCAAATGTATGCCATTATTTAGTGACTTCAGCCTTTAGATCATCCCAGTAATTTGCCAGAAAAACACATATTTTATGAGGAACAGGCCAAAAATATGAGCTAAAAATCTGGACATTCTGCAAAAATCTGTGCAGTTGAGAGGTATGGCTCTGGTCCCAAACTGCCAGACTGTTAGGGAATATGACTGCACTATAGAAGAGGTGTCAGTCAGTCCCTGTAACTGATTTAAGAGCTTGGACTACTTCAGCCTGAATACCAGTCTATATACAAGTAATGTAAAACACTTGTAGTCCAAAAAAATGGCAGGTAGTTCCAGTGTAAAAAAACTCTTCTTTATTCAATCACAGACGTATAAGCTCTTTCACAGATAACTTTTGCTTCTTCGGATAAAAATGCATGCTGTGTACTATGTATCTTATATACTTTGAACCAACTAATTAAGTCACAATAATCTTAAAGAATATTTTTACTTAATGAAGGATGTTTGTTTAAGATGATTGTGACTTAATTAGTTGGTTCAAGGTATATAAGATACATAGTAGACAGCATGCATTTGTATCTGAAGAAGCAGAAGTTATATGTGAAAGCGCTTATACGTCTGTGGTTGAATAAAGAAGAGTTTTTTTCACTGGAACTACCTGGCATTTTTTTGGACTACAAGTGTTTTACATTTTATTGCAGTTTTCCTGGTGGACTGAAGCCTCTAGTAAGGAAAATGTGTTTTTTTTTACTTTATATGCAAGTAGTATTTTAACATTAAAGCAAATGCAAACTGAATGGCAGACTGCTTACTTGTCCATGTTGCTGTAATACTGAAAAAAACAAAGAGCTACCATGTAGTGACATAACAGTTCATTGCCTAGAGCAGAAGGACTTTTTTAGGTCCTTAACTCTGGAGGATTTTTTTTCTGCTACTCTCCTCTTATTGAGGGGAACCAATTGAGAGACTGCACTGGCTACCTCCGCTACATCTATGTACTGCCTACTGGCCCCATTTCCCTTGTCATCAGACATGATGCTATGCATACTGATGGGAAGAGGAGGCATTAATATGTAATGAGTAATACAGCACATAGAGTGCTGCTAGCATTCCCTCTGTCTGCAGCTATGTTGCCTGTGGCATCCTTTGCTTTTTTATGTGTTTGTTTATTTGGTTTATTTTTAGTCTTGTTCTTCAATTATATATCCACAATTGGACCTGACCAATGGCTCCACAACCTTCACCTAAATTATCAGAGATTGAGAACCAGATATCCATAGCGTAACTGAGTGTCAAAAACCCATTTGCCCTCGCCCAAGGGTCCATAATCAGCCCATAGCCCCTCGTGTGGTGAGAGTTTGCTGGCAGGGAGTCAGAAAACTACCAGATCTGGTGGGTCAAACTGTTATCATTGTAGAAGCTCTCTCACTCACACTTGCAGCAAGTCTATGACCTCCAGAGTGGCAGATGGATTCATGCAGCATGCTTCCTTGTGGTCTCTAGGTTACGTATAAATGCACATTGGCAGAACATGTTCACTGGTGCGACACTTTGTGATGAATCAAAGCCGTCAGCCTCCTCCCAGAATATGCAAGCCAGCTGTGAACATACTCCCATCCTGCACTGCCATGTTCTATAGGTGTCTGAGCCAGTGATCGAACTTAGGCTGCCTGTGCTGTAGACAAAGCTTTATCTGTCTGTGCCACAGAGCTGCATGGCATGCTTTATCCTTTCATAATCGTGTTCCGTGTGCACTTCCCCCTCACATGACTATGAAGCCTGATTATGTTCACATTGCATGCATTTGCATATCATTTGGGTCTCCTTTCCCTACCTGATGTCTTTATGTAGTAATTTATATATTGTTTGCAGTGCTTTTGTGCTCACTGTACTGTATTGCAAAGTGAGATTATGAATAGATACCAAACTGCATATGGAAAATTCCTGTGCAGCTGTGTATGCTACATACCATACAGCTGTCTCCATATCCCTGCCTACTTTAAGATATTTACAGCAATATCTTTATGGATTCTTTTAAAAAATTACACAGTGATAATGAATCAAAGTTTTATGATGCAAACATTGTTCACTCAAAGACACCCTGGGATTCAGAAAAAGAGAGCTGCAGTCACATAAAGTGACTATCACAGATACATCAGTTTATGTGTTACGTGTGATTCAGAGACAGATTTAGCAACGAGGAAAGCCTTATTATAGCCTTATTATCAGTTAACTTTACACATCTCTGAATTATTATATTTTACTGCTCATTCTAACAGCACACACATCACCTAAACGTGCATCATACCTCTCAACTGTCCACAAGTATGTAGAACACCACTGATGTTGCCTTATATATTCATTTGTTCAGTTCCTCATAAAAAGTTAAGAGTTTCTGGGAAATCTCCAAGGACTATAGTCAGTAACAATGGCAGATGTTAAAGTTTCATATTTTACAGAAATTACATGTTGATACAAAATCTATTGGTCTATTAACTTTTTTAACTGAATTATAGTAATATTTAAAAAATTGCCCTGATTGTGGACATTTATATCCCCATTATTTTTGTTTTTTTTCCAGAGTTCTTGAGCAAAGATGTTGAGGGGTATGCTAGGCACCCCCCCCGAATGATTACACACACACAGATACACAGATTTAGACATTCAGGCACACACACACACACACACACACACACACACACACACACACACACACACACACACACACACACACTGTCCCAAACTTTGCCACACAGACATTCAGTCAATATCACACTCCCGCACTCAAGTAGAACCCCAGACACACTCATCCATTCACTCCTGTACACACAAGGGTGCTCACATGCACACATACATACATACATACATACATACATACATACATACATACAGATACACATACACACACACACAAACATGCATAAGCACTCTCAATCCCCTACTGAGTCCACTGAGGCAGACACAGACACATAACCAGACAGACAAACTCACAAACACATACATACACACATACACACACACACACACACACACACACACACACACACACACACACACACACACACACACACCATCTTCTGCTACACACACGCATCCACAAAAACAGACACACATACACACACACACACACACACACACACACACACACATGCATAAACACATACACACACACGCATGTATGCACAAACACATACACATATGCACACAAACACACGTGCAAAAACACGGGCCTATATTACTTTATCAAAATGACTAGTCACTGAATAACAATCCATCAACACCTATACAATGGAATTCACTTCCCCTAACCGCAAAAGTTTTCCCAGGGTAAAAAAGCACTCAGCCAACACCACAAAATTGTCCTTTTCTCCACTGTAAAGAGATATCAGAGTTGATATATATATAGTGAGGGTGGTGTGGGGGATGTAGCCCCCCCCATTTGGGTGGATTTGATTTAGTGCAGTGTGTGTTTCAATATGGTGCAGGCAAGTGTTTCCTTGCCCTGGGAAAACTTTCAATGTTTGCTGATTTGGGTTTTGTTGTATAGCTGTCAATGGATTGGTATGAGGTAGTATAGACCCCAAAAACACATAAACACACACACACACACACACACACACACACACACACACACACACACACACACACACACACACACACACACACACACACACAGTCATCCAATTCCATTCATACCTCTGCAAACACACGCTGCCACACATATACTAAATCTTTCATGCCACAAGAACTTTTGGTCAACCATGGTACTTTATGCAGCCAAGTGAGTCTGAAAATCACTTGGCAATGCAAACTTGAATTGCCTTATTACCATGCATTTTGACTGACAGTACCACCCTTCAACACTGATGCGTTTTCTCAAAGAAAATGTATGTGGTACGGTGGTCTCTGAAAAAGAAAGGGTTATCACAAGGGGTTAGCTACTCATAGCAAGGCTTACCACCTGCTGTAACTCTTTCTGAATCCCAGGGACAGAGCATAACAGCAAGTATATTACACAAAAAGATAATAAACCTGAATCTGTAGTTGTGTAGTTTGTGTAGCTTAACAATTCACACCGTTTATTGGAAATAATGCAGAGAGTATGACTAGTAAATGAAACATAATCAATACATGATACAAGCAATTTGAACAGCTACAACAGTCTGGTAGAAGCTATAGAATATCTGTGACTATTGTGCACAGGTCTATTCAGTATATTATATATCATTTGGTCTATTTTACTATATTTCTATGGTATGTAAATAATCTTTTCTTTAGTGGTTAAACTGCAACACATTCACAACCCTAGTCCTATAGGTCATGTTTTTTTTTCTTCTTCTTCATATTTAAAACAAGTCTGGTATGGCATTAAATTATATCATTATTTCCTGAAATATATGAAAGTATATATTTAGAAATATGCTAAGGAGGTTAAATTAGACTATGGTCTAAATTGTTGGCTGAAAAAATGGAATGCAGTGTTGTTATTCATTTGCAACAAGACAGTTTATTCTTAAAACTCGATTATTCCAGACACTCATGTTTAAAGAACAGATGTTAGAAGTCACATAGTGATTATCGGCACTCATGTTTAAAGAACAGATGTTAGAAGTCATATAATGACTACCAACTTAAAGAAGCTTTAAAGGCATAACACTATAATTTATGATACATGAAAATAGCTAGAAGTCATATTTGACAAAAAAACTTTTTTCTTTACTTTATGATGTATAAAACTCCTATTTGATTCTATGAGGATTCCTAGGAATTATTATTGCATAATCTATAGTGCTGCTTATTTGAGTCACTTTATATATAAAATAATCAAATCAATAATATTAATGAAAAGTGCATAGAAGATTCAAATCATATCCACCAGTTTTTGAGTAAGCTATAATGCTTTCTTTGTTGGACTACATGAGCAGACAGTCTGAGTAAGAAATGGCCATAGCACTTACTTTTGAACTAGCACTCATCATTTGACTGACATCATAATTGCTGATGTTTGCAGTCTGCACTACAGAGATAACCTGCTTTGCAGGCAGACAGAAGCCAGCTCATTTTCCAAAGTACTTCCATCTTGAAAGGGTTCTGCTGATGCCCTCCTTCTGTCAGCAGGGCATCAGTATTATAAAGAGTCTGTCAGCTGATGGCACATTCCGATCTTTCTTACACTGGCAGAACTGAAGGAGAAGATTACCAGCCCTAGAGCATAGTGGACCAGGTGGGGAATCCAGCACCAGACAGATCCACCTCAAGTTTAACCAATCTGAAGACTCCAATGAGAGTGGCTCCCAAAACAGGGAAGAGTATCTGGTTTTATAATGAGGAAGGGTAAAGTGAGTAGGTAGGTTTGCCACCCCACCTCAAGGAGAAGATTTAACAAAAGAAGAGGAAAGGTGGGAGGTAATATTTGTTAATCAGTAAAGTCCAACTTGGAACATAGCCAATTTTCACCAGAGGCCTGGGGAGAAACACTCCAGCTGGATGTTTTTGAATGTGGGAGGAAACCAGAGTACACCCACATAAATGCAAGGAGGACATTCAGACTCTGCACAGAAAGGACTCCAGCCAAGAATCGAACCAGAAAACCTCTTGCTGTGAGGTGACAATGCTGCCACTGCACCACTGCACCATAGATATGGATGCAACAGTGAAATTACTTGAGCATCTGTAGTTGTGATAAGTTCCAAACACAACTGTACTAGGATATATTTGTATTCAATGCTGCAGTATTTATTATTGGGAAGATTCCAAAAGCAGTAAGAGAGAGAGATAGTGATTGATCAACTATTTGGAGATCAATCCCTGCAGGAAATAAGTGGCAAAACATGCTCTAACCCAGATGTGGCTCCTAAGTTGTAGGGCTTAGAAAAGTATACACAAAAGGCTAATTTGCATCTAAGATGGCTTTCCCTTAAGGGAAAATTGTAATGGAAGGCATAACTCTAGCAGACTGAAATCTAATGTGATCTGGTAATGCTTTTCCATGATGCTGGTAATGAAAGGCAATACAGTTCCCCAACCATTTGGACAGGGTTAATTTAAGTTTGGAGGAGAAATTAAAATTGAAGAGTCTGTTTCAGGGACAACTCAGTAACTGGTTTATGCATAAAAGAGGGACTGGTATGCAGTGTCACTCTATCTTGATGGAACATAAGAGTTTTTGCCCATAAGTCATTAAACTTTGAAACATTTCTAGCAGACATGATTGCCACCAAAACCATGGTTTTCCAAGAGGGTACTTGGATGTGAGATGAAGCTGCTAGTTCAAATGGTGGCAACATCAGTTTTTCTATCACATAATTTAGATCTTATGCTGGAAGCATTTGTTCTTTTCCCAAACTAAGGTGCATTAATCTCCATAAGACATGCTTCAGCAAAGTTCTAGAATAAATAGGGAGTTCCATGAGTAGGCTGGCTGACATAGCAAAAACATGAACTTTTATGTATGTGTAAGGTAAGTCAGATTTTTAGAGGTCTGAAAATTATTTCACGATCAATGCCACCTTAAACTTTCTGGGATCTAGGTCCCTGGAGTGTCAACAGAAGAAGAATCTCTTCCAGTTTATTATGTATGATTTCCTTATACAAGGTTTCCTAGCTTTCAACATAATATTTTACACATCCTCTGAATATTTGTATCTGCCTGGGATATGTTTACAATCATCAAGGGTGCCACCCTCAGTGCATCTATGCTGGGGTGTTGGAGTGATCTCTTTTTCTTAGACAGACAATCTACTCCTATCTGAAACAGTATCTAATGTTTTCCTCTTACATGTCAAATAGGAGAGGAATCCTGTGTTGCCATGGTTATGGATGATTTTAAGTCTCTCCTCCTGCATTTTCCTTAAGATTCTGGGCATAAAGTTTATAGAAGGCTAGGCATACAGAAAGAGACCTGTCTAATAAAAGGAGAGGGCATCTGTCATCAAGGATCCCAGACATGCTGGCATTGAGCAGAACTGTCTCAGCTGCCTGTATAGATGGCAGGCAAATAATTCTATCTGTGGCACACCCACCAGTGTGTTAACACTTGAAAAGCATCACTGAAAAGCATCAATCTGTGATTGTCTACATATACTCTGCTCACCTTAGTCACTATCATATTGTGCCCCAAAGGTATGTATGATGCCTTCAAAGAGATTCCATTCTGCAATGCTAATTCCCAGGCTTGCATGCCTAACTTGCAAACATGGTAGCAGTGGGGACCCCTATTTACTTATATACCACATCACTATAGTTTTGTCTGAACTAGTGGGCTCTCTGATCCATAGTGGGAGAAATGTTTTCAGAGCCAAGATGAGGTATACAACTTAATTTATATTGATGTGTTTGCCCCTCATAGTATACTAATAAACCACCTGGAACTGGAGACACTTCATATAACATCCCAATGTGTGTCTGAGGTATATGTTGTCAGTGTCATAATGTGCTTTGTTTCCATAAAAGGCATTCTGTGGTCCAATAAACAATGTCTCCAGTGTGAGGTTTCCTCTGATATATTGTAGGTCGGGGATAATGGCTTCCAAGGAATGGTGATGCTGACTTAATTTGTTTCTTAAGTATCAATGAAACTTTCTCATACATAGACATGTCCAGGTCAGCATCAGAATGCCTGTTACCATGTAGAAATGGTTGGATTTCATAGGAGCATGTATAAGAGAATCTGACTCCAGGGATGCATTTTCAAAGACTTCTGATTCCTCTAGCATCAGGCCTCTTAGAGTTCAAACAATACATTATGGTTTAGGCCAGCTGAACAAGTGTGTCTGAGGTAGATACCTGGTCAGGAATTTGGATGAAAGCACTGCCCAGCCTAGTCCATAGCAAGCTAGGCTGCAGCTGCTTTAGCTTCAGCACCTTATGCCTTGCCTACTACACTCAAGGGCAGCCACCTTTGAGGCCTCAGGTCTTGGGCAAACAACTGACGCATCTATAAATTTTCTGCGGACCTCCTTTCAAACAAAAATTCTAAGTATCCCACCTTCTTGTTCTGTTATCTAAATGCAGTCATCAGTGGCTAAAAGATCTGTGACAATTGAATGAGCATCTGAAAATCAGTAGAGGAGGACATGCCAGATGCCAAAGATGCAGGAGCCTGCAGAATGGTTGTAACCAATGCATGAGTCATAGTGGGTTCGATAGTCATGGACTGTGAATGCCCATCTACTAGAACTGAATCACCAGACCTTGGAAATCCTGAGTTGTCTGCAATGCCCTCAATTTAATTTCTATTCTCTCTTTTTTTCTGAATGTTTCTTTTTAGGAGCAGGCTCCCAGAGGCCTTGGCTATAGTGATAGTGGCCCTAAACTGTGTACATGCCCTTTCTTGGTGACAGTGACACCTATAAAAAGCATTGGTGATGACAGATTGTTCAAATAGTAAACAGCATTCAGGGTGGACAGGACTCTACATCATGCTCCAGCCTGAGGCAAGAAAGCACTTTATATGATGGTCTTTATATGGAATTTGTTTGCCACAACTGAAACATTTATTAACTTTTGCAACATTTTTCTGCACTAGGCTCTGTGTCTAATAAATGTAATAATCAATCATCATGCAAAAATAAAAGGAACTTCACTATAGACATTTATCAGGCATCAGAAGTCGAGAGAGAGAGAGAGAGTCGAGAGAGAGAGAAAGAGAGAGAGAGAGAGAGAGAGAGAGATTCTTTGACAAGGCTGTAAGATTGCATCCCATACATCAGCCTTTTTCAAAGTGCGGTCCCTGGCCCACTGGTGGGCCGTGGGGATTTCCTGATGGGCATCAAGAGTTAATAATAAGTATAACTATCCTCTTCACTGTCCTTTTTTTTTTTTTTTTTGTTATGAAAAAAAGGGCTTTGTCTGGTATCTGGATGTGTTGGTCTCATGAGTCCCTCCTTTCTTGAAGCTGATTGGTTAATCTCAGCTTACAACTGCAAACTGAGATAATCAATCGGCACAGATTCAGCAGCATGCCAGAAACTGAAGGAGAAACCATAAAAATACCAATTCTGTCTGTGCTGTGCCATGCATGGGAAGTCTGTTTATGCCTCAACATTTTACTGAAGGGGTCATTTGGGTGAATGTTTCATTTTGGTGCTTGTACATATGTTACTAAAGGGGTTGCTTGGGCAAATGTTTCATTTTGGTGCTTGCACATATGTTATTGAAGGGGTCACATGGGCAAATATTTAATTTTGGTGCTTCTACATACTGTACCTGGACATTTTACTGAAAGGTTCTCTTTGGGAGATGTTTCATTTTGGTGCTTGTGTATACCTGGACATAGTAATGAATATTTTGCTTGGGGAAATAACTCCTTTGTGTATCAGGGAAGTGTTTGTTTGTACATGGTCATACTGCTGAAGTGACCACTGGGTAAAATAATTTATTGTGTCATTTTATTGCTTGTGCATACACAATACAAACTAATGAAGGGATTACTTGGGAAAATTATTCATTACTGTGCCATTCTTTGGGAAGTGCTTATCTGTACCAGGACATAGTAATGAAGATTTTACTTGGGGAAATAATTCATTCATGTATCAGGGAAGTACTTGTGCATATATGGTTAGACTGCTGAAGTGACCACTGGGCAAAATTATTTATTGTGTCATTTTGCTGCTTGTGTATGAAGGGGTTGCTGAGATAAATTATTACTGGTTTCTGAAAGTAAACAGTGCCATTCTTCACATTAATTTATGCAGTATATTTTGTTCTTTTTTATATGCACGCAGTCAATTCCATGAATAAATAATTACATACTTTACAATTACATCACTTCTTGGTATTGTTCTTTCACAGTATATCCCGATTTCCAATTTTCATTCGAAATATGAGCTATCTTTAAATCATGTGATTTATTGAAGGGGCTAGTGGGCCTCTGAGTTATGTGCTTTGTCTAAGTGGGCCAAGATTAGAAAAGTTTGATAAACACTGCCATACATAAAGCAAAACTGAAGCTACAAGCAGAACCGTTAAGCATGCCAAGTATGAAAGTTTGTATCTAAGTGGCTTGAAAGCAAACAGCAGAAGCTGACTATATGTGCAATTTTCAGTCACCATATAGCAGGTAATATCATGTCATGAGCCAGTAGGCTATGTTGTCAGGGGTTTACCTCATCCAGTATTCCAATATACATATTTTTTATTTGGAGTCATATGACTTCCATTAGTGATTCTTAGAATTCATTTAATTTGCTCTCTCTTTAAGAATATGTTGATTTTATTCAATAAAATGCATCCTGGAGCAATGAACACCATCACTCTGTAGGTGTTACAGAGGGAACCAATCAATGTTCTCAGAGAAGCATGTCTGTGCTGTAAGATACAATAATGCACAAGCTAAATGTCTGATGGCCACAATATTAGTGATATTGTAGCTTTTCATAGATAGAAAGTGATTTAAGATGGAATATCCAGTCAACAAACAAGAAGAAAGGCACTGTTGGCCACACTGGAGACTGGAGATGGTAGCAATATTTACATGGTGTTTTATACAGACTATTCCTTAAGAGAAAAAACGGATAGTAAAATATCAGGTGGTACCATTAGAGTTGTCAACAATAGGATAACATTGCTGATGTGAGAATTTAATATGAAAGATGTTATTACTGGAGCACATTTAAAGCAGAAATACCCCAGAGGAATACATTTCTTCATACACTAGAAGTGATCATCCTTCCATAGATAGCAATACAGTTCAGTCCGTGATGAGCAGCCATGGACATTGTACTTTCAAATGAAGAAGGATAGAAGGTCATGGATAAGAAAGAGAGTATACTTTGGGAACAAGCACTCTGAACACAGTATGACTGCTTTTCTGATATGCAGAGTCATGCTTCTCAAAAATGATGGTTGTGGACTTCACGAAGGCAGACTTTGAAAATTTAGAGTACAGCAGCACCTAGAAAGCTATTTAGGAAAATAACATAATGACAGTGTGAAAGAACAGTTAGGGTATATAATGACTGTTGGTACAAAAGCAAAGAATCTTTTGGTTAAAGTAAAACCAACACTGTGGCTCTAAATTAATGTGGTATCAAAAGTTAGGCAAATGTGACATTAAGAACTGCAAGGAAACACCAAAGGAATCTGGCAGATATTAATGCTAATTGGTGAAGAAGGAAGTTGGCAAAGCACTCTTTTCATATGAGCAGGCATTCTACATTCCACTGAAGTACTGACTCTTGGAATCCATCTCACAGCTGACCATTGACAATTGGATGGGTAGGTATACAGTGGTCATTCATCCTTGGAGAATACACTGACTGCTGTGGGACACTTCTTGTGCTTTTGGACCATTTATTACAGTTTCAGCATGTTTTTTTTTTGTGGTTCCTGAAGCATGATGTCAGCATGAGTTTAAGAAGAGCTATCTGGTGTGACCCCCTGTAAAATGGATCCTTTGAATGAGACATTGAGATCATGTGTATAGACTGTAGCTTTTCCTTGTAGCCATATTTTTGCAAAGGATCTCTGGGACTGAAATGGGCAATTGCTTAAATGGACTATTCTACATAGTAAGTAGTGGGGATCTGTGGACTTGTTATCTGTTTCATTGCTCTGTATGCAGCCTGATCTTACAATCATGTTAACATCTTATGATGGCAGTATTTTGGACAACACCTTCTGTCCTTTATGTAAATTGATTTTGGCCAGTATGTCTGTATTTAGTGGAAATATGCCACCCAGGTGGCCAACACCTGATTAAGCATCATGTTATGCTAGTGATATTACAAGAGAGCATGCTGTGTTCACGATTTATTTATTCCATTGCAGCATATATATTACATGACACAGAGCAACCCATTAGTAAAATGCACCTGAGCCCCTACTATTGAGCCAGGGTGGCCTGTGCTGGTGGCTGACCTTGAGACTGCATACTAATAATGATCAAATGTATAACTGCTTGACTGAACAGTGTCTGTAAACTGTTTGCAACATGTATTGATATTATGATTTTTCCTGTATTATTGTTTCTGTACGTGTCTGGAGCTTTTCTCCCCGGGCCTTCATTGAAAATGGACATGTATCCAGTTGGACTATCCCGGTCAACAAATGTATTGTGACTTATGCACTTTGATCAGTTATCAAAATTTCATTTGTTAGTCTTTCTGGGATTATTGTGAGGTAGCTGGCCTCAAACATTGGGGAATTATGTACATACCTTTTCACATTAAAATGTTGCTTTAAATTATGTGGGGAGTATGACGGTTCTGGCAAACTGCTCCTTCAGCTACCTACAGATAGGATTAACTTGTAAGACAGACACTTGCCTGTCTTGCCTGCAGGGTCAGACTGCATTTTATTCTATAACTGCCAGTCTCTTTCACTTCACCTACCTGCATTGTGAGTTTACTGAAAGATATTTCAACCACTATTCTTCCATCTACTTACTCAGTTATCTTTGCTTCCAGTAATTCCTTCCAGCTTTTACATTTAATACTTGAAACTAAAACTCTAGTTGCCAACCCTCGGTTACTGATTCCCAGTAAGACAGATTGGTAATCATTAACAAGGCTGGGTAAAACTACTACACAACATGAAAACATTAATAATCTCCTACAGTGTAGATTTGTAACTTAGACTAAATTAAATCAAAGCACATGCAACGTTTTCTATAACACTCATTTGTTACTCCAGCTAGCCTTCATTTGCCCCTTTCCACTGGTCCTACTTGCTACTTAAGTTTATTGACTTTATGAACCACACCTTCTATCTAAATTAAACTTTGCTGTCACTTGATTTTTTTCATGGTAGTTTAATACAGGCTGGCTTAGTAATTGACCAACTACTTCAATGACTTATCAAGTATTTCTCAAAATAATTGGCAGCTGTACTTCAGGTTGGCATTACGTTCTGAAGAGTTGTCACTAATAATGACAAATAGCACATGCCTCAGACGAGATGCCAACATTTTTGCAAATCTTACATTTTTTGTCTTTAAATTTTCAAACACTTTTCTATCAAGCTGCAGTCTGTCGCTAATGCTCATTGGGATAAATGAAATGTGATGCCTCATTACATTTCACTCATTGTGTGCAAACCATATAGCTGACACATTTAAATGTAACTATACTTTTACTTTTGGTTTCCAAATATCTGTGCTTTACATCTACTACTTCTATATTCAGATACAAACTCATTCTATGCTCAGGATATTTGGTGTGTCATATTCTGCTCTACATCTCACTCATATTGTTCTGGCTGTGGTTTTACAGACCTTTATTTTCATTTTAGCTGGAATGTTCCAGTAGGAATGAGAATAGAGGTTTCCATGATCCTATTTGTTTAATGGTAAATGTTGATATTTACGACTGCAACCAAACCAAACAAAATCTCACGCACGTGGGACTGGCGTGCACGGTCCCGAAAAAGACTAAAGTGTAAAACCAAAAACGGACCAGCACTTACAGGATGGTAAAAAATATTTATTGCTCCATAGTTGTACAAGCCACCATATCAGCAGTGATAAAAAACTCTGCTGAAGCAAACCGGTTTCGGCTAATGTTAGCCTTTCTCAATGCTTAGTGTAAAATAAATTAAAACTTCCACCATTTTGAAACATTTATATAGTCTATCTCTTAAAGGGATATGACCCATATATAAGTTGAATGCCAATGTTAGGAATATACAATACACATTATAAACACCAATATTCATGTTGAACAAAAAAATATATATATCTCCTACAAAATTGTAACATATTACAAATGTAGAGATATAAACACTTAACTGCACATGTTTATTGACATGTGCAGATAATGTAAGAATAATAATATGGATGCCATGCCACTCTGAATGTAATACTAATCCAAATGCATATATAGTTGGCATATATTATTTTATAATCTAATTATTGCAAGCCATAATAAATGATTTTATATTACATATTGCATGGTTACCAACATAATTTCAAAAAATATAATAAAATAAAAATATATTTAACTCAATATATTGGTTCCAATGTGTTTAATCCTGGCCTGAAAAGACCCCCTAACCTGATAATCCATTTGTTCTCCATATCATTAAGTTTCTGATGCCAACCTGCTTTAAATTTGCGATGTAAAATAATCCTATCTATAATAACAAATGTAAAAATAGCTGAAGGGTGTTCCAGAGTGTGTTTATATAAAGCATTGGTGGTACGTCTGTTCCTAATGGCACTCATATGTTCACATATTCTCAGTTAAAATGCAGAGCAATTACAAGTGGCCAAATATATGGCCCAATCAGAACTACAATTAGCAAATATCCTGATATCAAAAACCTGAGATGTATTTTTACTAGAAAATTCCCTGGTTTTAGGCATATATTTGCAGAAAGAACAATGGCCACATGGAAAGCTACCTTTAAGTATTTGTCCCCCTAAAGTGGTTTGTAGAGAATTATGTGGAGTATGCCTCTTGTAATGAGTGAAAAAAGAATTTAAGTTCCTACCTCTGCGGTAGGAAAAGGAACATTGTTCAGGTAATATGCGATTCAAAATTTCGTGTGACCGTAAAATGTCCCAATGTTGATTGATTATCTCAATAAACCGGTTGGTATTGGCCCCATATGTGGTAACTAACCTCAAAATAGATTTGTTCTTTGATACTGACTGAGACTGTTGCTTTCGTTTGTATTGCAATAATTCCAAACGTGGTAAATTGTTAACAGTCTTCAAAGATTTAGAAATGTTATATGTTTTATATCCACGATCCACAAATCTATTGAATAAATCATCACAAAAAAGAGAACAATCATGTGAAGAGGAGCATATCCTTTTCATTCTCATAAATTGAGATTTGGGAATATTCTGGATGATGTGGCGTGGATGACATATTTACCCCAAAGATGCGCCAGTCCTGCACTATTATCTTTTACAAAGGAATTCTACTTTCTCAAAAGCTAGTATAATTAAAGCACAAATAAGCTTTTACCTTGAATGATTTAGCTTAGAAAACATTTAGTACGTGCCTATAGTCACTCCACTGTTATGTTTCCTGCATGAGTCATGGATTCTTAGTTCCAGGACAAAAAAATGTAACCAGGTTAAAGATTCTGTCCAAGGCAGTGGGTGAAAAAAGATCTAAAAACCAGACTGCCTAACTGGTTATCAAATTATTAAAGTGTCGTATTATCCTCTCTCTATTCCATACTGATCTTTTTCTAGCATTCTTCTTTGTTTAATAATTGATCACCTCCATACTCTGTAAGGGAGATCATCTCTTTAGTTTGGTTTAACAGTTGTATGACCCAGTTTTCATATCTGCTTGTGTTCTGATAGAGTCACTACGAACATCAGATTTGACTTCAATGTCATCTGTACATAGGACATTCCAAACAGAGAATGTGCCCTCAGTTTAGAAGAAAATGATCTAAGGGAAGAGTTCCTTGATTTAGTAGAGATGGATAGACATATTAAGATCGATGTAAGAAATACATTACAGAAAGCCAAAATGGTAGAAGTCTGATAAAACAAGTGAACACAGTAAACAAGACTATTAACAGAAATGCATTTACATAGCAGAAGTAAATAAGAAATATTACTGTACAGCTAAATTAATAACAGATAGAGTCTTACCACAAAAATACAGTGCAATAAGGAAAAGGAAGGGACGAAATCAAATGCCATCATGGAATTATGAAATAGAGAAAACTATAAAGCAAGTAAGACAAGAAATGTCACCGTTAGAAGAGTATAGAAAAGGGAAAAGATCAACAAAAATTTTAGAAAGACAGATGTGGTAAAAGCAATATGCAGTATTAGAACAGATTAGAATCTATTGTACACTGTTGTAAATAATAAACTAAAGATATCAGCACAGGCAGAAAAACTTAGAAGATATGCAGGTAAAATTAAAGGAAAAGTACAATATAAGCAAATCATTAATGATCCAAAAAGTTTTATAGAGAATTGGTAAACAAAGCAAAAGGAATATAAATATCACAAAAAAGAAGACCTAGACACATTTTGGAGAAATATCTATGAAGATCTTGTGGAACTTAATAAGCTGCTAAATGGATAGAATAAGTAAAAGAAACAGTGAGAAGTTCAAAGGTACAGGATATGAAATGAGATGAAGTAACAGCCAGAGAAAGTGAAACAAAATGAAGAAAAGCTCTTAATTGGAAAACCCCAGGCCCAGATGCAGTACCTAATGTCTAGCTATAAGTATACATGGAGATTTAGCCCTGAGTAAGAACTACTTAATACATGCATCCTAAACAGATACCAACCTGGTTAACAACATGAAAAATGATAATCCTCCTTTAGAGTAAACCTGCAAGCTATCTTAAACACTATAAACCAATAATTTGTCTTCTGATGATTTACTAAGTATATACTGGCACTGATGCTGACAGAGTTTATAGTCATTTAGAAAGAATAAAACTCAATCATGACAATAGAACAAAAGAGTAACAAAAGAAAGTCATATGGAACAAAGGATCATTTGTTGTGAAATAAAGTCATAATGGAGAATTGTAAAAAGGGAAATAATCTAAGTATGGTATGGATGGATTAAAATAATCATTTGACAATATCACACATTCATAAAGGAGTGCTTATAGATGTATAAGATACACCCTACATTAATCAATTACATTATAATGACCATGAACCAGTAGAAACCCACTTTGCAGCTAAGCCACAATAACGGAGACATTATTATCCCAGGGGTGAAAATTCAAAAGGGGGATATTCCAGGATGACTTTTTGTCACTTTTGCTCTTTTGTCTTGCTCTCAGTCCATTAAGCTGTTTACTTAACAGATTAGGTCATGGCTACAATTTAGCTCCCAGAAAACAGCAATGTATAAAGACTTCCCGTTTTCTTTTTAGGCATGATTTAGAACTGTATAGTTCATCAGGTGAGGAGCTGAAAGCACAACTGAAAGTGGCACCGACTTTGTCCCAGCTGAATGATAAATGGCCACAGTTACTCCCTTGCACAAAGGTGGTGCTTCTACTGACCCCATGACTATAGAACTATTAGTCTGACTAGTCTTATATGCAAGGCCATGGAGCAAATCATCATCAACCTTATTTTTCTCTTCTAGTCCTAACTTACAGTTTTGGAGTGATTGATTGGCCCCAAAAGGTGCTGGATAGATTACGCAGGAAAACAGGAAGGATGCTTCATGCTCATCAAATGATTTATAAAAATAAGTATATACCAAAATTATATATTCCTCATTCCAACAAGGTATAGGCCTCCTTGAAATTAATTACATGTATAGATCTGTAATCGTGGGACTGCATGCATATCTGTTGACCTCAGAAGACCCAAACATAGTGAAAGTTTTGAAACTTGAGGAGAATAAATCTAAGATGACTTGCCTGCTTAGTCTAGCAGAAGCATATCGGCGTCAAGTGGGAATAGAAATCAGACCAAAAGTAAATAAAATCAGGCATCAACTGATCATGCCAATAAACACAAAAGAAAGGATATAGGGTGAAGGATCAGATGAGAAGGCCAGAAACATGGAAAATGCATAAATATAATTGCAAGTATAAAAAACTCCTGAACAACCTCATGTTGATCAGGACCAAATGCAGGAATGGTTAAGGAGAGGTGAATTCAAACCAAAAGATGAAAGGTTAATATTGGTGGCCCAAGATAGTGGACTACATACAAGTTGGTTTACAAAGTCCATTGAACATGTGTGGGAAACGGACAATTGTAGGTTTTGTAAAACGGAATTGGAAATGGTTGCACACCTTGTTGCAGGCTGTGGCATACTAATGACAAAAGGACTGCATACTGAAAGGCATAATAATGTGGCAAGACTGTTGCACTGGAGATTGTGGAAATATTACAATACTGAAGTAGCTGAAAAAACACTGCAAACATAAGCCACAAAGCATTATAGGAAATGATGAAGTCTACACCACATGGGATAATTCATTACTAAAAGTTCAAAAGATAGAGGTCAGAAAACCGTCAGAAAACCAGATACACTGATCCATGAAAAGAAGACAAAAGTAGCATTGATCATTGAAATCACTACACCCAGTGACTACAATGTCTTGCATACAGAGAGACACAAAGTCATAAAATATCAAGATTTGCCGGCAGAAATGAGAGCAATGTGGAAGAAAGATACCCAGACAGTTCCAATAGTAATAGGAGCAACAGGTCTTATAAAAAGGAATCTACAATCATATTTAGATATGTTACCAGTACATATAACTCTGTACGAATTGCAGAAGCAGTCATTACTGGGCACATTGCGGGTACTGCAAAGAGCACTTCTGGCAGACATCAAAGACTGAAACAATACTAATTTCATGAACTTTAATCATACTTTTACTTAGGAATGGGGTTCATTCCCATTATGGTATTAGAAACCCAAAAGATTTGGAGACATTAAAAAGAGAGGTTCATTCCCATTATGGTATTAGAAATCCAAAAGATTTGGAGACATTAAAAAGAGAGAGAGACCTTATCAACAAAGACATAGGTAATCTCCAAACACTTGACCCTACTGAGAGTGGATTTGTGAAAGGAAGATCATGCCTGTTAAACCTGGTAGACTTCTTTCAGACAGTCACCAGGGCTCTGGATGAGGGAAAATCTGTACATACAGCCTACCTAAACTAAACCAAGGCTTTTGACACTATCTCTCACTCAGGCATCATTGACAAACTCACCCAGCTAGGTATTAACCCTTATACCATTAGATGGGTCTCTAACTGTCTCACTGATAGAACACATATAGTCAAAACAGGGGAATCTGCCTCCAACAGCAGCCTTGTAACCAGTGATGTTCCACATGGATCAGTCTTGGGACCTCTTCTGTTTGGAATCTATTTCTCTGAAGTACAAGCAAAAAGCTAAAGGTCTGTGGCTGACAAAGTTTGCTGATGACTGCAAACTGTGAGCAATCATAGAATCTCCAAATGATGACAACATCCTATAAGAGGGTCTTACACAAACAAATGATTGGTGGCAAATTCTTGGCCTTAATCTCAATGTAGAAAAATGTATTATCATCCCTTTCAGTAATAGTAATGTTCCTGCTAACTACCACATCAATAGCAACACCCTAAGTACTCACTCAGTGGTGAGAAACCTGGGCACACAGGTTAACAGCAACCTTTCCTTTGATTACCCTGCCTCCACAGTGGTAAGAAGGGCATTCTATATTGCTCATCTCATAAGTAAGGGCATTGCCTCCAGAAAAAAAGAAGTTGTTATAGCCTTCCTGTACTCTTCCATAATCAGGCCAATAATTGAGTCCAACACCCCTTTTGGTATGCACCTTTCGAAGCACCTGCAGCAATTGTAGAGACCGCAAGGATTCCTCACAAGGAAAATTCAAGGTCTGCAGCATATGTGGATCATCTGAAATCACTGTCACTTTATTCTGTTTCATACAGACTACTCAGAGGCAATCTCTGCCTTGCATATAAAGCAATCACTGACTCTGCTTTATTGGAAATTAAGTCAAATGGTATAGGGGTTAATCACTAAAAAGACCTTAACCTGGTATATGACATTAATAGAACCTGCTGGAGGGACAGATTTGTCTCGCACAGGTTACCACACCTTTGGAACTGACTCGCACTTCATGTCAAACAGAGCACCTCATTGGCCATCTTCAAACACAATCTGGACGATTGGCTGGGTAACCATAAATTCTCCCTAGGGGATCCACCCGTGTCCCTCTTGGGCAGGGGCAATAGGTGCTGATCATGGAAATAAGGGTAAAACTTAGCTACGCTTATAAGGGCCCTAGGGCCATTAGCCTATTAACTTCATTTGATACTATGATCCTAAAACTTTCTCAGATGATATAAAAATGCCATTTGGTCTTGATAAATGTGCAAAAGTAACATTTAAAGCAGGAAAGCTGCAGCACAAAGAAAAATCAGTCTGGGACAGGAATGTGACATAAAGGAACTTTAGCAGGAGGGAGTTTATAAATGTTATGGAATTGATGAAGGATCAGCAATAAAACATGAACAAATGTGACCAAAACTCAGTAAAAACTATTTTAGAAGACTAAAATTAACACTAAAAACAGCCTTGACATCTAGGAACATAATCCAAGTTATAAACCAATTTGTTCTTCCTGTTCAAATTTTCAGCTTTGGGTTTATTGACTGGCCCCAAAGGCTACTGGATCAGCTGGACAGGAAAAAGAAAACTGCTTCATGTTTGTCAAATGATATATGAAAGTCAGTGTATACTAAGATTATATATTCCTTGTTCTGAAGGAGGTATGGCCTCCTCCAAATTGATTACATGTACAGATCTGCAATCATAAGATTGCATACATCTGCTGACGTCATCAGAGCCAAACATAATGAAAGTTTTGAAACACGAAGAGAACATGTCTAAGATGACTTCCTTGCTTAGTTTAGCAGAAGCATGTCATTGTAAAGCAGGAATGGAAACCAAACCAGTAGACAAAAATCAGGCAGCAACTGAATGTGGCAAAAAACAAATGAGAAGATAAGGAGAAGGACCAGATGAGAAGGCAAGAAATGTGGAAAAGGCATAAATATAGTTGCAAGTACAGCAAACTCCTTGAACAACCTCATGTTGATCAGGATCTGACACAGGAATGGTTAAGCAGAAGTGAATGTAAACCAAAAGATGAAAGGCTAGTATTGGCGGCCTAGAATAGTGAACTACATGCAGATGGTTTACAAACTGAATTGAGCGTGTACACAAAACAGACAATATAGGTTTTGTAAAACAGAATTGGAAACAGTCACACTTCTTGTTTTTGGGGGAGATATATTAATGACAGAGGCTCTGTATACTGAAACACATAATAATGTGGCAAGACTATTGCAGTGGGGATTGTACAAATATTACAATCTCAAAGTATCTGAGAAGCATTGGAAACATAAGCCATAAAGCATAATAGAAAATGATGAAATTTATATCACATGGTATCACCCATTACCACCATCATCATCAGCCCCCATTTCCCAATTTTTTCCACATGGGGTCGGGGTATCATGTTAACTGTTGCCAACTCTCTTGATTCAGTGCCACACTACTGTGTTCTTCAACACTCATGCTTGACTGTTGCAGATCTTCTTTCACACAATCCATCCACCTCTTTGCTGGATGTCCTCGCTTCCTCTTACCTTCTTCCTGTCTGTCTCAAATCTTCCTCACCAGATTGTCTTCTGCTTTCTCACATGTATCCACACTACCGTAATTTGTTCTCTTTGATCTTTTCTCCAATTGGAGCTGCTTTGGCTTCTGCTCTTATGTCCTCATTTCTTTGTCTGTCCCACAGTGTGCCTCCTACCACCCTTCTCAGGCACTTCATTTCCATCACCTCTAGCTACTTCAACTGTTCACTAACTGTTCACTAACACATCAACTTTCTCAGCAAATCAGAGATAGGGACCAAGGCTGGAGAGGCCAGCAAACCAATTAATCAGACCAAATAAATTAAGCATGTATACAAATCAGCAGAAAAAGACTAGAATAAGAACTAAAGCAGCCAACGCTACTTACTACAGAATAACCCCCTTCCCCCCAAAAAAGAAAATCACCTGGCATAAGAATTTTTGGAAAAAATATGTAAGCCGCGGTGGTGAGTGCAGCGGTAGCGTTGTTGCCTCACAGCAAGAGATTCTCCCATTCGATTCTCAGCCGGAGCGCCTTCTGTGTGGAGTCTGCATGTCCTCCCCGTGGTTGAGTGGTGTTCAAAAGACATGCGTGAACGGGCATGCCTTTGTTGAAGGGTTGGGCATTGAGCTGGCACCTCAGCATCATAAAAATTGACTGCCAATCATTAGCGGATCGGAGTTCTGCTGTGGAAACCCCTAGCCGGGAAAAGCCAAAAGAAAAACAACAACATTAAGCCATAAGTAACAATAAATTATTTCCGAAATCAACAAATAGAAAATTCATCCTTCCAAACACCCTACAAGACATAGTCTTTAAATCTGCAATACACCCAAGCCTCCAATGTATTATAAACAACAGCCAACTAGAAAACAACAGTGAATCATTACATTCCACTCTAGACTATCCCCTTTCTACTTCTCAGCCATAACTAAGAAACATACCAAAGACTTACTTAACACTATTCCACAAATACAAACATGGTACCATCTATATCATTCAATCAAACCACTCAACCTCTTATATCAAGAAATTTAGACAAAGCCATAAATAAAAGTGGGACAAAGGCCCAGAAATAGGGGCACTTTTTAAATGTTGCTCTTACAAACTTAGAAAGTTGATAGAATAACAGGTTTACATTAGCATGAATTTTCTGAAAGGTATGAAGTCTGAAACTCAAATGACCATCATTGTTTTCTAATTTTAATCTTTAATAATTTGCCACTAATTTGCCAGAAAAAAACACAATTTTATGAAAAACAGACCAGAAATTTGAGGCAAACATCTGGACATTCTTGAAAATCTGCACAGTTAAGAGGTACTCAATCTGTTACTTTAAAAACTAGATGCAAATTGCTCTTGTCCTCACTAGCACACATCTTAATTCTCATCATCACAACAAATCTAGTACTCAATTTCTTTAAACATGACAAAAAAATTCCTCTGGCCAAAACACCCCACCCTAAAACTCTTGATGACTGTCAACCTATGGCAAACATTGGCTGCATAGCCAAACTGCTTGATATCCTTATTTACATATAGACATTGAACTGCCTCACTTAGTATGACATATACTCCAACAGAAGGCATGGTTTCAGACCAACATACAGCATAAAAACAGTTGCCATATTAATCTCTAACCAAATATATACATGTGTAGACAATAGCAAGCTTACTAGTGGTACATTTATAAATCTTAAAAGTGCCCTTGAATGTATTAACTATGAAATCCTTATAGGAAAACATTAAAAAAATGTCATTTTTTCAATGAAATTTGTCACTGCTTCACCCCCAACCTCCACTATGGACAATTTTCCTTTGTGCTAGCAATCACATAAACTATCAGAAACCATCACGTCAGGATTTCCTTAAGACTCAGTACTTGCATCTCCTCTTCCTCAAACTATTTATCATTGACCTGCCCTGATACCTATATCAACCAAACTGCTGTTAAACACTGATTATATTATTATTATTAGGGCAGGTAGTTGTTGACCATCAAAATACTCTACAAAAATACTTTGAAAGTCTCAGATCCTGGTTACTTACTGACAAATTATCATTAAACATGAAATAATACATATTCTTGTTATCTGGTTCAAGTAAAAGACTTATTGACTTCACTGCACATAACTTCTCCCTTTTCTAGTGGTCACATCACAAAAATAGTTGTAGATAACACTTGACGAAATCCTATTTTTCCTTGCTCACATTGAGGGTCAAGTAAGCAAAAATATCACCAACTCAGAGTAGAATATAAAATATCTCACCTTCTCACATTAGATGATGATGAACACTTGCCCTAAACATACTGCTACCATGACTAGAATATGGCCTTCTCATAGTAGCTATCTATTCCAGTTGCAGTATGGACATACTACAAAAGACCAAAAATAAAATCCCCATACTTTTTCATCCCAACTCTCTGAGTGAACATCCCTGCCTCAGTACCTCAAAATCCAGTTGGTTCCCAGTCTAGGCTAATTAGGTGCTGGAATGGGAAACTGGCAACAAGATTCTAAGGATGGATTCTGACAGCTGGTGAAGTTGGTGTCTGGTCAGGTTTAGTGCAGAATAGCATAAAGTAATGCATCTGAGCCACAGCAGTGCAAATGCGAAGTGCCAGCAGGGGGGAAAGTGAAACTGAGGGCAACATAACAAGGCAAGAAGAGGATGGTGAGTATACCCACAGCATACCCCAAAGAGCGGAGACAGTGGGCATTGGAAGTCAACAAATTAGTTTCTGAGTATATATTTGTAGGGGTGCATTCCAGAAGCAAAGAGGTAATGTTCTGCACTGCTAGTCTGTAGTAAGGAAACATCGTGAAAACTACATACAGATCTTGTGGCCATAAAATGAGAGGAGCAGCAGTATGTGGGAAAGAGATTAGAAGAAAATGAGCTGAAAAATGCATGAAATGGAAGGTGAGTATGCTCAGAGAATGGTGATGCTAGAGCTCTTCTCACTGAAAACATAAGATAGATGAGATAGCATGACATAGGTGATCAAGAGTGTGTCAGCAAGATACAAAGAGATTTCTAGAATGTGAAAGACAGAGAGAAGAGGAGGCACAGGCAACAGGTTATATAGACCAACTATTTAATAAATCTGGGAAGGTACACATTCACAGAGAGGGATATAGACCCATAGAATGGGCTACCAGAATGGGTGGTGGAGAGGGTATCCACTGAAGCATATGGGAGCATATGGGACATCTAGAGAATGGGTGGTGGAGAGGGTATCCACTGAAGCATATGGGAGCATATGGGACATCTAGAGAAAGGGTGGTGGAGAGGGTATCCACTGAAGCATATGGGAGCATATGGGACATCTAGAGAAAGGGTGGTGGAGAGGGTATCCACTGAAGCATATGGGAGCATATGGGACATCTAGAGAAAGGGTGGTGGAGAGGGTATCCACTGAAGCATATGGGAGCATATGGGACATCTAGAGAAAGGGTGGTGGAGAGGGTATCCACTGAAGCATATGGGAGCATATGGGACATCTAGAGAAAGGGTGGTGGAGAGGGTATCCACTGAAGCATATGGGAGCATATGGGACATCTAGAGAATGGGTGGTGGAGAGGGTATCCACTGAAGCATATGGGAGCATATGGGACATCTAGAGAAAGGGTGGTGGAGAGGGTATCCACTGAAGCATATGGGAGCATATGGGACATCTAGAGAATGGGTGGTGGAGAGGGTATCCACTGAAGCATATGGGAGCATATGGGACATCTAGAGAATGGGTGGTGGAGAGGGTAACCTCGGAGGCAATCAAGAGCATGTGAGTCAACTGGAGAAGAGTCAGAGGAAACATACGAATGGAAGGTAGATAAACAATTGAGTACAGTTAAATGTCAGACTATACCATTTTTTTTCTGGTTTCAAACAAATAAAATATAATAAATCAGTATAGTAGTGACATTTATCCTAAATGTATCTAAAAATCTATGTTAAAGGCTAAGTATTTCAGTGCTTTGAGTCCTGATAAATCTTTTAGAATATGTTTCATCACTGGCAGAATATATGACTACGTTCTATATAGAAACATCTAGTTAAGACTAGTGTTCCATGTACGATTTTCACCTATAACACATATAACATACCTCTTAACCCACTAGCACAAGGATTCAGAAAAAATCCAAAAATAATGAGGGGGGAGTCAAGTAAGAAGTGTTAAATACTATTATTAACTCAGAAAACTGTTAGAATAATGGATTTTGCATTAGTTTGCATTTTCTTAAGGAAATGAAGGCTAAAACTCAAATGTCTGTCATTGCTGAAATTATCATTATTCAGATTTGTCAGGAAAACTGCATATTTATGAGGAATAGTTCCAAAATATGATGCAAAAATTGGGACATATTGCAAAATTTAGGACGGTTGTAAGGAAGGATTTAAGGTTACTAATTTACCAATCCCCTATTATTTTTATTTTTGGTCCAGCTGCAGCTCTAACCATCTTGTCTCCTTTCTTGATCCCACATTGACCAATTCATTCCCTCAAGGTTGACACTCCAGTTACTGTTATGTCTCTTGTCCTGAGAGTTGTGATCCAATTGGTGGGGAATTATTTATACGTAGTCCCAGTATCCCCACCATAGCTGTAACATCCGCATTTTACCATTATACCTGTATATGTAAGATGTATATGTGTGTTTCCACAGATGTTGTCCCTCGTTTGCAGTGTTAAATTCTGCTGATGCAAGCATAGGTAATGGTCCTCCGTCTGACTTAACTGGGGTCTTTATCCTCTCAGGTAGCTAAATTTACTTCTAATTATGCTCAAAAGGCTATCAGAGTTGGACAGGCTATTGATTTTTCTTTTGCATAGACATATAGTCTCTCAGGTCTACTGATCGTGACATCATGTTCTAGTCAAACCTCTCTACAACCATACAAACTCATCAAATGTACATCTTTTTTTTTTTAATTATAAATCTGAGCACCTTAAGTCTGAAAGCATTGCTATTTGTTTTAACACCTGATCCAGATGATCTGAGCTTAGAACTTAGAGATGTATTACATCAGATGAATGAATGGCACATAGATTGCTAATTTCTATTTATTCTCCCTACGCACATACACATTTTTCAGAGATGCGGAATAAACTAAAATTTCATATATTTATTCTAAACCCATATTTTCCTTATGTGGCAATACTTTCCCATCAAATCACTTATACTATACCGCCAGTGATCCATGGCTTAAAGAAGAATTTCACATAATCCACATGCCTTGATAACTGAATCTAGCTAGAGTTTATTTCATCTGGAATCCCCTAGATTCCATTACCAATAGTTTCAAAATATAGCCAAAAAAATTGTTAAGGTTTCATTTAAACACCACACTCCTTCCACAGTCAGTCTCATCACTTCTTATGAATCCTTGGAAGTCCATATATTAAAAGCTTTTTAAAATCTTTACAAAGCAGATAGTCATAAACTTATTCACACAGTAATCTCTTTATCAGGTAATACAATTGTAACTTATTGTATGATTTCTTAACTGAATGAAATGTTTGCACCTTCTTCTATCTTACCTTCTTTCAGTGAGATCTCTGAAATGGCATACCATTCATCACTTTACAATAGTAATTATTACTGCTTATTATTACCACCTAACCACACTCATCTGTCAGACAGATTATTATGTTATTACTGTCATGGATCTATTATTCTGTCACTTTTTTCCAGTTATCAATATATTTGCATTTATTAGCATTATGTCTTCTTTCATCCGGTTTACAAGCATCAGAAAACACTTTACAGTCAGGAGACTTTGTGGGACAAGTACAGAAGTCCCTGAAATCAGACTTTCACATTCATATTGTTCTTGTTCATATGCTGTATCTTCTCATTGCACCATAATTTCATATTAATATTTCCAAATATCACCAAAATTATTTCCTGGTTTTGGCTCAGTTAAGCTCTTTGTCCAATAATCTGATCTCATTCTCAAGCAGCTGTTACTGTGATAGATTGAAAACTAATGTACTTCAAGGCTGTAATATCATATGCCTTTGATATTGTGGATTCAACCATTTTTTTTTCCTTTTCCACATAATTTTTTAAGATGGTATCCATATTGTTATCCATTATATCAAAAAACAATTGCTTTATTTTATTATAATTATTTACTTTCTTTGACAAATCAGGATATTCTAGGTCTGAAAAATAACATTTCTATCTCTCTCTGTTGAAGGTTAACTGCCTCTATGCAGACAAGAGTACCACTCTTATTCTATCACTTTCATTAACTTATAAACTCGTTTGGAGTTTATTTTGTCATATTAGTCTTAACTGCGGTGGTGGTGCTGCGGTAGCGTTGTCGCCTCACAGTTAGACATTGCACGTTCGATTCTCAGTTAGAGTGTCTTCTGTGTGTTGACATGCATGAATGGGCATTCCTTCGCTGAAGGTTGTGTGTTAGGCCTGGCAAGCCAGCATGTAAAAATCTACTGCCAATCATTAGCGGACTGGAGCTCTGCTGTGGCGACCCCTAACCGGGAAAAGCCAAAAGACAGTTTTTAGTCTTAATAAATGTATTATTGCCTCATCAACATGTTCTTTTACCTGTTAATATAATGTCAGTATAACAGAACCTTGCCTCTTCATTGCATCTTCACTGTTCTGACTTCACAATGACCTCCAGTGACAGATAATGTTTCATTCGGATGCTTTCCTTGCTACACACTGCTGCTGGATTGGCAAGTTGTAATCAGATCTGATCGTGCGACCATTGCCAAAGATATCAGGAAGTGATTGTATTCACACAATGCAATCTATGTAATTAAAAGTCCATTTCCTGCTAAATCTTTGAATACGGCTCACTATATCAGATTTTGTTTCATTCGGAAAACTGGATTTTTTTTTCAAATAAGGTAAAGGAATTGCTTTGCTCTGGGACTTCTGCCTGCTTTTAGTTTAGTCTACAGAGATTTTTCTAATAGGCTGTGCTTTTTAGTGTAGTGTTTACATTTTTCTGCATGGCAGGACCTGCTGGTCCAGTTATCTTTGCCATATTTTCTTGCTAAACACTCTTATTGGCTTTATCAGTTCAAATTTGATTTCATCTTACTACAGTGGACACAGGACCAAGCTGTCTTGCACTATATAGATGCAAATGATTTATGAGTGTTATCTAACATTCTCTGCATTCATCTTGGTCCCTCGACTAGTTTACATGGATGATATTGTTTAATTCTGGTAGTAAACTTTGTCACCAAGATATATTGCATTACTTTGTCACCAAGATATATTGCATTACTTTGTCACCAAGATATATTGCATTATGTTGCTGCTGTTGTTTGTTTCTATAAAAAAAAAAAAAAAAAAAAGACGGGAAAGATGCCTAGTAAAACATGCATGAAAAAGACTGCCAAGGATATAAAAACAATTGAATGTATAATTGATATTCTGAAGAAGTCCTGCTTGTGATGAGTAGGGACGAAAGCGCTCAACGTACTATATTTTATGCAATAAATTATTTTTGTATCCACAGCAGTGTTCTTCAAGCATTCAAGCATCTTACTAGGTGTCATTCTCATTCTTTTTTTCATTTTGGTTATTTATTGCCAAGGTTATCTCCTACTTTTGGAGTCCATGCTGTTATTTGTTAATTGAAGCTCCTTGTTGTTCCCAGTCTACTGTACTACCTTCCATGCTGCTTCTGTTGTTTATTTATAAAACTTTTTTCTTGTCTGCAAGTCAGTTACTGAAATTGTTGTTGCTGTTATAATAGTTCCCAGGACTTCCTATACCATTTCATATTCACCAAGAACAGCTATTAGTATCTACAGTTCCCTTTGTACTTAGGCATTTGACTTTATTCATGCATGTGGCACATGAGTCTGATAAATCCTAAAAGCAATTATTGTGGGGCACCTTTCCCTATGATTCTTTGATGAATATGTTTTGTGGCATCTGAACCAACTTTTTTTCATTCTGTTGGTGATAACCACACCTTGAAGTACATATTGTGTAAAATACTTGAATGTTATTTTGACTAAACTAAAATCCTGAACCATGCATTTTCCCAGGGCAAGTAAACACTTGCCCAAAAGTTCACAATAACACACCATATCTGAAACCCACCTATGTGGGGGGGGGGGGGCTACTGCCCCACACCCCCCATACCAATTCCTTGATTGCACTACAGTAAAGAAAAGGGCGTATTTCCCCACTTTGGACAAGTGCTTACTTGCCCTGGGAAAAACTGCATGATTCAGGATTTTAGGTTTCATTATTTTTGCCGCGCGAATATAATGTTTGAGTATATAGGCTTTCAACCATGCAAAGTAGACCCATTGTGTCATATGTAACCCACCACCATGCATGCTATTGGTGGCATCTGAGCAGGCTATTCTAGAGAATACTATGCCAAATGTTTACTGCCCGTTCACCCCTTATTCTGTTGTTATTGTAGGGAATCTGTGTATTGTTCTCATATTACTAAAATTGTGAAGTATATCAAAACTATAGTCATGCACTATTATGAGGTACTTCTGTGTTTAATTTGTAGTACCTCTTCATATTATTTTTTATATTAAATAGGTGTGCTGTATTTAACTACAGCAGCAACTCTTGCATTAGACTGTTGTACAAAATGTTCTCCCTGTAGGCTCAAGTAGTTGTTGCATCAGTGTTAGCCTGTCTTTGGTTCACCTAGTACATCTTGTCCATAAAATGGTTCATCGGTTCAAAATATCTTCGATGCTAATTGGGTTGGATTACCAGGGGCAGGATTGATGTAATGAAGCAATTTTTTCAGGAATCAAATATGGAAATGCAGTGTATCTCTGTTCCTTTTGTTGCCAGCCTCATTGCAGCTGGTATTCTGAGGCAGTGTAGGAATGGCTTAATGCTTCCTGACACCCAACTACTACTGAATAAAAGTGACTTCATTACTGAGAGGGTGACCATAAATATATATATTACCTTGAGGTCACTCTTCCACTCACACAAATGGTCAGCTTACAGAATATAAACTCACACATGCCCCCATATACTGTGGTTGTAAATAATCATGCCACAACGCTCCAAGAATCTGGAAGAAAAGGCCTCAGCAATAGACCACTAATACAGTTTCACCATACTCACATACTGAATTACCAGGCTGCAGGCTTAAATGTCTTTCACTACCTCTGTGTCTGAATATCTAAGTAGAGACGTCCTATTAAATGGTGACTCCCCTGACAAGCACACTGACTGTACACTAAATAGGCTAGACAAAAACAAAGTACCAGGTAGATGCCTTTTCAGTGCCAGGATCCATGGTGTCATGAGGGCCTTACAGTTCCTCATATATGTATATGATCAGGTAGCATTTCATTTAGTTTTCAATGGCCTGACATGTTCAATCCACAAGGACATGTAGAGAGACACAATGGAGCTTTATATGCATGTGTCAAATGCAGACAAGATTCCAACCATGAATGGACTCAAGGAATCTTACCGTTATGCAACATGATGTCCAAATTCAAAGAGAAGATGACCGGTTAAACAAATGGCTAAGTAACTAGTGTCATTCTAGGAAATCCAATATTTGTAAGCTTGGGATGAGAAAATCAATAGCCCAACTTGCTTCACCAAGGATGAGCATTGTTCCTATACATGTTGTAACAGATATTTGGTTTCAATGTTAAAGCAACACTCCCACTTTTACCATGATAAAGCAACCACCATACATTGAAACCTGCTGGAATCTGTAGAGTAGAATCAATATTTGTAGGAGACCCACATATATCTGCACAGATCCTCTATGACTTACAAAGAAAACTTACTGAATGTCAAATTACCCTAAACAACAACAACTATTACATCATTGCCTCTTAAAGGCCAATACATGTGCAAAGAATTTTAAATTCAGTAAATGATAACTCCCTTTTTTAAATAGTTAATCAGTCCACTAGCTGTCAAACTCTTCTTACCCTTATCCTTAACATTGTTTCTAATTTCAGTATAGTATCCCAATATCTCTGGTCAAATCCAATTAGAAACCAGTAATATTCTCTTTTAGGGCATCTAAACCCAGTATATCAAATAACACAAAAAATAATAAAATGCACCCAATGGAGGATCTTTAGGTTTAAAATCCATAGTTTAATGAATCAATTATTAAGCACTTTTGTCCCTGACAAACCAGGGACTTCATCAGAATACAACAACAAATCTAATCAAACTTTTTAGATATACTAAAAACAGTTCCCATTGGTTAGAAAACCACCAATACTGAACATTTTGATTGTCACATGATGATGCTATGAAACAGAGTATACAACCTGCCAGGAGGGAATGATACACCACTAATACAAAAACTTTAAAAATAATTATCAAAATATACAGTTTCTTCAAAGAGGAAAAATTGTTTGTATTTGCCCAAAGTCAAAAGTTTTGTTGTCCTGTTCTAGCTCTGGGGAATGTGCATATTGTTTGATTATATTACCCCCATTATAACCTATCTGCTTTTTCATTTAGTACAGGAGCTATAGATATAAAATTATTTAACCAGGGTAGAAATATAGTGGCCAACCTCAGCTGCCACTGTATTCCCTCTTATTGAACAAGTTCGTCCAATAACCACCTCTAGGATTTAATGTAATCAGCTCTGTAATGCCAAAGGTGAATGTTTTGAAATCATTACAACTAAGAGAATGTTTGTACAGTGCATTAGTCTCTTTTTTGTTCTTAAACTCATAGTAGTGCTCATAAATCCTATTTCTTAAGGCACAATATGTTTTTCCAATATAAAACCATGCACAACCTTCGCACTTAGCCAAATAAACTATTCATGCAGAACTATTACCTCTCTTGAACAAGGTTCTACTTTGCATTCTATTTTCTAAAATAATCTCCTCACTACTGTTGATATAGACACACTGGTGACAACAGGGCTTGGCACCTATCCCACCACGTCCATTTCCATTGCTTTTGTTTTCAAAGAGTCTCTTAATGTTAGCACTAGGTTTTGTAATAAACAATGGCCATTCCCTAAAATCTGATTTACCTCAGGTTTGACCATAAAAATATTCCAGTTTTTCTGATGATGTCTTTTATTTCCTTGGTCACATGATTGTATTGGATAATACATGTCTTCTCAAAATTTTTGGACACATCAAGATTTTCACTGTTATTAGTGTTATTATTGTAGATGCCCACACACAAAAGTGGCATGTACCTACCTCCCCATTCCTTATAAACATCATGAATAATATCCTCCACCATTCTCCTCGGATAACCTCTCTCACAAAACATTTCTGCTACTTCAAGTAACTCTTCCCTCATGCCTTCAAAATGGGAGGTCATTCTTGCTACCCATATGGCCTGCCCCTTGACCCAACTCTTTTTCTGTGCTATTGGATGACTACTGGAGAAATGCAAGTAAGAATTACAAAGTGTCTCCTTACGATAAACATTCATCTTTCTCAGGTCCTGATGTGAGATCTCGGAGTTATGGTATTGTGTACACTTCCACATAATTATGGAATATCAATGGGGCCAACAAAGACATAGATAGGGCAGTGACTGTTAATGTTCATAAATTTACTAGTCTTATGAATAAATCTTATCGTCTTCAAGTATCGGAAGGGCTGGAATGGCTGAATGAGGACAATTTAAGTAATGACAATAATGAGCAGTTTTATTCACTAAAAGACATGATTTTTTATTTGGAGAAAAGATTGTTTAAATGAAAAAGTTTACAAATAGAAATTTTGTATTTAAAAAAAATGCATATAATTCAATGTTGTACCACAGGGATTGTGGGTATAGAAGTTTCCTTTTGGATTAATATAGAACAGAAATATGATAAATGATTTTACATTCATCTTTGATAAATGGAGTTTGGAATTTTTAAATAAAGTAGTGCATTATAATGAAAAAGATGAGAGACACACTTTGTCAGGAAGTTGAAGAGTTGAATGATAAAATATTAGCAGATTTACTGTTTGACCAGTATAAAGGGTTATATGAAAAAATGATTGAGAAGGTGGAGAGAAGATGTAATGCTTTATTCTCTAAAAATAAATGGAGGTTGGAAAGAGATATAAAGCAGTATAGCAACAAAACAATGTATCTTGTTTCCCATTTACTCCTCCACTAGGAAGAATTTAAGAACTATAAGGAAATGGAGTACTAAGAACTTACCAGACAATGGGGATTTGGGAAGTGATGTTCAGGGAGCTAGAGACAGAAATAGTCATGATAATTATGTTAACAATGTCGATACAACAACTAATGGGTACCATCAGGAGTTTCAATTACCCAGGTGCTTAGAAAGACTACTAAACAGGAATATACAGAAGGAGAATTATTCTGCCATTTACATTTCACAAATCCAGAAAGGGTATTCCAACCAGGGGAGGGGGAATAACATAATTAACTTTTACTAGAGATCAAATATTAAACTGTTTCAATGGATACAAGATTTGCAACTACATCGATAAGGTTATTACTAAAGAATTTTTCACCTTATTTTTGAAAGGTTTCAAGTTTGTGCCCAGGAGAAGGGTGGACGTTGCAGATAGTTTTACTGAAATCAAACTGTTTACTAGAAAATTAAACTTTAATATTTTTATTCTCTGAGAAGGACAAGGACCAAGAAAGGACTATAAACAGTATTCAAGGAACATTCAAGAAGAGAAAGTACAGTTGTGTAAAATCTTACCCTAATGGTAGATGTCCTTACTGCCTTACCGTCACCGCTGCAATATTCCTTACAAATGGTATTCACTGCCATGAAGCCCACTGTCTGGCCAGTTTACCAAAGTCTACCATTGCTTTAAGGTATGCTGAATGTCACCTTCACACACTTTGCGTGGGATAGGGCATAAAGGTGACATGCAGGTGTATCATCCTCGGAACTGATTGTCCCAGTAGGAACAGCAGTCCAAGGAAAACAGAGGAGAACCTGCACATCCCGGTAGGAAAAAGGACCAGGGGGATGCAGGGAGGAAGTGAATACTGCAGCAGTGTAGGCAAGGACATCTACCATTATGGTAAGATTTTACACAACTGTACTATGTCTTTACATTCACCGCTGCAGTATCCCTTACAAATGGGAGAGTGCCAGAGCTCAAGAAGAAACTTGGGAGGAGGAAGCAGCAGAGCTCTTCAAGAAGTCATGAAGAATGGCAGCTACAAAACCAGCTCTAACTCTGGAGATACCATCTCACTGGTAATGTTTAGTAAAGGTATGCACAGAAGTCCAGGTAGAATCTTCAAGAATAGAATTAGTGTCTAAACCATTGAAAAAAGCACCAGAAGAAGCCACAGCTCTAGTAGAATGAGTCTTTACAGAAGAAGGAAGGATCTCACCATGAAAAGTGAAATAAAAGGAAATAGGCCTTGAAATCCAAGTGGAAATAGTTTGCTTGGAAACAGCCAAACCTAAAGACCTAGGATGAAAGTAAACAAATAACTGGTCAGATTTTTCTGATAACCTTAGTTTTATCCAAATAAAATCTGAGCTGTCTATGCACATCTAAAGTATGCAACACCCTCTCACTGTCAGATTGTAAAAAAGTAGGCAAATTAACAGACTGATTAAGTTACAACTCATTAACCACCTTGGGCATGAAAGAAGGATTAGTACACAAAGACACCCTGTCCTCATGAAATATCAAAAAAGGTGGACAAGCCATAAGGGCTTGCACCTCAGACACCATCTGGCAGAAGTAAGAGCTAACAAAAGAAGTGTCTTCAAAGAACAATGTTGCAAGGAAACTGAAGCATCAGGCTCAAAAAGAGCATGAGTCAATTTTTCCAGAATGAAATTAAGATCCCAGGGAGGAGGAACAGGCTTCCTGGAAGGTTTAATATTAAGGACGTCTTTAAGAAATTGCTTAGCATCACATCTAGAAGCTAATGGGAGAGTTAAAGTCATACAAGCAAAAAGAGCTGATAAGTGGACCTCAATAGAAGAATAGACCAAACCAGCATTGAGCAACTCACGCAAATAAGAGAGAACGAAAAGAACATCAACAGAAAGTGGGTCCAGGTCACAAGAAAGACACCAAATAGAAAACATCTTCCAATTAAATAAATAGGATTTCCTAATAGTAGGTTTCCTGGCTTCCTGCAGGACCTGTAGCATGTCTTCAGAAAAAAGGTGTCTATGAAGAATCAAAACTCTATCCCTCACAGCATCAGTTGAAGCATGGACAGATGGGGATGGATGAGAGACCCCTTGTCTTGTGTGAGGAGATCCACCTTGTGAGGTAACTTGTGATGATTGCTCCTGGCTAGATGCAGATGTAGAGGGAACCAGTGCTGTCATGGCCAAAAGGGAGTCACCAACAAGACAGGAGGAATTGCTACAGGTTTAGGACATTCCATCTGCAGTAACTCATAGTACCTCTTATGGATATCTGAAACCTGGACACAATCCCATTTAAAAAATTCTATCATCCTAGAGATTGTGAACCCAAAGGAGATGTCCTCAGAAGGATTATCTACAGTATAACACCAAACAAGATGCATCAAGGATAAATGATCTGTTGGTAAAACAGTTCAGAAATATGTCACAAAACATCCAACAGACCAAACAATGTTGTAGGAAGTCATGATGCCAGTACCGTTTGAAAGCTGGAATATCTTTTATTCATGAGGTAAGCACTTTCATGGTGATTTTATTTATAGAATATTGTAATATGGCAATTTAGTGTTTTTATGTCTTTAAGAAAGTCAAATGCATTAAAGCTTGTTATTGGTCTATTTGAATTAATTGGAGAGTATATATATATATATATATATATATATATATATATATATATATATATATATATATATATATATATGTCTTGTGAAATACTGTTCTCTGTTATGGTCTGAAGAAGTGGTGGTGACACCATGAAAGTGCTTACCTCATGAATAAAAGATATTCCAGCTTTTAAACAGTACTGAAGTCGTGACTTCCTACAACATTGTTTGGTCTGTTGGATGTTTTGTGACACATTATCTACAGTATGACAATCCTTCTCCTCAGACCTGTAGTCTAAAGGAGAAGGAATCTGGGTAGAATAAGCAAGGAAGTCATCATCAGAATCCACCTCAGAAGAATGCAGTCCTCTGGGTCTTTTAGGCTAAGAGAAGGACCAAGGAGGAGCAGGAACTGAAGCACCATGAAGAGGCCTCAACAACTGTAAAGCATTAAATAACCCCTGAGTAAAGGCCTTCCACTCACTTTGTGGATCCCTAGGAGCAGAAGAAACATGATTAGTTTTCTGCTTCTTTTTTAAGGGGACATCTGTCCTAGAAACTTGAGAAGGCACAGACTCAAGACGATATTCCACTACAGCAGTAGGAACCTTTTCCCTAAAGAGAAACAGCCAACAGTGGTTCCCTCTGAAAGCCCGAAATGGATACCAGCAAAGCCTCGTCAGATGTGCTGGCTGCCAGATCCTCACTGGCTTCCAACCCAAACATGGTAGAAGAATCTGACAAAACAACCAGGTGAGCCTCTGGGTCCATAATAACCTCAGGAGAAACTCCCAGCAGAGGCTGGACACCAGAAGATCGCGGTCTTACCTTATGCACCTTCTTCTTCCACGATGGCTGACCCTTGTGGCAGGAGGTTCCATCCATAGTATTTGCAGCAAAAAGCTTAAGATGCTGGTGCTCAAGATACAAGGAAAGGGAAAACAGTCTACTATGAAAAGTTTTGGGGACAAATGCCTGACAAATTGAACAAAACGTATGGTCGTGAGCAGCACTTGTGCAAAAAAGACACTTATTGTGGTTGTCTTTATGAGGATTCAGTCCCTCACACTGGCATTTACCCTTCCTTGATGGCATTAACCCCAAACAGCAGAAAACAAACAGAAAAAGTAACCAAAAACCCAACTGGGTACTTATCTACAACTGTGAGGACTCCAGCAAACAGGAGTAAGCACTGGAAAGCCAACAAACAGAAAAACAAGAAAAAAAATGGATGGAGGTAACAGACGGACAGTTAAAACAGTATTTGAAATGGAGGCAAAAAAGTTCTGAGGATGGTACACCTGAAGACCACCTTTATGCCCTACCCACGGAAGGAGTGTACAAGTGATGGTCAATGTACCTTAAAGCAATGATAGACTTTAATAAACTGGCCGGACGGTAGGCTTCATGGCAGAGAATCCTATTTGTAAGGAATACTGTAGTGATGAATGTAAGGACATGTGTCTAAAATCCATCCCTCCACCCGTTATTAAGTATTTGTGAAAATATAGCGATAGAGGATATTTACAAGCTTTGGGCGGGTGGAGAGAAATTTTACAGTAAAGTAACTAAAGAGAAAAATTCCCTATTAAATCAGTTGAGAGGGATGAAACCATACATATCATGGCACCTGAGAAGAGGGGGTGAGATGATTATCTTTGATACAGAAGATTACTTAAATGTCATCTACAACATCTTATTCGATGAGGCTGCATATGTGCTGGTTTCCAAGAATCAAATTAACATATCTTACAACAGAATAGATTCTTATTTGCAAGAATATATTTTGAGTCAATGCATCAATTTAGACATTTATGAATTCCTACTCAACACTAATCCCATTGACCCCTCCATTTTTGCCATACCCAAGGTGCACAGAAGCATAACTGAACCCTCTTTTAGGCCTATTGTATCGGCTAATGGCTCCAAAACCCACCCTTTGACAGTGCTGGCTGACAAATGGGTAAAGCATGTGGTTGAAAAGGCTCCACACCTGGTAAAGGATTCTTGAGAATTTTTGGGGAAGCTCAAAAAAGATCTTTCGTGTGAGGACTTGTTATATCTTACAATAGACGTTAAGGAACTTTTCACTAGAATACCCAAGATTGAGGGGCTGAAGCTATTTGAGGAAATGCTTTTTTCTTGTTCAGGTTTAAATCATGACCAAGTTACCCTTGTTTGTGAAATAATGGCCCTGATATTAGAGAATAATTACTTATTTTTTGAAGGGCAGTGCTTCTAACAAATCAAAGGTGTAGTGATGGGGGCTGCTTGTGCCCCAGACAGTGTATGCCAATATTGTTCTTTTAGGATGGGAGCAGAAACATTTTTTTCAACACTAAATTTTGGTGTCATATTCATTTATACATTAGATTATTGGACAACATATTTATTTTGTGGAAAGTCAAAGGTAAAAAGTGGATGATTTTATGGAGTATTTTAATAATTGATTCATTAAACTGTGGATTTTAAACCTAAAGATGCATTTTATTATTTTTGTATTCAATGCTTTTGTTTTGTGCTTTGTACTCTTATTACACTTTGTATTGGTTCTCAATATATCAAATACCCTTGTGTTCAATGACTTCAGAAAAATCAAAACTAAATGACGAACTATTAAACTCAACAGCAAGATTCCCAGCCACAATGTATTCTCAGCTTTCACTTGTGTCAAATAATTTTACTCCTATCTAACAAATTAATAATACCCACACAAAAGAATATATCAAAAAGATTAGCAAAAATCTGAAAGTTACAATAAGGAAGATAAAAGTAGAGCATGACTTACAATTAACATTCAAAGTCAAAGATAATCATTCTTTAACAACATCACACAATTAAAAAGTAACACTCAACAATGAGGTGAATTCCTTCAACATGATATTACCCACTCTGACCCTAAATATATTGATAATATACTTGTATATAATGTAATGCTAACTTCACACCAGAAGTATTTATTTTTTCCACAAATTCTTGAGTTCTCACCAAAGATTATCATGAAGCATGCCCTAGTTAAACTTCTAAAACTTAAATTATCACCTATATGAGCCCTAGGGTTTGACACCTTTTCAAGTACTCAAAGTGAAACATTTTTTGTAGAAAGGTGAGAATGTGCAGGACTAAACATACCATGGCCAGTGCAAGGGAGACAGCTTAACTTTTTTGCCAGATTAAAAGTTTATTCTTGTTGCATTATAGTTGCTTGTACTATTTAACATAACATTTAGGTGATTCAGATACAAAATCACTGTTTAATGCAACTGCTAAAGAAAAGTTATGAAATATTTTTTGTCTTAAAATCTCAGAACATTTGTCATTTTTTAGTTTTTTTTTTTTTTTTTTACGCAGAAAACAGCTGCCCAAAGAATGTCTGTCCCTTGCAAAGAGTAGCAGGTAGTAACATAGTAAGCCCGGACAGTTTATCAGGTTGCTTTATCAACAGCACCAAGATACTCTTTCTGAAACCCTCCTAAAATATTCAACTTAAACATAGCTGCAGGATAAATTATATTGTATGGATGATGACTGTAATTATACAAGTCCATAAATGAGTCCTTAACTCACATTCTGGGACTAATAGACCCATCAGCCTTGCAAACCCAATTTACTAAACCACAGAACATACTATTTCGGATTCCATGACCTTTAGTATGAAACTTGTATTGCTTCAGACCTGCAAAAATATGATTTTGTCAAAATGAGGTGATGTCAACTTAATCACATTTTATTAAGAGCACCAGTGGAACTGTAGGTAGTGACCATTCAGTTTATGAAAAAAAAAGAGATGGTGTCAGAAGCTAAGGTGGCAAGATTTGCATCAATGCCTACCAATAAATTATCAATATCCAAATGTATCAAATGTGTTGGCCACCAGAGATAAGGTTCCTCGGGTCACAGCACTGGAATTAAACTGATTAAAATATGGAAAAGGCACAGAAATATTAATCACTAAACAACTCACAAAGTGGAACTTGCCAGATAAGCATGGGTCTGCATCATTCACAGCCAAGAACATGCTTCCCACTGAGCTTTCCTTTTTTCTCACATTATTGAGGGTTTTAGCGTTTTCTAATTTTCAGTTGTTCTCAGTGACTATACCTTAAACTCTTACACACATAACCCCACCACCACACACACACATACACGCACACACACACACACACACACACACACACACACACACACACACACACACACACACACACACACACACACACGCACACACAATAGTCTGTAGAGAAAGCTGATAGTATACGCCACCCTAGAGCCTTCAGTGCCCTGATACAATCTAATAATCCACCACCATACCAGATTAATGTTGTTAATTATTATTATAATTGTTGTTAATAAGCCACATAACTTTAAGCACAAATTATAGCGTACAACAGAGTGCAAGCTTTTTAAAAGTGAATAAATAGAAAATACTTTACTTAAGAAAGAATGGGTTAACCAGTACAGTTCATGTATCAATTTTATTTATTTATTACATTGGTTAATTCAGTAAACGAACTGTTTCATAGACCATTTTTAGCCATAACTTTGGCCAAAAAGGCACAGACTACAAAAACAATCAATGTAAGGAATAAACGTTAATTAATACAACAGGACATAAACAATCTTAATAAAATTAAAAAGCAAAATGTGCAAAATATAAGAGTATTTAACCAATATGCATTATATGCATTTAGGTTGTATACAAGCATTAAAACATTTCCCTGGATTCAGCAAGCTCTGCATGGAATGCCTGAATAGTGCAAGAACTGCTGCACAGAATATGGCCGTTGAGCAATCCAGGAATGAGCCCCCGAGACGCACACGAGCGCGCCTACACTATTCCCGAATGGATACCACTGCTATATGCTAATTACCTCATTTTCTGGTGAACACCATGTAAATGAGTTGAATTACCGATCCAGGAAGCAGGCAGGCGTCTGTGCAGGAATAGTGTAATCTGCAGAAATGTATTCGGTTATTAACCAAATACATTTCTGCAAATTACAAAATGGAGGCATAACAGCTCAAAAGAAAGCATGTATTCAATGTAGTAGGCATACCAATGGCCAAATATATGGCCATCGGCATGAAAAATAGTTGCAAATTTATAAAAAAACAATTTTTTGAGCCGATTTCAGCCGTTTAAGAGTAGGGCAGTGGTGCGCAAACGGGATCGTCCCGAAAATAGGAAAAAAGGTGTAAATAAGCTTTTAAACCCAAATCAATATTTTGACATAATAGTCAAAGGCATGCATAAGACAATAATACCAGGGAATAGTGGTTGTTAAGGGGGAAGGCTCAGTGTGAGTGTGATAACTATGAATAAGCATTCTGTTTTATGCAAATGAGGGGATTTATACTGAATCACAGATTTCCTCTCAGTGTTAGCTTGCAGCCAACTGTATAGTGCAGTAACACCATTGTAGAAGTCTAAGAGGTGGATGACCTCATAAGGGGATGTGTCATGCATGCAGTAAGCTTATTGGAGCTCTTTGGCCTGTGTTTCCCTTAGCTAAGCATAGCTAAGGAAAGATGAGTGTCTGTGGCTGCCTAGCAGTGTTTACATTGCCTAAACAGGTGTGCACTCCATGCACTGGGTTTAAAAAAAAAAAAAAAAAAAAAAAACAGAAAATAGCAGCTCTGTTCACATCTGAGCACTGGGTATGTACGGCACACCTTGGGGAAAGGAAAACAACAGTAGGAAGGCAATCATGGAGAACTAGCATAGCTGGCAGGTGAAATGTATCAGAATCAGCCAATTACACATGGAACAGCCTAGCACACTACTATAAACTATGCAAACACCTTTCAGTCTGTTTTTTTTCCCACAAACTCTACACCACCGATGTACACAGATGGGGAAATTTTACCTGATAAAACTAACAAAATTTTAGGGGCTGCTGTTACTTTCATACATCAATATGTGCAAGAGGCTGAGGTTGGTGAGGATGTGAATGCTGACGACCATCTCACATTGAGGAGGAGGAGAAGACTGCATCGACCCAGGGTAACCTACCAGGGGCTCCATGAGCTGGAGATAGTGGAGTGCTATAGGGTGGACAGGGACATTCTACAACAAATTGTTTAGCTATGCCAGCCAAGCCTCACACACAGAACCACCAGAGGGGAACCCATCCCAGTGGATACCAAGGTATGTGTAGGCTTAAGAATACTAGTCACAGGTACCTACCAAAGGCCAACTGGGGTTATCATGTGGATCTCACAGGAATCAGCATCCAGGGCACTCCACAATTTCCTGAATTCTATGTCAGCACATGCCGGTGAGTACATATATTTCCTCAACCCCCCTGAGGCGTTGACCACCAATATGCATCTCTTCCACCAAATAGCAGAATACCCTGAGGTAGTGAGTGCTATAGACTGCATGCACGTACACATCAAATCACCACCTGGTGAGCGAGGTAGGGTCTACATAAACAGCAAGGGCTTCCCCTCCATCAACTGCCATGTCATGTGTGATGCCCAGGGCATTATCTTGAATGTGTGCTCTGGCAGCCCTGTAAGCTATCATGACTCCCACATCTGGCATATGACACAGCTGTACCAGTCATTTACCTGTGGAGACATCCCACTAGGTGCTGGCCACGCACTGGAGCCATGGCTGATGACACCCCTCGGAAATGCACACACCTGAACAAGAACTTCATAATGAGGCACATGCACAAACCAGAATCATAATAGAGCGTGTGCTTGGGATGCTCAAGTCACGGGTCAGCTGCCTGGACATATCCAGTGGAGTTTTGCAGTACTCTCCAGCTACATGTACACAAATGTTCATAGTATGTGCCATGCTACACAATATGATACTGCGGAAACAGCCGCAGCAAGAACAGCACGGGACAGGGCCACTCAGCCCCCCACTATTGCCAAGGCCATCACAGGCACAGAGTGACTCGGAGGAAGAACTACCTGAGCCTGCCCATGTAGGCAGAAGGAGGCATGCCCAGTATGCCCAAGCCTTGGCAAAGAGACAATGCATAGCACATACACTGACACGGTAAGGACCCAGGGAATGACACCTCTTTCTGACTCACACATACAGTAAAAGAGATGCCAAACATGACAATACCTATGCTTTACCATGTATAGGGAGTGTACTATGTGCATCTGACATAATCAACCCTCCAGCACCATCCTCAATACTGTTCCAGCCACAAGGTAAGTCACTCTTCCTATCAGTTACTGAATGGAGTAGTATGTTCTGATAGTTGTATCTATGGTATGGATGTGAGCATGCAAGGGAATTGGGTGGCTGACTGGGATGGCAGCAGATAGTGGACACCTATATGGGCAGCATGAAATCCATAACAAATACTGGTGTCAACATACTAGGCAGTACTAGACAAGGTGATAAATCCCACTGCAGTACATGTGGTGGCCCAAATGTGTGTCCATATGACACACGCATGCATGTCACTGAGGCTCACATACCCACCACTAACCTCAGCCAGCAGGATAGGTGGAGATAACCATAAACAAAGGTTTGGCTAAGGCCTCCAATTGATGGCAATAGTGAACAGCCCCCTTCAGACTTACACAGACAGACTACAACAGGTCTGGTAGTTGTGTGTTAGTTCTGAAGGGTAAGAAGTCTACAACTGAAATGTAGGTCAATAAAACCTAAGATCTGTACTCTACTGATATGCCTCCAGTCTGCAAGACAGGTCAGAATACAATATGAAATGGAAGCCAACAGAGTACCTGAAATACCAGTACAGTTCTAAGAAATGTTTAAAGTTGTCAGGTGTGCCCCCCCCCCCCACAATCCTATGTATAAATGCAGTAACATGTAAGTTTAAGGAGTAATATCAGTGGAACACAGATTACCTGGATTACCTACAGGATAGATTGTTGCATGTGTACAATATGCAGGGGTCTGTGTGTTAGGTTGTTGTATGTTCAATATTGTCTGGAAGTGGACAGCATGTAGGCATGGAAGGTTATGTCTCAGTGGCCTATGGGCAGTACTGTGATTGATAGGGCCATGTTCCGACAACTGAAGTGCCAACCACAATGCTTCACAGCGGGTCTATATCAGTCCAGCGAAACAGCTGAATATCGAATAGCAGGTGTTTGAACTGTAAAGTTCGAACACTATTAATCGCAAAGCCATGGAATACCAAATTCTTTCCCAGGGAAAGAGTTCGGTGGGCCGTTTCTGTGGCTTTGTGATTATCAGGACTGTGGTGGGAAGTTGCGGGTCGGGTTCAGGTAAGTGTGTGATTGTGTGGACATTAGGGTTAGGGCATGGGTTAGGTGAGTGGATGTGCAATAGTGAAAGACTTTAGGTTTAGGGTGGGATAGGTGAGTTAGGGTTAGGGCACGTGTCAGGTGAGTGTGCGATAGTGACGGACCTTAGGGTTAGTGTTTGGGTTTAGGTAAGTGGATAGGTAGTAGTGTATGTGCAGCTTAGTGTAGGGTTAGATGTAGGATTTTAAGTGTATTTGTGTGGATTGATGTTTTTTTGGTGTGCTTGTGTTGTGTGTGTGTTTCTTGGAACAGCAATTTTTTCCCTGCGGAAAAAAAATCACTGTTCTAAGACTTTGATGTTTGTGCAGTTCATGGTTTGAAGTTCGAACTTTTGGTGTTCGAACTTCAGACGTTTCGATGAACTGATATAGACCCTTCTCAGCAATACCTATGTCAGCAGTCATCCATACTCACTGTCCAGATGTCAATATCTGTCACCGTCTGAAAGATGAACATGCCATGAATGTGGGCCCATGCATACACATAGTACACAGGTTGAAGTACCCTAGACAGGGTGCATAAAATGTAACTGTCAACTGCACACAACTTTGTAATTGTACATACAGGTTAGCAGCGCATTAGTTGTCCATATAGTATGGAATACTGATGTAGACTGGCCAATCACTGGCAGACCACAAAAGGCACAGTTATGAAGTAATAAGAGACTGGCTATGTTCCCGCACAAGGCAGCATAAGGGAAATGCCCCAGGTATATCTGTGAGTCAGCTGCAAGTAGCTTCCATATCACACATGCACTCAGCTCACCCCACCATCAGCCACAGGTTTATCACAGGTCATATCCTTGCTGTTGGGAATGAGTACAGAATGACCCCATGTCTGTATGGGAATACCCACAGAGTGCAACATGCTTTAGACGTGTCCCTTGCAGGTGTGTCCCTAGCTGTAAGCAGCACCCTGCCTGCATACAGCCCAATGAATCAGTGTGGACAGGAACTATTGCTATTAACACCTCACACACTTATCCTATCACCACAGGGGAATCCACTGGCTCACAGCCTGGGAATGTAGGAGAGACAAAATGCACTGGCCTGCTTCAGATGGCCTGCATCATTACCAAATGGCCTATAGTCCTCTGTCAAAGGCCTGTACCTCACCTGTAGTGCCAATGTATCGTATCTCATGGGGTCCCAACTAACAACCTAACACAGTCAACAGAACACAAATACAAGGCCATGTTGACAAATCCCAGTAGCATGCCCACCATGTCCTACTGCATGAACTGTAGACCAATCCATAAATACCACTGGGATGAAGGGCCAATATACGGATACTTCTCAGATATAACTTGCATAATGTTAAGAAGAGGATGGGGGGGTGTAGAAGCATGGACGTCATGGAGTGTGTGAAGTCTGAAACTCTGATGTGTGCCCATACTACACCTGCCTGCAAACCCAGTAATGGGAGGATACAAACCTCTTCATAAACCACAATGTGAAGAGGAATTGACCAGATATATGAGCCCTGTCTCTGGGTAACCTGGATGAATCTGTACAGCTGAGACATATGGCCACAGCAGGATATGGCCATTCTGTTAAGTCGATATATGTACAAGAAGGGGATCCTCAGCCACCATAGCACCAAGGTGCTGGACCATTTACACACAGACCCATCAACAAGTGTCTGCAGCTACTGCTCCAGAATGGCATGAGTGTGCAAGAATTTGTAGGCTGCAGACCACAATACTGGACTCAGTTTCATTCATCTTGTATTTCCCAGAAAAAACTGTGAGCGAATTATTATATCTGTCAGTAGTTGACAACATAATACATCACAATGTAAAACACTATATGTCTGAATATCTCTGCTAACACCAACCATTTAACACAAGCAGTACAGATAGCAATAGTTAATAGTATCCCACAAGCTGTCGCCCATTGTGACTCCATATTGTCAACCTATCTACAGATATCCTGCAGAAATAGGTTGCTTGCTGTAGGTGTAGAACACCAAACCCTGGACTGGAGTACAACCCTACCTGGAATGGATTCACACCCTCAATACAGAATGTCATACTGGGCATGCTCCTACACTTAGAGAAATGAAGCCCATTTATAACAACACAGTGGACTATACACATCTGTCATTCACAGATGTCTGTGCACACACACCAAATTGTACACCATTCATGCTTCACACACAAATTGGACAGGAATATTCATACATATCCAAGGCTAACACACTGTAATATGTCAAACATACACACACACACAGATGTGGGGAACAGAGACAGACAGTGACAGAGAGAATTTCATTATGAGGCTTGTTCCACCCACTACACATCCAGTTGGCCAATATCACATGATGAGCTGATGCCAATCACTGTAGACATTCCTTTTGGTAGCCCTCAGCCTTATACTGTCCGTGGTGCTTGTGATAACTGTGTAACATGATAGTACAAATCAGTATTCATCTAGCATTTGTATACTCAGTTCTGTCAAATGTAAAGTTGTGTGTGACTGTGTGTGTGTGTGTGTGTGTGTGTGTGTGTGTGTGTGTGTGTGTGTGTGTGTGTGTGTGTGTGTGCTTCCAGAGGAATGATTTATGGCCCATTCACACACACTACACTTCCCATCGACTGTGCTAGCACTCCGCTGATGTAAGTCACCTTGAAATAACAATAACCCTTTGGCCAAATCTCAGCCCTATCAGCTATGTGGCACCCATGATAAGTGTGTAACAGTGTAGTGTAGAGTAGCACACTAGTTAGGTAGTAGTTCTAATGCCAGACATAGCAACTGTTAAACTGTGTGTGTGGAGATATAGGATTTTGAAGCCATTCACCCTCACTTCACCTTCCTTTACCCTACTTTAGCACACCTGCTGATGTCAGTCACCTTGAAATAACTCTTTGCCAACTCCCAGCTCTATAAGCTACATGGCACTTATGATAACTGAGTAATACTGTAGTTTAGCGTACTAGTTAGGTAGGAGTTCTAACCCAGACATGGCAAATGTGAAACTGTGTGTGTTTGAGTGAGAGAGTGTATGTGTCTTTGATGATACTTGACTTTATGGACATTCACACTTACTACACTTCCTTTACTCCTCCTTTAGCACTGCTGCTGATGTTACTCACATTCAAAGATACCTTTGGACAGCTCTCCAACATATAAGCTCGATGGCATTTGTGATAACTGTGTAATACTACAGTGTAGCATACTAATTACATTGGGAGTTCTAGTCCCTGATATAACAACTGTGAAACTGTGTGCGTTTGAGAGAGAGAGAGAGAGTGTGTGTGTCTTTGATGATACCTGATTTTATAGACATTCACACTTAACTACTCTCCCCTTACCCCTCCCTTAGCACTGCTGTTGATGTTATTCACCTTCAAATATACCTTTGGACAGCTCTCCAGCATATAAGCTCAATGGCACTTCTGATAACTGTGTAATACTATAGTGTAGCATACTAATTAGGTAGGAGTTCTAATCCCTGACATGACAACAGTGTGTGTTTGTGTGAGAGAGTATGTTTGTGTGTCTTTGATGATACCTGTTTTATGGACATTCACACTTACTACTCTCCCCTTACCCCTCCTTTAGCACTGCTGCTGATGTTACTCACCTTCAAAGATACCTTTGGACAGCTCTCCAACCTATAAGCTCCAATGGTGCTTGTGATAACTGCATAGTACTACAGTGTAGCATATTAGTTAGGTAGGAGTTTTAATCCTGGTCCTGGAAACTGTGATAATGTGTGTGTTTGTGTGAGAGAGTGTGTGTGTTTTTGTTGATACCTGACTTTGTGCACATTCACACTTACTACTCTCCCCTTACCCCTCCTTTAGCACTGCTGCTGATGTCACTCACCTTCAAAGATTCCTTTGGACAGCTCTTCAACATATAAGCTCCGTGGTGCATGTGATAACTGCGTAATGCTGTAGTGTATCAAACTAATTAGGTAGGAGTTCCAATCCTCATCCTGGAAACTGTGTAAATGTGAGTGTTTGTGTGAGTAAATGTGTGCATCCTTGTAGAGACCCAATTTTGTGGTTATTCACACTTACAACACTTCCCTTACCCCTCCTTTAGCACTGCTGCTGATGTCACTCAGCTTCAAAGATACCTTGGCACAGCTCTTCAACATGTAAGCTCCATGGTGCATGCCATAAATGTGAAACAATGTAGTCACAATAACTACATAGGTATTGGTTTGAATCTCATCTATGGCAAGTGTCTGTATGTGTACACAGGTATGTCCCTACCCCAATGATTTTGGCCCCATTTACACCCAGTACACATCTCAGTGCCTGACTTTAGCAGTCCTGCCAGTATCATCCACCTTAAAAGTACCTGTTGCCAACCCTAAGCCATGTAAGGTCAGTGGTGCATGTGGTAAATGTGCAACATAATGGTCTGAAACGCTTGCTTGATAGAGGTTTGAACCTCACCACTGGTAAATGTATGTGTAAGGTAAATTTTTGGGGGGATTTCTCACCCACCACATCACCCAATGCCAGTATTTACAAGGGCTGGTAATGTTCCTCACCTTAGCAGTACCTTGGGACAACATCCATCCTATAAGCTTTGTGGCGCATGTGATATATGCAGTACAATGTAATAGCAATCCATAGCAAAGTAGGGGTTTGAATCTCAGTACTGGCAAGTGTGTATGTGTGTCATCAGTATCCAGTCGGGGGATTGCTGTGATTATGTAATAACAGGATCCATTGTGGAGTGGGTTTTGCTAAATTATTATATTGAGATCCTAGTATATGTCACAATGTCCACATTACAAGGCGAACAGATGTCAAACACCAGAGAGGTTGGTGTAGACAATCCACAGCCCTAAATGTGACAGTATGGATTAGTGAACAATATAGGCAACCCTTCTATTACTTTGAGACTACTCTCCACCCACGTATCATACACAAACACACTTGGCTAGGCAACAACCACTATATTGGTAGTTCCCCTGCATATTGCCTCACAGATAGTGCCCACAGTGTGATAGCAGTGGACTACATGCCTGTTGACTACAACAGTGCTACTTACATCAGAAAGTACATTGATGTGTTATATCTCCTGACTGAGTGTTATCCAGCTAGTAAAAAGACATGGCACCCTGTTCCATCCCCTCAGTAGCCAAACAAATGTGTACAGTGGCCCTTTTGCCATGTTCCCCACTGGATGCCTGTGACAACTGTAGAGTCTGCAAACGTACCCCAATGAAGGGAATACCGTGCCTTATACACATGCCCTCTATGGACAGATGCCACGAACTCCGCTGAATACACATATTGCACTGTCAATGTAGGTGCAATCATGACCTCAATGAGGTCAGAAATGCTACATCAGAAGATACCAATCTGTCCAAACAACATGCCCCAGAGACCTCAACTACACTTCCACACATCAAAGAGCATGCATGTGGGACATGTGCACAACCCAGATACTGTCCATGTTATGAAATATAGATCACATACATGGGATGCAGTGCACATCACTGGCCACCCACAATAGAAACCTGGATGAGTGGATGGTGAATACAATACCCACTCCTGGGGACCACTCCAGGGACTACACCCCTGAGCCACACTGTTGACTACTGTCATGTGGCCTGATGCCAAGGTATTCCCTTGACCTAGCCTTGTAGAGCCTTCAGGCTCATTCACCTACTACATACCTATGAAGCAATGAACCTATGGAACTCAGTACTGGCAAGTGTATGTGTGTGTGTGTGTGTGTGTGTGTGTGTGTGTGTGTGTGTGTGTGTGTGTGTATGTGTGTGTGTGTGTGTGTGTGTGTGTGTGTGTGTGTGTGTGTGTGTGTGTGTGTGTGTGTGTGTGTGTGTGTGTGTGTGTGTGTGTGCTTGGAGATGAATGATTTTGAGGCCATTCACACTCACTACACCTCCCATTGCCCTACTTTAGTATGCCTGCTGATGTCAGTCACCTTGAAATAACCCTTTGGCCAAGTCTTAACCCTATAAGCTCTATGCTGCTCATGATAACTGCATAACACTGTAGTGTAGCAAACTACTTAGGTAGGAGTTCTAATCCTGGTCTTGGCAACTGTGATAATGTATGCATGTGTGTGAGACAGAGTGTGTGTGTGTGTGTGTCTTCGCTGACACCTGATTTTGTGGATATTCACACTTACTACACTTCCCTTACCCCTCCTTTAGCACTGCTGCTGATGTCACTCACCTTCAAAGATACCTTTGGAGAGCTCTCCAACATGTAAGCTCTGTGGTGTGGGCAATAAATGTGTAACAGTGTGATAGCAACTCATAGCCATGTAGGGGTTCGAAACATAGTACTGGCAAGTGTGGTTGTGTGTGTGTCATCAGTACCCTGTGTGGGTGTTGGGGTGATTGTGTGATAACAGGGTCCATTGTACTGTGGGTGTTGCTACATTATTATATTGAGGACCTATTTGTCCCAATGTCCACATTACAAGGTCAATAGTTATCAAACACTGGAGAGGTTGTTGTAGACAATCCACAGTCATAAATGTCTACTGCCAAGTGCAATGACTATATGACAGTATGGATTAGTGAACAATATAGGCAACCATTAAAATACCCAGAGACCACTCTCCACCCACGGATTATACACAAACATGCTTGGCTCTTTCTCTCTTCCTTTCTTACTTTCTCTCTGCCTCTCTCTCTCTCTCTCTCTCTCTCTCTCTCTCTCTCTCTCTCTCTCTCTTGTAGATGTGGAAAAATACATCTGTTCTGCACAGGCAGCAGCTTGACTTTTGTAGGTAATGGCCATGATCAGCTGATGGCCTGTGCACGCACGAATTGGAGTCCCCCACCTGCTAATTGCATATGGGACAGCTGTGGTATCATTCCTATAGCCAGTTGCATGGAAACACACTCCTATAACTAAGCACTTCATGTGGGTGTTGTCACTTTTTCTTCACTGTGAGCAGGACTTCATGTGGGTGTCTGACAATCAGCATCACATAGGGTAGTTGGAAATACCTCTTACAACAAACACTGTGGAGACAGCCCAACAAGCTGGAGGGGGATGTTCCAGACATGTGGACAGAATGTATGCATTGCTGTTCTACATTTCATGTAATGTTGGTTTAACAGTGTTTGTGTGGATGTGGCTGTTCTGCATGATTTAAAGTCTGGCATGACAGTGTTATGTGGTTGAGAAAAATTTCACCTGTAGGGCTATCTGCAGACTGGCCTGAGTTTGGAGTCTTAGATGGGGTGTGCTACTCACACATTTTTTGTCTTTATAAAGGCAGTAGCATACTCTGATGATTGCAGTCAGTAAATGGTGACATCCATGTGTGTTACCGACCTCATATCCCTCAGAAGAGATATGTCACAACAAACCCTGTTACACCAGCAATTTTCCTCAGTTTGTCACAGCAATATATCAATATTGGCCATGTGTTTGTGCCTCTGCTCCCCAAGTCTGTCACCCTCTGTCCATATGTCATGAAATAATTGGTGGATATGTACAGTATATCATTATTTACTGACATCATTCCTGATATCAAGCCAGTGATATATCAGACTGCCAGATGTTATGTATAGGAGGCCTTATATTTGAGGACAAAACCTGGACATTCTGTTGTAGTCTGTACCGTAGTGAGGTCTGCGTACTTATGGTAATTTTTGACAGAGTGTCAGTATTGTGTTAGCAGTGTATTGTGAATATGTTATTTGGCTACGTACAGACTGGGGTAGATGTCAGTGTTCTTGGTCCTGTTCTGTCTGATGTTGTATGCTGCTTCAGTTTCTGGTACCCTATCAGCTAATATGTTTGTAGCACCAGACTGAGACATGTCCCATACCACAGTCAGGCATCAGACTACACTGTGAATTGGGCCAGTATATGTAGGGTTAGTGTGTGAGTGGCAAATATGATGATGGGTTTTGTTCACACAGTCCATATACTGTACTATTAATTAAGCTTACCATAATGTGACTGTGACTGTGTTGAGATTGGTTGTGGGCATGCACTTTTACACTGGTGGCTGTTACATACCTGTAGTGCCTGCTATATTTACAATTACATGTGTATTCCCCATTGGAAACTTGGGTTAGTGTTGCGGATGTCTGCCTTGTTTCTGCTGGCTGCTGGGATTTGGTTTTCACTATTACACAGTTGGACTGTTTTTTTGTTTGATTTGTTTTTCACTTGGCTTGGGATCAGCATGGCAGAGAAAAATATGGACTTGGGTGTTAAGCCTTTAAACAATTGCTTGGATGATTTCCTTAATTTTAAACACAATCCATTGTGTTTTGGTGAAATAATGCTAATGAATGGACAAGATGTGATGCCACCACCCAACATCAAGGTACGAGACATCAAGAGAGGTCTGGAAAATAATTTTTATAAATTTAAATGCTTACAATGTCAGATTCCATTTAGAGGCATCTTTGGAATGCCAGGTGAAACCGAGAGGACTAAGGGTGCTGAACATGCCTTCCTATGGCAATATGTATCCTGATCTGCTTGCCCATTGGCAGAGAATTAACTTGGATACAGGACGAGTATACTTGAGATTGTTGATTGATTTTTTTTCTCACCGATGGAAGTAGAACTTGGACATCAAATAGGTGAGCAACTACGTGAGTTAGATACATACATAGGGACTGCTGACACTGAAATATTTTTTAAATGAAATTATTGAGAAGGTGGAGAGTTATGAGAAGCGACTGTTGGATATAAAAAAGAAAAAAATTAGTTCATGATATTACCAACTTCACAAACCAACATGTATTCGCATGGCCTAGGCCAAAATTGGCTAGTAGGCAACCGAGGCCACAGAGTGATGGTGCTAATAAGAATATGATGACCAATTAACATAGTGAATTGTTGTCTGGGTTGATACCAGCACCTGCCTTTAAATCAAGGCTTGAACCTTGCTAATGGTGAGGTAATCAATAATGCAGGAAATAATCTAGACTCAGATGTCACCGAGATATCATCAAGGGGCATGATTTCACCACCTCCATCTGTATTGGTGTATTTCACACTGTCACTGGAATTAGAAACTGTAACCAATTCATCGGCGGTGGATCTACCTTTAGATCCAGATCCAGTGGTGCATAGAAAAATCATAGTGGATCAGCACCAACAGGATTTTCCAGGGCTTCCACTTCCATTTCAAATGGGAAGGGGGAATTCATTTGGTCAAGACGAATTGAATGGCCAGAAGTGGAAAGATCCACCAACTGGCCAACACAATCGTTCCCTGAAGAAAATTTGGGGTTTGGAGTCCATGACTTAGTATCCAACATTTCCCAGTATAAGTTGACCAAGGATGAGTGTTCTGTACTATCCAAAGGCTTATCATTTATTCCTGCCGTGCGGGTTGAACAAGTGAGTTGTATGTTAAATTTACGTCTTTTTTGCGCAATTTAGCCCTATGGGGCCTTTTTAAGAACTCTGACTTAATAGCTGATAATGTAACTGATGGCATTTTGTTTTTTCGTAAACCTAGTGTTTATACACTGATTTTTCCATCAGCTTTTAATGTGTTTTTAGCGGTATGTGATAAACAATTCCAGCAATTTGTCAACAAATCTAACAAGAGTGAACATGACAATTTAACTAGTGAGGAATGGAAAGCTATGGATCAACTGGCCATGAATCCCTCCATCACTATTCGACCGGCTGACAAGGGGGGGGGGGGTCCTATTGTTATACTTAACTCTGAATATTACACTATTAAAATGTCAGCTATGCTCTCTGATACAAATGTTTATACAAAAGTTGATATTAGTACTGTTGATGTCATGAAACATGAAATTGATAATTGTCTCAATGAATGTTATAGGCTTGGCATAATAGATAAAGATCTTCTTGAGTATTTTACATTTCAGTCTCCAGTGGTACCCAGTATTAATGGGTTGCCAAAAATACACAAGAATCCCACCAGACCTGAGTTTAGACCTATTGTAGCAGGAGGGGGCTGGCTTACTGAGGCGATGTCCATCTTTTTGGATAAACAACTTAAAAAAAGTGTTAACATTACATGAGATCATCCTCAAGGATACAGAACATTTCTTGAGGGACTTGTTTGTCATTTTCAATAATAGATTGACAAATGATGTTGACTACTTGGTTACATTGGATGTAGTATCATTATTTACCTACATTCCAAATGAAACAGGTATTGCAATGGCCAAAAATGCCATGCAAGGAAGTTGCTTGTTTACCAATATGTTTTGTGATCTTCTGTGCTTGCTACTTGAAATAGTGTTGGAGCATAACATCTTTTTGTTTCAAGGTGATTGTTATTGGCAGAGATCAGGTATAGCTATGGGCACAAGTTGTGCCAATTCATATACGAATCTGGTCATGTCTGAATGGGAACATTTGAATGTGATTGGGAAATGGAATGAAAATATCATCATATATCAATGTTTTATAGATGACTTCTTTATTGCATGGAAGGGTGACAAGAAAATCCTTGAGGATGCTGTTAATCATCTCAAAAACAGCAGTACATTTTTTTTAATTTTTCATGACATTTTCCCCACTAGAAATCAGTTATTTGGATGTACACATCAGGAAGGTTGAAGGAAGTATTAGTACCAGCATGCACAGAAAGAAATGTTATAGACCATCTTTCTTACATAGGGATAGTATGCATCACAAACATATTTTTGGTAACATAATCACTGGACAAGCACTTAGAACATCAAGGTTGACAAGTGAAGGTCATAACTTGGATAGAGGTTTATATGAGGTTAAAGCTGAATTTATTTCTAGGGGCTATAAAGAAGTAGAACTAGAAGTGGCCTGTCGCAAGTTTCGTAGTGAAAGGGAGGGGAGGGGTAGACCCTATTTTTCAGAAAATATTTCCATAAACAAAAAACATATGGATCAAAGAAATATGTGTCCACCCATAGTGCTACCATATGCTAAAGGGGTGAATGATATGAGAAATGTAATCATTAACAATTCGCATATTTGGAGACAGACACTAGGTTCTCAGAATTCTTGGAAAGAGGTCCAAGATTTGTGTACAGCAATATGAGGAATTTAAAACAAAGATTGTGTCATCAGAGGGTAAAGGTTCCATCTATTTTGGGAACTCATGGTACAGTGAAGTGTAATCATTGTAATTTTTGTCAATTTATTGATGAGTCTAGATATTTTCAGCACCCTTAAACATGTCACCTATGGAGCATTAGGGCTAGTGCCAGTTGCTCTACCAGGAATGTTGTTTATTTGGCTCACTGTTGTAGGTGTTTTAAATTTTATGTATGGACAACTAATAGAAGTTTTAAAGAAAGGATTAGAGTTCATATGTATTGCACTCGCAAAGGCTATGAATATAGTGCTTTGGCCAAATACACTTTACAGACAGATGAAAATCACACTTTTTTGTTTCAAGTCTTACATGTTATACATGATGATATGTGTGGTGGTGATATAATAAACCATACTGAGGTGGCTGAATTAGAGTGGATTTTAAGGTTGGGTGCCCATCAAGCTATGGGTCTCAGTGATAATGTACCCCTTAAATCCGTGCTGAAGGCACGGAAACTGAGGCACTAGGGGTCCACTAAATATATGTTTTATTAAATATATGTTTTATATATTTTATCAATACCTGCTACGTGGCACAGCACTTTGATATACTTTATGTATATATTTCTTAGTTATAGAATTACCCCAACTGTAGATGTTGCTTTATGAACAACACAGGCTGCTGCTAATATGTCTATTTGGAGGCAGTTGTTTACTTTGATTTAATTTTTTATTAAATCATATTTATTATTGTTAACATTAATGTATTCATTTCATTATTTGAGTAATTTTTATAGGACTGATGTGTCTATTAAGAAATGTTTTTTATATAATACTAAATACTGTTTTAACATCATGAGTGATATGCTAAGGGACATATCCCTTTAAGGTGCAAGCACACTGAAGGTCGTGTGATGTATTGTGCAGAATTCAAAAGGGCTTTGTTTGAAACAATGCAACTATCTGATGAAGCAGTCTTCTTAGAACTGTGAAAGCACTTATGTATTCTCTGTCAGAATAAATTGCATTGTTTAACTTTTGTGTATTTTCAAGAGCTTAATTATTTCTACAAGACTTGTTTCTGCTGGCTGCTGGGATTTGGTTTTCACTATTCTACATTTATAACTGCAATGCTTACATTATGTTCCCTTGCACTAAGAGGCTGGGACTTATGGTGCTGAGGTATGACTCTACTACATGTTATGGGCATATGTTTTATATATATATATATATATATATATATATATATATATATATATATATATATATAAGTGTTGTTATACCTTCTCAGATGTATCCCACCATATTTATCTGATATGTGTATATTTAGATATAAAAACATAACTGATTTAACACTATTTTCACTAAGAAGTAGTAAACAATTGTAGTAGTCAAAGCAGTTGTTCACTACTATTCAGTATGTGTAATGAATGATAGATTTGAAAAAGCAACAGACATGTTTAGAGCTCAGATGACTTACTGGTTAAGTGATGTGACTATAACCTAGATGGTCCTGCGTTCAAGATCTTTAAAGGATTGTTATTTTTGTTGCTAGGCAGAACAAGGTCTGTTGGATACAGAGTGGTTAAGGCAGTTTTGAGTAGCTTTAAGTGGGTTTACACTGGTTTGTGTGATGGTAAGCCATGCTAACATACAGTTAAATGAAAAGGAGCTTACACCATGTAGACTTCGCGTACCAGTGCGCAAATCTGCTTAGCATTTTCATTTAAGCAATGCTTGCACCTGCTAAGCATTGCTCAGCCCTGGTAATCAGTGATCCTATTCCAGTCTGATAAACTAGCATGGTAATGACATCTTTAATAAGTGCATTTAATTCCATGTACATAACATGCTTCTGTGTGCTGTCATTATAGTAGCAAGGGGTGTGAGTATACTTTATGGGACACCTGAGTATAGATGGGTAATACCACAATCTTTTCTCTTTGTATGTGTTTCATACTTGGGTAGTATCCCAAGTTATATGCAGTCACACTTGCATGCATTGTATCATTATGTTACTATTTTTAACAGTGTTTTTTCAAGTAAGAGTAGACTGCAGATTGTAGTACTGGAAGCATACACCCCTGCATGCAAAGCTGGACTCTGAGTACTGACTCATGTTTTTGATGTCTGAGCTATATGTTTTTGTTGATTTGATATGTTGATATTAACTGTAGACTACTATGTTTGTAGGGCATGTCATTGAGGACTGCTGTCATATAGTAATGACTTACCTATCAGTTTTAGATGTCTATCTGTCAAAACATTCATCTTAATGCATAACCTGTTGGCTAGCTAATTTCTGTCTGTCCTCTGTACAGATGTGCAGATGTCAGGTATTCATCTTGGTTGCTTACAGGCAATCTCTGACTGACACTGACATGTCTGCCTAGCTGTGTTATGAATGCCACAGATAGAAAACCCCACTATGTATGCACCACATGCCATGGATGGCTCAACCAAACTACTACAGTCAACAGAACATGTTTGAGTACAGGTCTCTAACCCAAACACTGGCCATGCTATGCAATATATGTTGCATACATGTCAATTGGAGCACCTCACTTGCCTTCTTCAAGACAAAAACCAGATGAATGGATGTTGAATTTAACTATCACCCTGGGGTTCACTCAAGTGGCATCAGTTCATAGAAGGCCTGCTGGCAAATGTCAGGTGGAATGATGCCAGTATACCCACATGCCCTACTCTTCTCATCCCTCCATGGGCATTAGCCTGGTGCACACCTAGGAACACATGCACCTATGGACCTCCGTACTGCAAATGTGTATGTGTGCATTACTGAGAATAACAGTGTCTGTGTGTTTGTAAACTTGTAGTTGAAAATACTCTGAGGGCCTTCTCACCCACTACACTCCCCATTCCTATACTTAGAAAGGGCTTCTGCTTTAATTCATATTAAATGTACCTTGTTACACTCTTAACCCTATGGGCTACCTGCAGCTTGCAGTACCAGCATATCGCTGTTCGACAAATGGGTAGAGTAGATAGGTGTGGGTTACTCTCTGAGTCCTGGAAACTGTGAGTATGTGTGTCTGTGTGTGTGTGTGTGTGTGTGTGTGTGTGTGTGTGTGTGTGTGTGTGTGTGTGTGTGTGTGTGTGTGTGTGTGTGTGTGTATGTATGTGTGTGCAATTGTGTGTGAGTGTGCATATTTTTAGGAGACAGCATTCTGAGGCATCATTCTCCAAATACACTAAACATTGCCATACATTATAAGGGATGTTGATGTTGCTGACATTGGGAGAGCCATAACAAACTCTCACCCTACCTTCCCTATGGCATGTGCAATAAATGCATATCCCTACAGCAGCACTGATTAGATAGACAAGGGTTTGTATTGCAGTCCTGGTCAATGTGTGTTTGTGGATATATCAGAGCATTAGCATGTTTTTCAGTGAGTACAATATCCAATGTGGGGTGTGGGGGCTGGGTATACTGTCTTTACACCAAGGTACCACCAGTACATGTCCCAAGGTTCACTGTATGTGGACTGCTGTCACCATTGACTATACAGGTAACTGATGGCACTATACAGCACAATGATGCATGTGCTGTGTGAAAAAACTCTGTAACAGTATGGACTCACTGACAAGGTAGTTAGCACTGCTAAACCCAGGTCTGTCAAATGTGTCTATGACTGTATGTGTTTGTCAATGTATATATGACAGTATGTCATACTATGTATTGTTCATTAACACCCAGTACATCCCGCATTACCATACTGTACAAGGCCTGGTGATGTTCTTCACTTTACAGGAAGCTTGGGACACACCTCACCCTACAAGCTGTGTGGTGTCTGCAATTAAGGTCAAACACATTAGTAGCAATAAGTACATAGGTAGGGGTTCTACTCTCAGTGTTGTCAAGTAAGTGTGTGTTTATGTGAAGGGATCTACTTCAGTTTGCAGAAAATATATTTCCCAAGAGACCATTTGTCCAAGAACTAACTGGCAAAAGGTAACATTTCAAAACAATCATCTTGTGGAAATTCATTCCATCAAAACTAGTTGTGGATGTGTAAATTCCCTCTTCCCCACTGTGCTGCTGTACAGCAAATACTGGAGTTGGTATATATAGTTGGTTGTGGTTGTTGTGGGCACAGCCACACACATTGGGGTTATTGTTGTGTGTATTCCCTCACTTACTGTGCTGTTATACTGTACATGTTATGTTAAGATGTTAAGTAGTTGTTAATCACACTATGTGTGGTTTTACACCACCCCACACCCTCCAAAGTGAGGGGCTGTGCCCCCCACACCAGAACACCTATGTTTACCAAATCCAGAATTGCACTGCATTGGGGAAGAGAACATATACCCTGCCAGTACTATTTTCAATGACATTAAACTGGAGGACTGATGTGATGTTTTGGCAATTTGGTCTTGGTGGAATTACATAGGCCAGAATGAGTTCTCTGCAAAATAAAGTATATCCATGTGAACAGTATTCTCTGTGTATTGCATCAACACAAAAGCCTCTCTGTGTGTGTTATTCACAAACATTTGGTGTGTGCCACCCAGTACACTTTCCATTGTCCACTGTAGAAGAGCTGCTTAGATCAGCCACCATGCACTCACCTGTATACACACCTCAGACCTATCAGCCAAGTGGCACATGCAGTAACTGTTATACAAACCTGTTACTTGTGTTCAGCTGTACCCAATATATGACAAGGTCAATGTGTCACCACAGTGCCACACCCGTTGTAGGAAAGGACAGCAGACCAACATCCTGCTAACACATAGACACCTAGAACACAAACATAATACATTATGGAGACCAAAATCAGTGTTAATAACAGCTATAATGCATAATGGCTAGACAGCTACCCACCCTGACGTGTAAGCATTAAACATTCCAGCTGACAACATGTTAAACAGCATTACATTTCTAAACCTTAGTACATTCACCCTGTGCATCAGAACTATATTAGCATGTCCCTGCATCAATGAAATGGATGACAGGGATGTGTCACAGGTATCATCATATGCACAGGGTGTGGTGTGTGTTTGCCAGAGGCCTAGGCTGAGCTGTTTAGTTAGCATCATGTGTGTGGGTTAGGGGGTTCTTTATTAAATGGCTTGGCAAATGCAGTGTGTGTAGGTATGGAGGTGCCCTAGCTGTGTTGCTGATGTGTGTGTGTAAATGTATGCACACAGTTCTGCTACATGGCTGCCCTATACAGGTGTATGTTGGACAGCTGCAGGCTGTTCATGGCAGGCTGTACAGTTCACTATGTCTGGCTACAGACACAGAAACTGTGCCTGCCAGGGGTTGCATGGTACTCTCCCCTGATGATGACAACTGTCTGCTGGATTCACGTCCTAGTTGGGACCAGCCAGGACCATGTGCATGTGGCCTGCTGCATTGCGATGTGGACAGCATGCCCTCTTGAGTGCTGGTGCTGATATTGCCACTACGGGAGAGGCCGTGAGATGTTGCACATCCTTGTAGACCTCCACCTGTTGGGGTAGCTGACCTATGTCCGTGTGGCCAATAGCCTACTCCCAGCACATGCTCTACCACAGACACCACACAGTCAAGGATTCCCACCATCTCACCCAACCATCTATCCATGACCTCTGCAAAATAATGATGGGCACCTGCAAGATCATGGATGTAGTCATGTACAGCAAGAAGAGTAGTCCTCTGCAGCCTCAGACAATCTCTGGTGTAATGTTCCATACATGCCTGTGCCTCCATGATGGCCCAAAACATGTGTCTGGTGACACCTGATGTGGCACTTCTGCCAGGGGACATGATGGCTAGCAGCCCTCCTATGAGCACCCCTGTACATCTGCCTGTGTGGATCCTCACCGGTCATCTGGCTATGGATGCTGTTTGCACACACTTGCCATAGTCACCACACTTTCCTGTCCCATGCCACCACCTGCCAACTGTCCCTCATCTATGGCCACTAGTGATGGGGTATGTATGGGCATTCTGAAGGTGTGCGAGGATGGGGTGCATAAAAGTGAGATGTCAAACAATGGCACAGATTCAGCCCCTGACAGCCCTGCCTGTGCCTCACTATGCCTATCATCATTGTCAAAGTCTGTATGGACACTAACATCAGTTTGCCTGCAGGAGGGACAGACAAGAAATGTAAATTAAGACCTGTACATTATGGTTTACTTCTACACACACTCACACACACACACACACACACACACACACACACACACACACACACACACACACACACGCACACACGCACACACGCACACACACACACACACACACACACACACACACACACACACACACACACACACTCTTACAGGTGAAGTGGCTCAAAGATAGTACTCAGTTCTATCATTACCCAACCATCAACATGCTTGACATGTGGCACTCAACAGCATGAACTGCAGCCATACTCAATCCTTGTTACCAACATTATACATCTCTGTGATACATGTGTTGTGTTAGTAGGTGATGCCCTTCCCCTTGAACACAATGCACCCATGTACACAGTATTGCTGTGTACCTGTACAGCACACTGGCATGTACTGTGCACCATACCTCACAAGTGTATACACCATTGCTGAATGTGTATATGTGTGGCAGTTATGTTTGTTGTGTCGTGCACAGCCCCTATGTGTTTGTCTGACACATACATGGGATGATATGAGGACTGATGTCAATAATTAATGCCTGACCTTTGATTTGCAGATCTCATCATCAGCAGTGCATGTATGTGCAATAAAATCAGATTACACTGACAACCTTCAAAGCTTAATGTGGCTATGATGAGTGTACACACCCTTGTTGACATGCCAGCCTATTGTATGATATGTGATGGGGCAATAATACTGCATTTGTTAACATTACACACACCTGATATGTGACATATGACCTGTGCAATCCAATGCAGTATCAAACAAATGTGTTAGTCATGCAGATGCTGAATGAGATGCATACAATATGTGGGTTGTACACGTGTGCACACCCTTAAAACAATGGTTTGTTGAAGCATCTGTTAAGTGAACTACAGCAGTCACTATTCCAGAAATGGGTTTACTAGCATGGCCCATCTTCACTTGCCATTATTTGGTCACTCTACCCTACAAATGTCCCCAAACTCTGCCAGATTGCAAGGTCAGCTCATATGCACAGCCCTCAGAGGTCACACAGTGGCTTCACTATTGCTGTAGAGTCAGGGTTATGTCTGGCACAATTCATAACCTTGACTGTGTTCAGATACAGCCATTCTTAGCAAGCTTTGGATGTATGCTTCAGTTCAATGTTGTGTTTCAAGCTGACACCCCTTCCCATCCTCAGCCTTATTGCAGATGCTTCAAAACTATGGGCCACGCATGAGTGTCATTTTGCAGTGTTCCAAATTCCAAACAACATGTCTACTGGTCTAGTTCCAGCTAATGAACAGCAAACCTAAAGGTGTACACTGACACCAGCAAGCTAAAAATTGGGAATGGTGGCCCTGAGGTGGATTGAGGTGTTGCTTGTACACCACATGTATCTTTATGAATACTGTCTTTAGGTTTCAGCCTTGGTCTCATGACACCATTACACATTGCAACACATGCCTTTGGGAGACTTGATGTTATACTTATGCTACCTGTAGAGAGCACTGGATAATATTTCATGTGGGACAACTCTTCCATCTGATTACCCTAACCCATAGGCCGCACTTATGCAGAATCCAGGCAATTGTCGACACAGGTACTGCACAGGCAGTACTTGCTAGACATTCCTGCAAGTCCCTCAGTGTTGTTGCATGTGTCTGGGCAGTCTCCATGACTGGTTTGCAACATGTTTTGTCATTTGTTTTGGATGGGCATCTGTTTATTTTCTACATTAATGTTGTCCCATACTTCATACACACATACATGACTGTCTGCACTGTTTGTACTGGTATATGCAATGGTGAAGTAAGGCTACTTTTCCCACTCCTGAGTCATACCTTTTGGATAGGGAATCCATTTCATGGTTTGAAAGATGTGTGCAAGCCATGGCTGCATCTGTTGCAGGTGAGTGGGCAAATGCCATGGACATACTTCTTGGACAGCAGACCATTACTTGGTGTGACATTGACACCCTGTACTTGATGGTAGGTGTCTACTCAAGAAGAGTAAATGCTGTCAGTACATCACAAGCTGCTTACATAATATGTTATTTGGAGTGTGTTCACACATATGCTTCCAGTGTTTGTATGGTTTGTATTCCCCATACTTGTCCTAACATAGGATTCCATATTACACATTCATTGCTAATGTTAGGATCACATTACAGGTTGTAAAAATTGTGGAATGTGGTATTGTGGTTTGCCGTTGTTCATATCAAGAACAGTTACCATTGTAATAGTGGTGTATACACTGTTGTAGCCACTGTATAAGGGTAATGTTTCAGACATGTCCCTACTGTAGGCCATTCGTCACACCATTATGTTCAAATCTGTCCACACATCTTGCACTGACAGGTTATTAGGTATACTGCAGGAATCTTACATACCCTTCAGATATGCCACCATAGTGACCACTGTGATGCAGTGCAGTTAACACCAACAAAATGTGAACAGGTACAGCATCCATTAAGGGTAGGTGTGTTAAATGTGTGCATGGCAGATAGCATGGCCATAATACGGCCGGTGTATTGGCAAACCTGAACAAAACAACTCCATACTCACCAGCTACAGGCTGCTGCCCCTGTTGTATACAAGAGGGACCTAAATAGTTGTGTGAGAGAAGTAATGTCAGTAGCCACAACTGTGGCACTGGTACAGGGTGGAAGCAGCATTTCAGCGCATCAACAGTACAAACCCACAATACTAGAGATTATGCACATCAGTTCATTAGTACACTGCAGCAACAGACTATCTTATATGACATATGCATATAGATACTTTACAGATAAAAATGGATAAGCAACAGTGGTCCAGTAATGTGCCCTGGGGCCTTACCTGCATTTCTTCATCCATTGTGTGGGTGGCACCCAACTCCACAGTGCTGTATTTAGCCTGCTGGCTTGTCTGGTGGGCAGGTGCCCCAAGGCTGGTGAGGAGCTCCTCAGCATGTGTCAGTGGGAGCTGGATGGCATGACCTCCACCTGTGGCTAGCTGGTGTCTCCTAACTGCAGCAGCATGCTCACAGGCATGGCAGATTTGATCAGTGCACAGATGCCACATTTGCTCATAATTTCAGTTGTGCAGGCCAACATCGTTTACCCTGTGGATGAGCTTGTTCCACAGGGTGGTCCTCTCTTGCAGATCTTGGGCCTTGAGGCCAAATAGCATGGCATGATGCTAGATGAGGAATTGGTTGAGTGTGTCATTTTCAAGGTTTGTGAACAATGGCATATGTTCCTAGGGCATTGTACCTGGAAGTCATAAACAGAAAAAAAAGGTCAGAGGACCTCATACGGTTGTCCACATGCACATCAACAGTGGATATTACTTGCAAATAATCCAGACTATACCATAACACTGTAAGCTATCATGGCTTTGACATCTTGCATTACACTCCAGGCCCTGACCTGTCCAGCTCCTGCAATGTTGGGCACTTAATGGCATAATCCACTATTCACCATTCATTTCTGTGTAGAGGGATGACAGTGGCCATCTTCCATGTGGATGGTGTGTGGATGATGGCATGTCTGTGTTTGACTGTAGTGTGTGATGGAGGGTGAGCACATACCTGAGTTCATGTAGGAAGCAAACTGTGATGTTCTCATGCCCCATGAAGACTTGCTGTTGTGGCCATCAGTCAGCATTATGTACATGCTCTCCACTGATGCGGGCAGGAGTGTGGTTGATGTGCATAACCCCCTGTACTAATGTTGTGGACAGGGTGCCACTGTTCCCAGCTATCCTGTCTGATGCACATTGCCTGTATCCATGGCATGTGTGCATGTAGTGTGCTTCATCCCCAGTACAGGTTGACTTGTGTTACTGCCTCTGAGACTGCGCACATATGTGGAGATATGGTTGCAATTGGCCTTGGTGGTTTGGATATGTCTGATTTCTAGTCATAGTCAGCCTTACAGGAAGTCACCTGTGAACCTGCATGCTTGCTCAGATAGAGGTGCACTTGCTTCCAAGTTGTGGTCTGCACCTATGTGTCCCTGTACAGCCACTATAGCAACCTATTATGTGCTTTGTGTCTTGCTGCTGTCCACCAAGGGAAATTACTCTAGCATTGGCGGAGGCTGGTTGTACAGGTCAGATACTGCTGATTCCATATAGCCACAGTGGATATAAAGTGTACACACCCCTGTTACAATGCATGGTAGTTGTGTAATTGGAACATGATCCCACAAAAGCACATGTCAACACAATCCCCACCTGTGATGTGTCCTATAGCCTGGTCAATTCAAGAGGGAACATAACATCCTGTCCTGTGAAAACATATGGGAATTAATGCTCAATACAGTAAGCCAGCTGAATGTGTGTGCACAACCTTAAACTGATATGTTGTGTAAACACCTGCTGAGATGATTACAGCATCCATTTGTCTTGGTTTGTACTCATCATATCACATCTTCATTT